>NW_028252118.1:177500-704015 GCF_964263255.1 Lissotriton vulgaris
TAAAGAAACTGCAACTTAACCAAGGCGAGTGCGGCGAGTTATTTGGTATTTGATACAAATCTGGGACACTGCCCTGGTCCCGTCGCTGGCACCTGCTGTAAAGTGCTCCCGCTGCGACAGGACAATTTGTAAGCAATATGTATGTATATGTATATATATGTATGTATATGTATATATATGTATGTATATATGTATGTATATGTATATATGTATGTATATGTATGTATATATGTATGTATATGTGTATGTATGTATGTTTACAGGTAAGTAACTAATGTTCTTACTAGTAAACCCGATAAAGATTACTTTCGCGGTTCAGTACTGGGCTGCAAGGTACAGTACTGGCTTCTCGTCTGCTTGCAGGTGAGTACTTCCCATTTCGGACTAAGGCTGATTTTATATGTATATTTGCAGTTTTCAAAACTTCATACTTGGAAAATCTTTGAGTCAAAATGGGTCAATGTTATCCAATGGCAGGTAGGTGAGTTACTGGTTTCCAGGTGAGTACTTGGCTGGTGAAGTTAAGGTTCCAGGGTATAGACTCAGGGGTCCACCAGGGTCAGGTGAGTACAGTTGGTTCCGCCCCAGCAGCGCAGGGCAGAGGTAGGTAGGCCGAATGATATCCAATGAGGGAAAGGGTGCCTTCGGTTGGTGGCTGCTGGCTAGCAGGCCATGCAGCTGTGGGAGCATGGCTCCTGGTCACTTGCTCAGGGCAAGGGGAGAAGTAGGGTAGGACAAAGGTGGCACAGCCAGTGGCACTCGGGCGGCTGGGTGCAGGGTGCTCTTGAGCCGTTGTGCGCTCAATGTTATCCAATGGGAAAGGTCAAAAAGGAACAAAGGCTGCAGGCTGGGGGACGGAGACTCTCCAGGGGCGACCAGCACTTCAAGAGGTAAGTTGGGATCTTGGAGCACAGGTATGTACCCCAAAGGGAGGCACAGGGGACTGTATGGCGCCGGGTGCAGGGGTGTCTTTGGGTGTTGGAAAAGCTTACCTTCGGCTGGTCGCGGTTGGGGTGGCCCCTGGTTCTGTGTTTCCAGGCGTCGGCTGGTTCGTCGAGGAGGGTCTTTGGGCACTAGACTTCGGGTCCCAGTCGCCGGGGTGACGTCCTTGTGGGTTTGGTTCGGATGGGCCCGGCCCGGGCTCGGCAGGTGCAGAGTGGGCTGGCCTTGAGCTTCCTGGTTGGCACCAGGTGGGTTGTTGCAGCAGAGCCTCTGTTGATGGGAGTCCCAGTCTTTAAGAGGGTCAAGGCATGCAGGTCCTCCGGTTTGTAGGAAGGTAGATCCGGACTATGGTTGCCCCCAACTTTTTTTGCCTTGTATTTTAGCTGGTTTTTGACATAGTTGGCCTGGGACCCTGCCAATCAGGACCCCAGGCCTACTGCTCTCTCTGTAAAATGGATTCCATGTACCTTAGGTGCATTTACCAATTGGTACTGGGCCACCTTATCAGACCCTGTAACTCAGGGCATAGGTGTACCCAGGGCCTACCAGGGGCTGCAGCATGTATTATGCCACCCCTGGCTGGCCATCTAAATCTGACACAACTGGCTGCACGACAGCTGGGGCAAAGTGGTGTAGTCACCCTTTGCTGTAGATATAGTATACCTATATCTAACCCTAAAATGGACACATGTATTGCTATCAGTCACTCCTATGGCAGGCCTTAACAATCCTGAAGGCAGAGTGCTTGGAATTATGTGAGATGGTGCTCTGGCATGAGCTGAGCCCGTCTGCAGCTTGCGGAACCAAGTCCTAATAGCTGTTCTATGATAACGTGTACCATATACTCTTAAGTGAATTATAATCCTCGCAGTTATTTGCTATCTTTGGTATCGCTTTATCAAAACATGTCGAGTAAGTTGTCATACGAATTGGAATACTAACCCCTCGCCAATGCTGGCGACGGGGTTAGCATTCCACCCGTCTAGAGGGACACGACATGTATGAAACTGTGAACCCCGGTTAAAGTTAACTCGATCCTCAGCATCACAAAATGGATGCTGCCACCACAGACACAAGTCTGACCTCCTGCTGCTGGGAGTCCTTCCAGCGCGGAGAGCTTGGACAAAGGGTTTCCTGTCAGGGGCGGTGCTAGCACCGACCCAGACAGGGTTTTGAGTATCCTAGGTAGGCAGGGCTGAATAGGTAGGTGACTGCAAGTGGCACCCCGGTGCTCACTATGCATCTGCCAGTCTGGACCGGTTCCAGGGGCACATACCAGCCCCTGAGCTGGGGAAAGTCCGGCATGGGAGAGGGGTGTAACCACCCCCCTTCCTGGTCCCACCCATGGGCAGGACCTAGTCCCATACCAGCTCCTTTCTTTAGTATAAAGGTGGGAGCGGGGACTCTTCCAAATTAGATAATTCCGAATCTTGATGACTTTCCACGAAAGAACTCTTGAACCTTTCAGAAGACTCTCCCTTGTGGCTAAGGAGTAGCCACCCTGCACCCGCAGGCACCATCCAAGCATCGCGGTTAGCTGTAAGTCTCTCCTCCGGATCAAGACTGCCCAGCTCGACGAGAACCGGCTTCCCTGGCACCTCTGACCTCTACCTGCATCATCAGCCCAGCTGAGATTCGTGGGTGTGACGAGACCTCGAGGGACCGGCCATCTTCAGGACTGCACGACGCTTGCCCAGCACGACCGCCGAGGGATCCTCGAGCGAGTGCTTTGTGGTCTGAGAAGCCCTAACCCGGAGCAGCTCCAGCACCGAAGTCCAGCCCCCCAGCATCCACCAGATCTGCGTGGGGCCCTTCTGCTCTTTGCTGCTCACCGCCAGAAGGCGGGACGTCGGAAACTTTTTTCTGCGGTTTGACCGGGCTCGAAGGCGGGGTTGTTACCACACGGGGTCGGTTTTTTGGTAAGGGGACGTCGTCACTCACGGTTTGTTGCACGTCCAGTTCTTCGACCTCCGACTTGTCCCCTTCCGACGCCGACTGATCCTCATGATCCTCTTCTTCCTCAAGTTGCTCGTCTCCGAACAGCTCCGGGATCGCCTCCGACTGCATTCTGGAAACCTCGTGTCTTCGAGCTCGACGATTTCTAATCTTCGACTTCGAGGAGAATGCTGCGCAGGCTTCGCAGTCCCTGGATTCGTGTTCAGGCGATAGGCAGAGGTTGCACACCTCGTGTAGGTCCTTGTGTGGAAACTTAACACCACACGTTGGACATTTCTTGAATGGATTCCTTTCCATGGACTCCGGGCTTGACTGCGTCGAGAAAGGCCTCCTGTTCGTCGACGTAGATCCAAGTTTTTCTTCGATGTTGAAGTCGAAACGCGCCGGAATGGAAATGAAACGCGTTCGATAACAATACCGTCGAATTGGGAAAGAATACGCGCCGATAAGTCACTTCTTTTCGAAGTCGATCTGGAGCGTCTCAATCCTCATCCGAACCCGATGGCGGAAAAAAACAATCTAAGGATGGGGCCGATGCCCATGCGCACTACCAACCAAAGGAGGAGTCACCAAGATACAAAAGACTCTCCAAGAGAAAAACAAAGTGCAATCATCCGAGCCCAACACCAGATGGCGATCTACAGGGTTTGTACAGCTCATTAATAGAGCAGCAAAATATCATAAGGTAGATATACATACAGAACCTCTAATAGAGGACTTCCTATTAGAGACGCTACCCAATGCACAAAGAACATCTGGTACTCTACCTATGCTGAAGGGTCTTCTCAGTCACACAGAAGAAATATTCAAAGACCCAGTGAGGGCTAGGGTGTTAAACCCAAGAATTGATAAAAAATATAAGGCGGCTCCAAAGGATCCAATATTTATCAAAGGGCAGGTACCTCTGGACTCGCTTGTAGTTTCAAACGCTCGTAAAAGAGCGAACTCATTATCTACAGGAGAGACTCCTTTACCTGATAAAGAGTCAAAATTAATAGATGCATCAGGCAAGAGAGTAGCATCACAAGCTGCAAATAGCTGGCGTATAGCCAATACACAGGCACTACTTGCACGTTATGACAGGGCACATTATGATGAATTAGAAAAACTCATCACACATCTCCCCAAAGAACATCAGAAAAGGGCAGATCAGTTAATACAGGAAGGAAAGATAATAACTAATACTTCCATTAAGTGCGCCCTAGACGCAGCAGACACTGCAGCAAGATCCATAAACACCAGTGTCATGTTAAGGAGACATGCATGGCTTAGAATCTCAGGATTCAAACAGGAAGTACAAACGTCCTTATTGAACCAACCTTTGATCAAAAAACACTTTTTGGCTCAAGCACAGATGAAACCTTAGAAAAAATGAAAAAAGATACAGAAACGGCTAAGTCAATGGGAGCATTGCAACAGCCAACACAAAGAGGTTCCTTTCGTAGATCCACCTATAGAGGAGGCTCAAAAAATACAGGAACAAATCAGCAATCCACCTCTTTCACACCTACATCACCCAAAGGTAATTCAAGAGGTAGTTACAGGGGTAACAACAACAAAGGTAGAGGCCGCGGAAATAATAACAACCGCAACGCCTCAACCCCAAAACAGTGACTTGATAGAACTTCCCCCAGACCACATAACACCGGTCGGGGGACGTCTATCACAGTTCCTACCTGTCTGGGAAAACATCACATCAGACAAGTGGGTGAGACAGATTATCCAACATGGTTATTGCCTAGAACTCACAGCTACCCCACCAAACATCCCCCCCAAACAGCGTCCAATGAGTCAAGATCATCTGGCATTGTTAAAGGAAGAAGTACTAGCACTGCTACAAAAGCATGTAATAGAGAAGGTTCCAAAACATCAACAAGGGACAGGAGTATACTCTCTATACTTCCTAATCCCCAAAAAAGATTGGTCCCTAAGACCAATCTTAGACCTAAGACCTCTCAATGCATACATAAATTCGGAACATATCCACATGGTCACGCTCCAACAGGTACTCCCTTTACTGAAGAAGGGGGACTTTCTTTCTACACTGGATCTAAAATACGCTTACTTTCATATCCCAATTCACAAAGCCCACAGGAAATACCTAAGGTTTGTAGTGGAAGGACAACATTATCAATTCAAAGTCCTTCCGTTCGGGGTCACAACGGCACCAAGAGTATTCACAAAATGCCTAGCTGTGGTGGCAGCACACCTGAGAAGACAACAAATACATGTCTTCCCATACTTGGACGATTGGTTAATAAAGGCCAAGTAACAAGAAGAATGTCTTCACAACACACAGAAGACCATTCAAATGCTGCACCACCTAGGGTTTACAGTGAACTACAAAAAATCACACATACAACCAAACAAGATTCAGCAATACCTGGGGGCTACTATAGACACAGAAAGAGCAATAGCATACCCCAATCCGATCAGGATACAAACAATGGTCGGGTTAATACAAAGATTTCAACCACAACACTCACTACCAGCACGAGTGTTTATGCAACTGTTAGGCATGATGTCCTCCTGCATACTGCTAATACCACATGCCAGACTACAAATGCGTCCACTACAGGAGTGTCTAGCGACACAGTGGAATCAGGCTCAAGGTCAGATTACAGATCTGGTGTTGGTAGACGACCGTACGCATCGCTCTCTGAAGTGGTGGAACACAACAAACATTTCCAAAGGACGGTCGTTCCTAGAACCGATTCCACAAGTGATAATAACAGCGGACGCATCGCTCTCCGGATGGGGAGCGCATATGGACAAATACACAGTGCAGGGGAAGTGGAGTGTGCAGCAAAAGAAACTGCACATCAACTACTTGGAACTATTAGCGATATTTCTAGCACTAAAAGCTTTCCAAATGCAGATAACAAACAAAGCAGTCCTGATCAGAACAGACAACATGACTGCAATGTATTATATTCAAAAACAGGGGGGGACACACTCTCTCTAACTATCCAAACTAGCACAGGACATTTGGAGATGGGCCATTCCTCAAAAGATCTATCTGTTAGCAGAACACCTACCAGGAGTTCAAAATCAAATAGCAGACATCCTAAGCAGACAGTCAGAACAAGTACACGAATGGGAGCTGCACGACCAAATACTGCAGCCATTCTTCCAAAGATGGGGGCAACCAGAGATAGATCTGTTTGCCAATCATCAGAATGCAAAATGCCAAAACTTCGCATCCAGGTACCCACACCAACGGTCCCAGGGCAATGCACTATGGATAAATTGGTCCAACAGATTTGCTTACGCTTTCCCCCCTCTCCCACTAATTCCGTTAGTGGTTCGGAAACTGCAGCAGCACTCAATGACAATGATACTAGTGGCACCCACGTGGGCAAGACAGCCGTGGTTCACCAAGCTACTACAACTCTCACAGGTGCCACATCAAAAGCTAAGATTATTACCCATGCACCTTACACAGAACCATGGAGAAATAATGCACCCAGATCCCAAACAATTGAACCTAGCGATCTGGCTCCTGAGGTCATAGAGTTTGGATATTTAGATTTACCACCAGAATGTATGGAAATCATTAAACAAGCAAGACGTCCTACCACCAGAGCATGCTATGCAGCAAAGTGGAAGAGGTTTGCTATACACTGTAACAGTAAGCACATCAACCCTCTGGACGCATCCACTAAACAGATCATTTGCTATTTACTAAACTTGCAGCAATGTAACTTAGCATACACCTCTATCAGAGTTCATCTCGCAGCTATAGCGGCGTACCTACAAAACAGGCAACATCTTTCCCTGTTTAAAGTACCAGCAATTAAAGCTTTCATGGAGGGACTCAAAAGAGTCATTCCACTAAGATGACCACCTTCCCCAGTCTGGAACCTCAACATAGTACTTACCAGACTAATGGGGCCACCATTTGAACCTATGCATAGGTGTGAAATACAATTCCTCACATGGAAGGTGGCCTTCCTCATAGCTATCACGTCACTTAGAAGAGTAAGTGAGTTGCAGGCTTTTACGATTCAAGAACCATTCATGCAATTACACCAAAATAAAGTGGTTCTTAGAACAAACCCAAAATTCCTACCAAAGTTAATTTCTGCATTCCACATCAATCAGTCAGTGGAATTACCGGTTTTCTTTCCAAAACCACAAACGGTAGCGGAGAGGGCCCTACATACATTGGATGTCAGAAGGGCAATATTGTACTATATAGAAAGAACACAAACTTTCAGAAAGACAAAACAGCTATTTGTTGCGTTTTCTCCTACACATAAGGGCAATCCCATCTCTAAAGCGGGCATTGCCAGATGGATTGTAAAATGTATTCAAATATGCTACTTAAAAGCAAAGATAACATTAACTGTTCCTCCTAGAGCTCACTCTACACGTAAACTAGGAGCATCTATGGCATTTTTGGGAAACATTCCACTAGATGACATATGCAAAGCAGCTACCTGGGTTACACCGCACACCTTCACAAAGCACTATTGTGTAGATGTGCACACAACACAACAAGCTAGAGTGGGACAAGCTGTATTAAAGACTTTATTTCAGACAGTTGCAACAGACACGGGCGACCACCGCTAGGGAGAGAACTGCTGTATAGTCTATTCATAATGTACCATCTGCAGCCCATATGCCTCGAACGGAATATGCTACTTACAAGTATGCATCTGTTCTTGGCATAGAGGGCTGCAGAGTGGTACATGCCCTCCCAGCCTCCCCGGAAACCTGTGTCTGTTCCAACATTATCTTATTTAGATACACTTACATGGGCATTCATATCTGTATTCTATCATACTACTCCATCTAACCCTACTATGGCAAAACAATCTGAGGATGGAGCCGATGCCCATGCGCACTACCAACCAAAGGAGGAGTCCCCAAGATACAAAAGACTCTCCAAGAGAAAAACAAAGTGCAATCATCCGAGTCCAACACCAGATGGCGATCTATTCATAATGAACCACTCTGCAGCCCTCTATGCCAAGAACAGATGCATACTGGTAAGTAGCATATTCCATTTCGGTGCTCCAGCATAGCTTAACTATCCAAAGGTCCAGATCCTTTTTCGTTTCAGCTCTACCTAGTCGGATTCGTCCGATAACACTAACTTTACGAAATCTAGCATCCATAGACTTTGTCCCGCATCCCGCGTGCGAGTGCACACTCTGCACCCGATCTCCCTAGGCCTCCTGCTAGTAATCTGAAGGTTCAGTAGTCAAGTCCTAGTGATCCTAAAGCCTATTAGAGTAGTACTTACCTGCTAGTAATTTCGCATTCCACTTTTAGAGTATATGGTTTTTCGTGCCCCTCGGGCATTTGTATAAATTGTACGACTTTCAGTATTTTCTTAAGAGCTTTGTATTGTGCTTAGCGCCCTGTCCTCATAAAGAGTCCAGGGCAGTTGTGTTCTAAATAAATATACTTTTATTTTCATAACATCTTGTGTGGTGTCCTTTCACTTGGTGTTCAAGGGGTATATGTGATGGTATAACAGCTGGCTTAACACGCCCTCTAGAGTTTAGCCTAAAGACTGCTCTTGTCCATGCTACTAGGATAGCTGGTCTAACGGTTGACTTACAACCAATCATCAATAAGGGTCGTTTGGAATGATACACAGTGATCACTAGAATAGTGAGCACTACATATCAGGCCAACTTCTCACATGGGTGTCCCAAGGTTGCTGCCCGCAGGAGTCGCCGGGATTAGGCAGGAGCAGGTTTCAGGATCAACAGGCCGGTATGGCTGGGACCAAGTCAGTTGTTGTCGTCCTGTTAGCAGCTGCTCGGCGGGTCTTCTTCTTGATCTTCTTTCTTCTTTTCGTATCTGGATCCGAGGAAGGAAGGTTCAGGGAGCCCTTAAATACTGAATTTGGGGGCGTCACAGGTAGGGCAAGGACAGGGACCAATGGGTCCCTGTCCTGGGGTGAGTACACCCCCTAGCCTGCTCCTCTCCTGTGGGAGGGGGGCAGGAGCCTAGCTGGTATTGGGCAGGGATCCCCATCTACAAGATGGCCAGAGCCCGGGGTCGTGCTTCACCTAGTCTCCCCCACCTGAGGGGTGGGGTTGGCACAGCCTGGCACCCCCCCTTCCTGGTGCAGTTTTTCCCACCAGTCTTCCTGCCCGAGTAGGGGTTAGAACTGGGGGGGGGGGGGGGCAGTTGCTGCGTACAGCAAATGGTCTGGAGAAGCTCACAGAGGCTGCATGCCTTTAAAGCTTCCCCCTGCCCATCCTTGGTGAGGAGACCTAGCACCTCGCCCAGGATGTGCATGCATTGTTAAGGCCCAGAAGAGCGGGGGGTCTCCACCCAGGGTTTCAGCAACATGTCTGCTGTGTGGCAGCCTCTGCAGCCACTCAGCCCAGACGTGGATTGTAGGTTAGGATTTCAGAGGGCATCTCTAAGATGCCCTCTGGTGCATTTTACATTAAATACCACACTGTGCGGGTTTAATGTGCTAAGAAGTTTGATACCAAACTTGTCAGTCTTCAGTGTAGCCATTATGGTACTGTGGAGTTCGTAATGACAACCTCCTAGCACCATATACTCTTAATGGCATCACTGCACTTACAGGGCACAGGGCTCATGCACCCACACATCGGGCATAGGGCACCCAGCTAGAGGGGTGACTGAAGTATGCTAGGGCAGTGGGTTCTGTGGGCATGACACACAGGGATGTGTGCCATGTCTACTCTTAGTTTAGTTCTGTACTTAGGCACTCAGCCTGCAAAGGCAGTGTGTGGTTGCCAGGGTACAGGGCCCCTGAGGGTGGCACAACAAGTGCTGCAGCCCTCAGGGCTCTTCTCTGGTCACCATGCCCTGGGTACCTAGGGTACCATTTACTAGGGGCTGACAGGTGGCCAGAGATGCCAATTGGGTTTTTAGTTTCAGCACAGTTTTAGGGATGGAACACAGGCCCTGGGTACCTGGTTGGCAGGAACACAGGGCACACTCAGTCAAAGCACATCAGCAGTTCAGAAAAAAAGTGGGGGCATACCAAGGCAAGAAAGATGGCACTTTCTCACAGCGAGCCTTACATTCTTTGGACTTTAAGTGGTTCCTGAAGTTTTATCTAGACAAAGCAAAACCTTTTGCAAGTCTAATCAGCTGTTTGTAGCATACAGCTTACCCAGGAAAGGTTTTCCTTTGACAAAACAAAGATGCTAGTGCTATTCTCTTCAGTCACCAAGCATGCTGGTCAACCTCTACATTCAAGAGTTCGTGCCTATTCAACTAGGGCAATATCTACATCCATGGCTTTGTTTGCTGGCGTGCCCCTAGCAGACATTTGTAGAGCAGCAACCTGGAAAACACTGCATACATTCAGCAAGCATTATTGCTTGGATTCCATATTGATGAAGGATGCTGCGGTGGGACAGGCTGTGCTCAGACATCTACTTCAATAAGGTGAGCCTTCCTTCCATCCCACCAACCTTTCTAATGCACATTTCTCTGTTATTTTGATTATGCCAATATTAGAATCTGTGTTTTGGCTATTTTGTAATTATATGCAACATTTGATTAATTGCATGTATGTTGTATTTTATCCTCAGGAAATAGTTATTAACTATATGGTTATGTATGGCTCATGTATATGACGAAATGTGCTCATTACTGCTATTTGTTCTGATTCAAGCATGTGCCTCTATGAAAACTACCTTAATACTGGATAAGAAAAGAGTGACCTGTAACAGCAGTTATCCAGTATTGGTATCTTTAATAGATTAACATGCGACCCACCCTCCACGCCTGGAAGGGCTCACTTAACGCTCTTAGTTGTACCTCTGGTTACGCACAGGGCTTATGAAAATCTGAGTGACTGGAGCTCCTTCCAGGAATGTTCTAGAGGGTGGTGTCAGCTGATTGGTTGTTCTCTTGAGTTTGGTCCTTTTTTAAATACAGACTCAGATATTCTACTAAATACATGGACTTAGGCCTGTTACCTTCTATGTCTAATGTGACATTAACATTATAAATGTACCGGGGACTCCCATCTCAACAAGGGGAATGATTTAAGCATGTGAATCTATGAAGGATACCAATATGGGATAACTGCAGTTACAGGTAAGTAACTCATTTCCTACTTTATCTTCTGCTTTACTTTTTGGTGACTCACTGGACTCTGTGCACACTATACCTCTTTTTTGTATATTATATACAGAGCCAGCTTCCTACAATGCTTATTTAAATGTTTTACCAAGATGCGTATTCTAATGTGTTCCTTATTAAGCTGTTAAACTCACTTTTACATAGTCAAAAATAGTTGTGAATTTAAAAGCACAGTATATTGGGAATGTAACACCACATAAGTTATTCTGAGGTCGAATCATCAGGAACTCTTATTTATTCCCCACTTTGCAAAGACCAGGCTTGGTGGCCGATCGTTCTCCCTTAAAACCGCTTATATGGAACTCCATCCCGGAGCGCATACGGAAAGCCAAAGCAGAGCTTTTATTTAGGAAGTCAAGTCAAGAGATTTATATAGCGCGTTACATACCCATAGGGTCTCAAGGCTCTAGAGGAAGGGTGGGGAATTACTTGTCGAATATCCAAGTTTTAAGTTGTTTTCTGAATGCTAGGTGGTTCTGAGTAAGGCGAAGGTGAGTGGGAAGTGAGTTGTTGATGCGAGGTACAGTGGCAAGGGCTTGGTTGGAGGATCGTAGCTGACGGGAGGGGGTGTAGAAGGACAGTCGTGTGTTGAGGCATTTGGGTCCAAGTTCGTAGAGTGCTTTGTGTGCGTGGGTTAGGAGGCGGAAAGTAATCCTCTTATTTACGGGGAGCCAGTGGAGGTTTTTCAGGTGACCAGAGATGTGTTCTTTACGCGGGATGTCTAGTATGAGCCTGGCTGAAGCGTTCTGGATGCGTTGGAGTTTTTTCTGGAGTTTTGCGGTGGTACAGGCGTATAGTGTGTTTCCGTAGTCCAGGCGGCTCGTAACCAGTGCGTGGGTGACCGTTTTTCTAGTTTCGGTGGGGATCCAGCGAAATGTTTTTTTGAGCATGCGGAGAATGTTGAAGCAAGATGATGAAACGGCGTTGACTTGTCTGGTCATCGAGAGTGAGGAGTCCAGGATGACGCCCAGGTTCCGTGCGTGGTCCGTCGGGATGGGTGCTTTTCCAAGTGCTTCTGGCCACCAAGAGTCATCCCAGGCGGAGGGGGAGGTGCCTAAGATGAGGACTTCTGTTTTGTCTGAGTTCAGTTTCAGACGGCTGTGCTTCGTCCACTCGGCTACTTCTTTCATTCCTTCGTGTAAGTTGGTTTTGGCGGTGTTAGGGTCTTTGGTGAGTGATAGGATCAGTTGAGTGTCATCAGCGTAGGAGATGATGTTGAGGTTGTGTTGGCGTGCGATGGCCGCAAGGGGGCTCGAAGAGGGTGGGGCTGAGTGACGAACCTTGTGGCACGCCGCAGATGACTTCAGAGGCCTCTGACTTGAATGGTGGGAGGCGGACTCTCTGGGTTCTTCCGGTGAGGAACGAGGTGATCCATTTCAGTGCTTTTCCTTGGATTCCTACGTTTCTGAGGCGCTGTAGAAGGGTGCTATGACAGACTGTGTCGAAGGCAGCGGAGAGGTCGAGGAGGATGAGGGCGACTGTGTCTCCATTGTCCAGTAGAGTTTGAATGTCGTCTGTTGCTGCGATAAGTGCGGTCTCAGTGCTGTGTTTGGCTCGGAAGCCGGACTGTGAGGGGTCGAGGGATTTGTTGGTTTCGAGGAAGGAGGCGAGTTGGTTGTTGACAGCTTTCTCGATGACTTTGGCCGGGAATGGAAGAAGCGAGATGGGGCGGTAGTTTTTGAGTTCGGTGGGGTCAGCGGTGGGTTTTTTCAGAAGGGCGCTGAGTTCGGCGTGTTTCCAGCTTTTCGGTAAGGTGGCGGAGTTGAGGGAGCAGTTGATGACATCTCGGAGGTGTGGTGCTATGATGGAGTCTGCTTTGTTGAAGATGTGGTGAGGGCATGGGTTTGTGGGGGATCCTGAGTGGATGGAGTTCATCAGGCGGATGGTGTCCTCAGTGGAGATTGGGTTCCAGTCATTAAGGATGTTCAAGGGGGGTGAAGGTCCTGCAGAAGGTTAGGTGGGTTGGTCTTCGGGTCGGTTGTCGAAGCTGTTGTGGATGTCTGCGATTTTGTTGTGGAAGAAGGAAGCTAGGGAGTCGCAGAGGGCTTGGGAGGGGGTGATGTCGTTGGAGTTGGCTGATGGGTTGGAAAATTCTTTGACGATGTTGAATAATTCCTTGCTGTTGTGGGCGTTGTTATCTAGACGGTCTTTGAATGCGGCTTTCTTGGCAGATCGGATTAGTTGGTGGTGTATGCGGGTGGCGTTTTTGAAGGCGTCCCTGGTGCTGGTGTTTGTGTCTTTTTTCCAGGCCTTCTCGAGGGAGCGACAGTGTTTCTTCGATTTCTTAAGATAATCGTTGAACCAGGAGGCGTTTTTGCTGCCTGGTTTGCTTTGACGTTTTTTCAACGGTACTAGGATGTCGGCGCTGTTGGATATCCATTGGGTGAGGTTAATGGCTGCTTGGTCGGGGTTTGAGGAGTGGGCGGGGGGGTTTAGAAGAAGCGATGAGGAGATCTGGTCGATGGTGATTTTGTTCCAGTTTCTTCGCATGGTGGGTTGAGGATGGTTGTGGATTGTGGTCTTATTGTAGGTGAAGTGAACGCAGCTGTGGTCCGTCCAGTGAAGAGCTGTGGTGTGACTGAAGGAGACATGTTTGCTGGAAGTGAAGATAGGGTCGAGTGTGTGACCTGCAATGTGGGTGGGGGTAGTGACCAGTTGTTTGAGTCCGAGGTTGGCAAGATTGTCCAGAAGGGTGGTGGCGCTGCTGTCGTTGCTCTTTTCCAGGTGAAAATTGAGGTCTCCCAATAGAATGTAGTCCTCGGAGGGGAGGGCGTGTGGGGTGATAAAGTCAGCGATGTCGTCACTGAATTGTGCACGGGGTCCTTGAGGCCGGTAGAGGAGGGTGCCTCGTGTGGTCTTGGGGTCGGTGTGGATCTGGAAGTGGAGGTGTTCCGCACTGGCAAGGTTGACGTCTGAGCTGGCTTTTTGGCCTACCTTAGAGCTAGCGCCGGGACACTTCTGTTGGAGGTAGCTGTGCGCTCCATAAGCTGCAATAATATTAATAATTAACAAATTGATTATATTAATTTTGAAAATATTACCAGCCTTTTATGATCCCAGTGCATGCTTCTGACATTGGATCTCTTGCTGCTGTACCTTACAAGGGAGCGTTAGAACTGATAGTGTAAACTGTATATGATATCAGGACATGTGTAAATAATTTGGTTCTTTATATTCTCCTTCTAAAGATCTATACTGATATAGTTTTTAAAGTGTATTTTTAATAAAGTATCAAATTCATCTCAAGCTACTGAGATGGTTATATTGTTTGAAATCCTTTTTTTTAAGATGTATAATTTAAAATAGTTAGTATTTAAAGCAAAGCAGCAAGAAAAACGTTCACAAACCTTTTTTTCATAGAAAACTAAGGAGAAAACCGCGTTTTAGTTAGATAGGGCACACCTCAGATGTCGGAAAAATTGCAGTAACATTCTGTTTTCTTTGTAGTGAATTACCTGCAATCTACAAATTACTGCCTGCAGCCATTTCTAGATTTCAGTCTAGAATCGGTGCAGCTTTCTTGTTCAAATTTGTTGTTGTATTGTCTGTCTTGGCATGAAAATAATTTGTTTTGAGAGAGTGTAGAAGAGATTTTAAAGACTTATGAGAGATTTATTTCACTTTGTTCTTCAATAGATTTTCTCACTTTTAAGTTACTTCTAGTGTTCAGTAACTTGACAGTTATAAAATTGCATAAGTGTGGTAGAAAGCAAACTTCACTCTTTCTGTTGTGCCACTGTTTGAAGTTGCAAAAAGCAGACATGACTGACTTGAATCAAGAATTATGTTATATTTAGGAACATGTATTTATTCTGTACAGAGAACGTCCGACTTCCAGCACAGAGCACCAGTCATCTCATGTCCTTGATAGTGGGGACAGCAAGAAGACTTCAGCTGTGGAGCAGCATCCTCCTGCCAAGGTTGCTTGGAAGGAAGGTCTTCATGAACCAGAGGTGGATACTATTCCTTTGGGTCCCCAACCAGTGGTACTGCAGCCACAAAAAGTCCCACCAGCCAACAGGGTGCCTCCTGCTGATCTCCAGGTGAGTGAAGGCAAAGTGTAAGTCCATACTAAAAGAGTTGAGGTCTTGGATGTATGTTGTGTATCTTGGTACTACATTGTAACTTAAGTTCTGCATCGTAGGATTTACATTGATAGTCCTAAACCTTGATGAGTTCTGTGTGGCCTACGCAGATCCCGGAACACCTTTTTTAATATATGTAGAATATGCTGGAACAAGATCTCTATAGTGTTCATCACCGTAGGAAAGTGCCCCTTTTGGCATGGTAATCCTCACTTTTTTCCCTGATATTTGATGTGCTTTGACTGAGTGTGCTGGGTCACTGCCAACAAGGTTCCCTGTGTTCTTTCCCAAAAATGTTTTCACTAATGGCACACCTTTGGCTCCCATGTATGTCCCTAGTAAAAGGTACCAGTGGTACCAAGAGCCTTCTGATCAGAGAGGGTCTCTAAGGGCTACAGCATGTATTGTGCCACCCCCAGAGGCCCCTCACCAAACACATAAGTCAAGTCAAGTCATAACATTTATATAGCGCACTACATACCCAGAGGGTTTCAAGGCGCTTAGGAAGGGGAGGAGGATTATTTGTCAAATATCCACGTTTTAAGCTGCTTTCTGAACGCTGGGTGATTCTGGGTGAGGCGAAGGTAAGCGGGGAGTGAGTTCCATGTTTTGGCAGCCAGGTATGAGAAGGATCTGCCTCCCATGGTGGTCTTGTTGATGCGAGGTACAGTGGCGAAGGCTTGGCTGGAAGAGCGAAGTTGGCGGGAGGGGGTGTAGAAGGACAGTCGAGAGTTGAGGCAATCTGGTCAGATGTCGTAGAGTGATTTGTGTGCGTGGGTAAGCAGTCGGAAAGTAATCCTCTTATTGACGGGTAGCCAGTGGAGGTCTTTAAGGTGACCAGAGATGTGTTCGTTGCGTGGGATGTCTAATATGAGCCTGGCTGAGGCGTTTTGGATTCGTTGTAGTTTCTTCTGGAGTTTAGCGGTGGTACCTGCGTAGAGGGTGTTTCCGTAGTCCAGTCGGCTCGTGACTAGAGCGTGGGTGACTGTTTTCCTTGTTTCGGAGGGGATCCAGCGAAATGTTTTTCTGAGCATGCGAAGAATGTTAAAGCAGGAAGAGGATACGGCGCTGACTTGTCTGTTCATTGAGAGTGAAGAATCCAGGATGACGCCAAGGTTCCGTGCGTGGTCTGTCGGGATGGGTGCATTTCCGAGGGCTTCCGGCCACCAGGAGTCGTCCCATGCAGAGGGGGATTTACCTTAGATGAGGACTTCTGTTTTGTCTGAGTTCAGTTTCAGACGGCTTTGTTTCATCCATTCGGCGACTTCTTTCATACCTTCGTGTAGGTTAGTTTTGGCGGTGCTGGGGTCCTTGGTGAGAGATAGGATCAGTTGAGTGTCATCCGCGTAAGAGATGATGTTGAGGTTGTGTTGGCGGGCGATGGCCGCGAGGGGGCTCATGTATACGTTGAAGAGGGTGGGACTGAGTGAGGATCCTTGTGGTACGCCGCAGATGATTTCAGAGGCCTCGGACTTGAATGGCGGGAGGCGGACTCTCTGGGTTCTTCCGGTGAGGAACGAGGTGATCCATTCCAGTGCCTTTTCTTGGATTCCGATGTTTCTGAGGCGTTGTAAAAGGGTGCTGTGGCAGACTGTGTCGAAGGCTGCAGAGAGGTCGAGGAGGATGAGGGCGACTGTGTCTCCATTGTCCAGTAGAGTTCAAATGTCGTCTGTTGCTGCGATGAGGGCGGTCTCAGTGCTGTGTTTGGCTCGGAAGCCAGATTGTGAGGGGTCGAGTGATTTGTTGGCTTCGAGGAAGGTGGCGAGCTGGTTGTTGACAGCTTTCTCGATGACTTTGGCCGGGAATGGAAGAAGGGAGATGGGGCGGTAGTTTTTGAGTTCGGTGGGGTCTGCTGTAGGTTTTTTCAGAAGGGCGGTGAGTTCAGCGTGTTTCCAGTCTTCTGGGAAGGTAGCGGAGTTGAAGGAGCAGTTGATGACGTCTCGGAGGTGCGGAGCTATGACGGAGTCTGCTTTGTTGAAGATGTGGTGAGGGCATGGGTCTGTGGGGGATCCAGAGTGGATGGAATTCATCAGGCGGATGGTGTCCTCAGTGGAGATTGGGTTCCAGGCGTTAAGGGTGTTAACGGGGGGAAGATGGTCAGCTGGTGGTGGGGTGGGTTGGCTTCCGGGTTGGTTGTCAAAGCTGTTGTGGATGTCAGCAATCTTGTTGTGGAAAAAAGAGGCTAGGGAATCGCAGAGGGTTTGAGAGGGGGTGATGTCGTTGGAGTTGGCCGAGGGGTTGGAAAATTCCTTGACGATGTTGAAAAGTTCCTTGCTGTTTTGGGCGTTGTTGTCAAGTCGATCCTTGAATGCTGTTTTCTTGGCTTTTCGGATCAGTTGGTGGTGAGTACGGATGGCGCTTTTGAAGGCGTCCTTGTTGCTGGTGGATGGGTCTTTTTTCCAGGCCTTTTCAAGGGAGCGGCACAGTTTCTTGGACTTCTTGAGGTCATCGTTGAACCATGAGGCCTTCTTGATGCCAAGTTTGTGTTGACGTTTTTTCAGTGGTGCTAAGGTGTCGGCGGTGTTGGATAACCAAAGGGTGAGGTTGGAGGCGGCTTCGTTGGCGTTAGAAGAGAGGGCTGGGGAGGTTTGAAGGAGCGATGTGGAGATCTGCTCTGTGGTGATTTTGTTCCAGTTTCTTTGTAGAGTTGGTTGGAGGTGGATGATGGGTTTCGGCTTGTTGTAGGTGAAGTGAACGCAGCTGTGGTCAGTCCAGAGGAGATCCGTAGTGTGGCTAAAGGAGACATGGTTGCTGGATGTGAAGATGGGGTCGAGTGTGTGACCTGCGATGTGGGTGGGGGAAGTGACCAGTTGTTTAAGTCCGAGGTTGGCGAGGTTGTCCAAGAGGGTGGCGGTGTTGCGGTCGTTGATCTTTTCAAGGTGGAAGTTGAGGTCTCCCAGAAGGATGTAGTCTTTGGAGGGGAGCGCGTGTGGGGTGATGAAGTCCGTGATGTCTTCACTGAACTTTGCGCGTGGTCCTGGTGGTCTGTAGAGGAGGGTGCCTCTGAGTGTGGTCTTGGGGTCGATGTGGATCTGGAAGTGAAGATGTTCGGAGTTAGCGAGGTTGGCGTCAGAGCTGGTTGAGATGCGGATTGATTTCTTATGGGCGATAGCGATTCCTCCTCCTGTATGGTCGGTGCGGTCCTTGCGTGTGATCTTATAGTCATCAGGGATAGCGATGGCGATGTCAGGGGCGGAGGAAGCGTTCATCCATGTTTCCGTTAGGAAGGCGACGTCAGGAGAGATGGTGTCTAGTAGGTTCCAAAGGTCAATGGCGTGCCTGTGGACCGAGCGGGTGTTGAGAAGGATGCATTTTAGGTGGTTGGGGTCGGGGATCTGTGTTGTGGTCGTAGCGGAGATGTTGTTGGTGCCGCTAAATTTGCAGGAGAAGCAGGAGAACGGTCCATGGATGCGTCCAGGAGCGGCTTGGACGCAGTTGGGGGCGCGACCGGGGTTAAGGGCTAGGAGGGTGGCGGCATCGTAGGTAATGCGGGGGGGCTGGGCAGCGCGAGGGGCAGGGGGACTGGCGCTGGGCGCGGTCCAGGCGCGGACGGGCGTAGACGGGCTTACCTTTGGCGCACCTTCGGCGTGTCCGTAGCGCGTGGACGCTGCGCGTGGGGGCATTGGCCATAAATGGATGGATGGGGGGAGGGGCGAGGGCGTCTCAGCTGGGAGGCGGGGCGGGTCCACGAGGTCGAAAACAACAAATAAACAAAATGGAGGCGGAGGGGGGAGAGCAGACGCGCAAACCGACCAATATGCAAACTGAACAAGAAGCAAATGCAGCAATAGCGGCGAGCAGCAGGCTAAATGCGGGCCAATTCAGTTACACAGCTGACTAAAATGAAATGCAGCAATAGCGGCGAGCAGCAGGCTAAACGCGGGTCAATTCAGGTACACAGCTGACTAAAATGAAATGCAGCAATAGCGGCGAGCAGCAGGCTAAACGCGGGCCAATTCAGGTACACAGCTGACTAAAATGAAATGCAGCAATAGCGGCGAGCAGCAGGCTAAACGCGGGCCAATTCAGGTACACAGCTGACTAAAATGAAATGCAGCAATAGCGGCGAGCAGCAGGCTAAACGCGGGCCAATTCAGGTATGGCACTGCTATGGCAGACCGTGTGTTATGGTGCTGCCGAAAATTGAGTCTACATGGCTCACATACCTGTATTCCATGCCCTTGAACCACCGCCTGTGGCATAGGTAGGTTACCCCTCACAGTCCTAAGGCAGGGTTCACTCTACCACAGGTGAGGGCACAGCTGCATGAGCACTATGCCCCTGCAGCATCTGTCATTCACAGACGTAAGTGCTGGGTAGTGTAGGAAGGTAGATACCAGACTATGGTTAATCCCAACTTTTTTTGCCTGGTGTTTTGCTGGTTTTCCGACTTAGTTGACCTGGGGCCCTGCCAATCAGGACCCCAGGCCTACTGCTCTCTCTCTAAAATGGATTCCATGTACCTTAGGTACATTTCCAATTGGCACTGGGCCACCTTATCAGACTCAGGGCATAGGTGTACCCAGGGCCTACCAGGGGCTGAAGCATGCATTATGCCACCCCTGGATGGCCATCTAAATCTGACACAACTGGCTGCACGACAGCTGGGGCAAGGTGGTGTAATCATCCTTTGCTTTAGATATAGTATACCTATATCTAACCCTAAAAATGGACACACAGATTCCTATCAGTCACTCCTATGGCAGGCCTTGACAATCCTGAAGGCAGAGTGCTTTGAATCGTGTGAAATGGTGCTCTGGCATGAGCTGAGCCCGTGTGCAGCTTGCGGAACCAAGTCCTAATAGCTGTTCCATGATAACGCGTACCATATACTCTTAAGTGCATTATAATCCTCGCGGTTAAATGCTATCTTTGGTATCGCTTTATCAAAACATGTCGAGTAAGGTGTCATACGAATTGGGATACTAACCCCTCGCCAATTCTGGCGACGGGGTTAGCATTCCACCCTTCTAGAGGGACACGACATGTATGTAACTGTGAACCCCGGTTAAAGTTAACTCAAGCCTCAGCTCCACAAAATGGATGCTGCCACCACAGACACGAGTCTGACCTCCTGCTGCTGGGAGTCCTTCCAGCGAGGAGAGCTTGGACAAAGGGTTTCCTGTCAGGGGCGGTGCTAGCACCATCCCAGACAGGGTTTTGTGTATCCTGGGTAGGCAGGGCTTTACAGGAAGGTGACTGCAGAGTGGCACCCCAGTGCTCACTACGCATCTGCCGGCTAGAACCAGTTAAAGGGGAACACCAGCCCCTGGCCTGGGGAAAGTCCGGCATGGGAGAGGGGTGTAACCACCCCCCTTCCTGGTCCCACCCCTAGGGCAGGACCTAATCGCGTACCCACCCCTTTCTTTAGGATAAAGGCAGGAGCGGGGACCCTTGCAAATGAGATCATCTTTGAATCCTGAAACTACTTTCGACGAAAGGAACTCAAGACTTCTTCTCAAGATTTCTCCCTTGCGGCTAAGGAGTAGTCACCCTGCATCCGCAGGCACCATCTAAGAACTCTGCGGTTTGCTGCACGTCCTTCCTCAGGAATCCGACCGACCAGCACGACGAGACCCGGCTTCCCTGGCACCTCTGACCTCTACCTACCTCTACAGCTAATCTGAGAACCGTAGGTGCGACGAGACCTCGAGGGACCGGCCATCATCAGAACTGCACGACTTCTATCCAGCACGACCGCCGAGGGATCCTCTGGTGAGTGCTTTGGGGTCCGAGAAGCCCCGACCCTGAGCAGCTCCAGCACCGAAGTCCAGCATCCCAGCATCTCCAGGATCTGCGTGGGGCCCTTCTGCTTTTTGCTGCTCACCGCGTTGTTTGGCTACTAGCCCGCTGGCTTGTGGCCTTCTTAACGACGCCCGACGACATCATTGCTGCTGGTCTGGTTGCTCCAGACTGGCCCTTGCTCCCTTCCAAAAGAGGAGCACCCCGGACCCTCCTGGTCCACTCCAGACGCCATTTTGAGTCCACCGCGTGGGCTTGAATTTGCCAAGACTTGTTGCCCCAATCCTGGGTCCAGCGACGTCGACAGCATCATCCATCGTGGGACAGCTCGCACCTCCATCCTGGTCGCCGACAACGCCTCCTGGTCCGTGAGACTGCAGAGCACAGCGTCGCCCACTCACCTAGTCGAGGTGACTACCATCCGGTGCCCTCCTGGTGCCACCTGACTACTGGCTAGTAGTCACAAGCTTGGTCCCCTCTGCTTTCAAGTGTCTTCCATCTTCGATCCAGGCTTGGATCACTCGAACCATCTTCACTGGTCGCCTGCCAGCAACTTCTTTCTTCAGGCTCTTGGTTCGTCTACGAGGATTCCCGACGTCTTTTGAGACCTATGCAGCTGCAGCCCCTGGGCTAGGCAAACTCGGCATTTCGGTGCCCCACCATAGCCTCACTATCCAAGGGTCAGGATCCACTGTCGTTTTCGATCTACCTAGTTGGGTTCGCCCGAGAACACTAACTTTGTGAAATCTAGCTACCTTAGACTTTGTCCCGCATCCCGCGTGAGAGTGCACACTCTGCACCCGAGTCCCCTAGGCCTCCTACTAGTAATCTGAAGGTTCAGTAAAGTAGTCCTAGCGATTCCAAAGCCTATTAGTACAGTACTTACCTGCTAGTAATTTCGCATTCCACTTCCATAGTATATGGTTTTTCGTGCCCCTCGGGCATTTGTGTAAATTGTGCAACTTGAAGTATTTTTATAAGAGTTTTGTTGTGTGCTTAGTACCCTGTCCTCATAAAGAGTACAGGGCTGTTGTGATTCTAATAAATACACTGTTTATTTTCATAACACTTGTGTGGTGTCCTTTCACTTGGTGTTCAAGGGGTATTTGTGATGGTATAACAGCTGGCTTAACACGCCCTCTAGAGTTTAGTCCGAAGACTGCTCATATCCACGCTACTAGGATAGCTGGTCTATAAGGTTGACTTACAACCAATCACCATAAGGGTCGTTTGGACTGATGCATAGTGATCACTAGAATAGTGAGCACTGCATATCAGGCCAACTTCTCACAGGTAGCCATATTAAGTACATGAGCTGGGAGTTTGTCATTACAAACTCCACCGCTCCATGGTGGCCTTACTGAAAGCTGAGATGTTTGGCTCAACTTCCCAGCACATGAAACCCACAATGATGCCAGTGTTGGATTTATTGTAAACTGTACTCAGAGGGCATCTTAGAGATGCCCCGTGAAAAACCACCAACACAAACTAGTGTACAGCTTTTTTGTTTGTTTTTCGTGACGTTTAATATAGCGCAGCTAGACCCAAAGGTATCAGAGTACTTTACGTGGGCACCAGTTACGTTACAAAGTGATTTGGCCAGAATCACAGAATGTGGAGCGCCCCCTGCGAGACTTTAACCCGGTTCCCCAGGTATGAGGTCGACTCCCCTACCCATTAGGCCACATTCTCTCCCCCTCTCCTACAACTGATTGGTCTTCACCAGTATTTCATACACAGATATGTTTCTGCCCCCCTAAGGTGGGAGCCTTTTTGATCTCCTGGATCAGGAACCGAGCCTGCTTGGGTGTAAGTGCTTCACTCCTACCCTCCTAGCAGGAACAGTGCTAAGGTTGGCGAGCCTCAAACGTTTCCTGCCCTCTGTATTGCTCGCCTCCTCTCCCCCACCAAGCCCCCTTTTGGCTGGAAGGTTGGAGTGAAAAAGAGTAGTCAAGAGTTCTCCAGCATTGGATCTTTTATAAGTTCACATGCTTGAATCAACACCGTACTGGGAGTTCCACGGTATACATATAAAAGCAGTAGATAATGCTACCATAGTAGCTGCTATAACCTATCCATTTTCTTTTGGAAAAAAGAACCAGACTTAAATGGCAGCCAATCGGGCGATGATACCCTCTAGAACAATAACAAGGGAGGCCAGGTTTCTCAGATTTTCTACCACAAGTCGTGTGAAAGGGAGTCTTCATGTGAGCTCTGCTCGGTTTATTTTTCAATTTTCCAGATTTCTACTCTGTCGGATTCTTGAAAGAAAGGTCTCTTCAGGGCGTGTGGAGGCTGCATGCTAGGGATCCCCATAAGAACTTTATCAACTGTCTCTGCCCTCAACATAAGGTAGAAGACAGCAAGATGTGTAGGACTTTTTCAAACAAAACCCTCTAGGAAAGAGAGGCTAGGTTGTTGATTTGGCTTCAGAGACTGACAAATCTGATGTCTCTGAGTATGAGGAGAGCTCTACCTCACAGGCTTCTCAGGAAACATCTAAAAGGAGAGAAAGATCTCATGAATCTCCTGAAGTTTCAAAGAAAAAGGCTTCTAAAAATCTCGTCAAGAATATTCAGGCACCTCACTAAAATGAAAGCATTTATTTCCTACTGAGGAGTAAGGCCATAAACATGAAAAACAATCTTCAGAACAATCCATGAAGATTAGTCTCTGAAAAGCTTATTTGGTTGAGAGTTTTCATTCGGGTCCCGGTCGACTCAGAAATTACCATCTGAACGCATTTCACCTACCTAGTCGTCGAAGATCTCGTCGTTGAAATCTACCTCGTCTCCTACTGATATGACTACGTTGTCAGTAATGGCCCTGCCGACGACGCTTCCAGCGACGACAAAGACTTTAACGACTCACATGATGATGGCGAATTCCTCGTCGGCGTCCTCGTTGACCACTTTGGTATCGCCAACGACCTCCTAGTCTATGAACGCGTCGACGACTGTTTCAGCATCGTCGACGATAGTGAGGACTATTGCTTCAACTGCTGCTGTCATGTCCTCATCAATAACACAAACACCACTGCCGTTGACCAAGCTGTCGCTGTATCCCACGCCTTGTCATAAGCGACCATCAATGATGCAACTAATGCCTATATATCTGGTAACAAGGCTTTTTCTCCCTGAATCCTGCAATGGTCTCAGCTCTGCCTCCTTCAACATTTTTTAAATATTCTGATGATGAGATGTTTGGTCCTGCTCACAGTCCATCTCAGCTTTATGTTATGTATCAGGATGATGATCAGGAGGACTATGAAGGTTACTATCAGCAGGAATATCATCCTCCACATGCAAAAATGCAATACATGGAGCCTGTTAGTGAGCCCATGGTCCACCTTCCTGTGGCTTTGGTTCAAGACCTGCAAGACATGCTGAAAGACTACCACACTTGTTTTCTTTCAACAACTGCTCCTCCACCACCCCCACCATCTACTCCTTTTACCTCTGGCTTCTGGTCCACGTAGGTCTAAGCCTTCTCCTACAGCTTCCCCTGTGAGGGACACTGTTTTGCCACAACATGATACTTCTGATAACAGAGAAATGGAGGAGGGTCTACCTCCGAAACTTGGGCAAATAGGTGATGAGTGGGAGGACTGTTATTTCAACGCCTGCTTCTCCAGCTCCTCAAACTGCGGATTCTCTGCCAGAAGACATTGGCGGCTTGCACGCACTAAATGAGAGTGGCTTCTCATTTTCAGTTGTCAATGGCAGTCAAGCAGTCTGACTGTTTTTGTTATGATTTTAAGGATCTATTAGGAAAGACTGAGAGCGATATAGATCACATCTAAAAGAGACTATTAGTTATGGATACCTTAGAATTACCCCCAGGCGTCGGACTGGATCAGGAATAGTTGTTTTGTAGCAGTACCCCTTGCACATTATTGGTAGGCGTTGGTCGATTCCGCGTTCGTCGTCGGCGATGTGATTGCTGGGATGACGTTGCGACATCTACTAAGATGCCGCACTCGCGTGCTAACATCAGTTTTTTCTTTTTCCGCGCCAGCCACCGCAGATCCGGAGAGAACAGTACCTCTAGTCACTTTTTGACTACTATTTTTTGACTTTTGTTGACTTCTTCTCGAGTTGTTTGACTCCTGGTGCATGTTGGGATGTCCCGTCCTCGAACGGGCTTCAAGGCATGCGAATCCTGTCGCAAATTGATGTCGGTTACTGACCCACACCTCGTGTGCCTTTTCTGTTTGGAGCACGACCATGAACCCAAACTCTTTGTGGGAATGGTCCCAAAAGTCTCAAGGGCCGGCAGTCCGCTCTTCGGAGCTAGAGGTCCTGGTTGAGAGGGAGGTCGTGGGACCGGTCGCGGAGCCATCATCACCACCACCACTCCTTGCCAAAGTCTTCGGGTAAGTCAAAGCACAAAAAGAAGGCGAAGAAGCATCGTCGCTCTTCGCGTTCTCCCTGTCTGTCGGCCGACACGACACTGGTTGCGGACGGTAGTCATCCAGCTCCACTCGCGGAGTCTGTTGGGTCGACTCCGAGCCTCCCTCCTTTCCCAGGAGCCAGAGCGACCCTAGCCCAACTTTGTAGTTTTTACAAAGCCCTCCACTCCATGTTTTGGCAGCCCAACTCTGCTGGCACACCTTCAGGCGCCATGGACTCAGCTTGGGTTTCTAGACCATCGAACTCGCCGGCGTGGGCACCACAGGGCCCCCTAGGGATCCATGCCTGGATCTGGATCAGAGTCGGTCGACCTTACGACACCTCCTCTATCGTTGAATCCGCTGACGGCACCTCTGCCCCCTCCGATACCGGTTGTGTCCCCAGCCGGCCTCCATCCTGACCTGGACACTGTGCCGGACCGGTGTTGACTGACGCTGAAGATGGCACATAGTGGTACTTTTGTACCATTGTTCTATCCTGCCGTTCCTTTTTGCCCCGAGTGGCAGCCAGAAGAGGACGAGAAGTACTTGGAGGGGTCTGTTGACACTTTAGCTGACCAGTTGAGTGAACCGGACTGGAGAGAGGAGTTTGGTGATGCCAGTGGTCTGGATACCTCACCAGACCCTAGTATGCTTTCTCCCTCCACTGTGGCTACCGAGAAGGGAGCCTCATATGCAGTGGTGTTGCATAGGGCTATTTGAGGCCTTAAACCTTGAGCTTTCTACTGTGGCAGTCAGAACTAACCTACTGACTGAGGTGTTTGCAGCAGCCTCTTCGGAGCCCCATCTATCGTTCAATTAGGCTCTTACTCTCATCCTTCTGCGCACATGGTCTAAGCCTAGCTCAGGGGCCCCTGTGGATAGCATGATTGTTCTTCACCACTACCTGTCCCAGGGCGATCCACTTTTCCTCTTCCAACATCCTACCCCTGAGAGTTTGGTTGTCCAAGCCTCTACTTCTAAGGATTCATTCCTTACTGCTCCCACAGATTGAGAATCCAAGAAGCTGGATCATCTTGGGAAAATGTGTTCTTCCGCCAACTTGGGACTGCGGTCGGTGAACACTGCATGTCTTTTGGGCCGTTATTCCCACTCTGTGTGGGATACAGTGGCGCAGGTGCTGCCACAGTGTCCGGAGGAGGCCTTAGGCCACTCTATCTGTGCTGTCACTGAGGGCAGAGATGCACCAATGTTCGCCATTAGGTGTGGGCTGGATACCACCGACTCGCAAGGCAGAGCAATTTCAACTTCAGTAGCCCTGTGACCCTACTCTTGGCTACGGTCCACTGGCTTTTCATGTGATGTCCAATCGACTCCTTTGGACATGCCCTTTGATGGCAGACGCTTGTTTGGCAACAAAGTGGACAACGTGCTCAAGGGCTTTAAGGATTCTAGGGCTATGGCCAGATCCTTGGGCCTTGCTACCACCTCTCACCCCACGCAGTCTGCTTTTCCTTCCTTTCGTGGCTACGGAAGGGGTGCCCCCAATGTTCTGCCCAGAGCCAAAGGCCTGGGCAAACTGTTCAGCATCTGTGTGGCTGGGGACGTGGGATCTAGCATCGTAGGTCAGGGTGCCAGCGGGCGGTCTTGTCCACTAGCGTCACCTCTGCAGCAACCTCCAAACCCTCCTAGTCTGTCCTTTCAGGGCCACCAGTTGCCAGTATGCAGGCAGAATCTGCCATCACCTCCCCCACTGGCAAGCCATTTGTTAGCGGGTCTGAATGACTAGATACAATGCTTAGGCAGTTTAGTTATGTATTTATTAATGGTTGTCACAGACTTACTTTTTATTTATGACAGTCTGTCTTTAGAGTTGCAATATTGAAATAATATTCTCAGTAAAAGTAGGAAATAATAAGAGTCCTCCATTATGTTCGTTTTCATGCACTCTGCTGGGTTTGACTCGTCTTCTGAATATCCGGGTCTCCTTCCTGGTCTCTTCTTTCTCTACTCGTTTGCTTATGGCTCGGATGATGGAGAGAGAAAGAGAGAGCTTTGAATATTAGGTCCAATTAAGTGCCTGAGGGGAAAGGGAGTGAGGGGTCACCAGTTTGTGACGATAGCGGTTTACGGGGCAGTGAGAGTGAGAGAAAAAAAAGACTTGTGAGGGAAGGAGACTTAAACGTCCGATGTAGACCGCCTCCCTACCCAACTGAGGAACCTTTTCTGTCCTCCTGGAGCGTGGCGGGGTTGACACATGTTGATGGTCCTCCTTTGGTTCCTTCACTTCCTTCGCGTTCTCGGCGTTCACTTGGCTTGTTGTTGTCTGCTCTTCTCCTGCTCTTCTAGGCGTCCCGTCCTCTTGCCGGTCTCCCCCTTGCTTCCGTGTATCGAAGTAGAGACACACCTCCTTCCGGGGCTCGGTCTCTTTAATTGGCAGGGAGAGAGTGACGTTCTGTTCGGGGCGTGGCTGGCATTCGTAAGAAAAATCTCGTGGTCTTTGTTGTTGGACATTCGCCAATCGTCCTGCTGAGTATTGAAATAAGGTGAAGAATCATTTTGGGGTTCCCACCAATCTGTACTCCTTTGTTTCTCTAACCCTGTACCCTCGACCCTGTGACACACCTCCTCCCCTGGTTTCTTCCGTTCGGGTAGAGGAAACATCCTTGACAAGTAATCAGCGTCACCGTTCTCTGTACCTTTCCTGTTTTTTACTACAAACTGAAAATGTTGTAGGGATAAAGACCAGCTGAGTATTCGTGGATTCTGCGTGTGGTTACGACTCATTGTGAGAAAGTGGCTCTATATATATACTGGACTAGAATGAAGTATAGTGTGTGTAGAGTCCACCCACCCCAGAGGTATAACAGAGGTTAAAGTCAGAACTGACCTTACTCTCCAAAGTGGTAGCTTGTTCGAGCAGTAAGGCAGTACCAGAGGACAGTGTAAAGCATTTGTTGTACACACTCAGTCAGCAAAAGGTTTCACACACTCCGAGGACTGACCTCCAGGCCAATTGTTTTTATATCCACAGATATAGTTTTATTTTTAGAATCAACAGTTATAAAAATATACTTTTATCGTTATGAGTACTCTCGTAAATACTTTGCAAAGGAGCAATAAAGTTCGTGCACGCAATGATTACAGTATTGGTAGTAAGGAACACAGTATTAAAACACACTTTAGCATTGAGCTCAATGGGTTTTCTACATATGAGTACAGTTGATTACTTTATGGATTACTTTGGTAGTTACAGGACTAGATATTAGATTCAGTCCTGGGGTCTAAGCTAAAACCAGATTAGCAAAAACGTTTGTTACTGTAGTGAATTTTCATGAATATATAGCGGTTTTAAAAGTTCACACTTAGAAACTTTTCAATGGAAATCTGACAATGTTATTCAATGGGAGGAAATTCAGTTTGCAGGTAAAGTACGATAGCGTTACTTTTGTAACCCAGCACTGGTCTCCTAGGGCCAGCACTGGGTCAAAACAGGTAAGTAATTGCGTTTTAGTATTTCGTATGATTTTTAAAGAATATTTGCAGTTTTCAAAAGTAGACACTTATAGGAAATTTCATAGAAAAGCAGTCAATGGGTTCCTATGGAGAAAATACAGATTACTAGCAAACCCACTAGGGATTACTTTTGCGGTTCAGTACTGGGCTGAAAGGTACAGTACTGGCTTATCCCCTGATCACAGGTTAGTTCTTAGGAATTCGGACTTTGGCTGATTTTATAGGAGTATTTTCAGTTTTCAAATCCTCACACTTAGAAAATATTCGAGTCAAAATGGGTCAATGTTATCTAATGGCAGGTAAGTGAACTACCGGTTTCCAGGTGAGTACTTGGTTGGTGAAGTTAAGGTTCTGGGTAAAGATTCAGGGGTCCCCCAGGGTCAGGTAAGTACAGTTAGTTCAATCCCAGCAGCACAGGGGCGGCCGGGTGCAGAGGTAGGTAGGCCCAATGATATCCAATAAGGGAAAGGGGGCCTTTAGTGCCTGCTGGCTAGCAGGCCACGTGGCTCTGGGAGCTGGGCTCCTGGTCACTTGCTCAGGGCAAGGGAGGAAGTAGAATAGGACAAAGAGGTCACAGCCAGCGGCACTCGGGCGGCTGGGTGCAAGGTGCTTTTGAGCAGTCGGGCGCTCAATGTTATCGAATGAGGATCTTGAAGAGGGAACAAAGGCTGCAGGCTCGGGGACGGAGACTCTCCAGTTACGACCAGCACTTCGAGAGGTAAGTGGGGATCTTGGAGCACAGGTTGGTAGGTACCGTAAAGGGCGGCACACGGGGCTGTAGGGTGCCGGGTGCAGGGGTGTCTTTGGGTGTCGGAAACGCTTACCCTCTGCTGGTCGCGGTTGGGGTGGCCCCTGGTTCTGAGTCTGCAGGCGGCTGGTTCGTTGAGGAGGGTCTTTATGCACTGGACTTCGGGTCCCAGTCGCTGGGGGGACGTCCTCGTGGTCTTGGTTCGGGTTGGCCCGGCCCGGGCTCGGCTGGTGCAGAGTGGGCTGGTCCGGAGCTTCCTGGTGGGTACCAGGTGGGTTGTTTCAGCAGAGCCTCTGCTGATGGAAGTCCCAATCTTCAAGAGGGTCAAGGCAGGCAGGTCCTCTTGGTGTCCCAAGGTTGCTGTCCGCGGGGGTCGCCGGGTTTAGGCAGGAGCTGGTTCCAGGATCAACATGCCAGTAGGGCTGGGGCCAAATCTGTTGTCCTGTTGTTTACAGCTGCACGGCGGGTCGTCTTCTTGATCTTCGTTCTTCTTTCTGGTATCTGGATCCGAGGAAGGAAGTTTAGGGAGCCCCTAAATACTAAATTTTGGGGTGTTTTAGGTAGGCAAGGGCAGGGACCAATGGGTCCCTGTCCTGGGGTGAGTACACCCCCTAGCCTGCTCCTCTTCTGTGGGATGGGGCAGGAGCCTAGCTGGGATTGGACAGGGCTCCCCTTCTGCAAGATGGCCGGAGCCCGGGGTCGTGCTTCCTCGCCTCCTCTACCTGAGGGGTGGAGTTGGCAAAGGTTGGCACACCCCCCTTCCTGACGTAGTTTTTCCCGCCAGTGTGGGGGTAGAACGGGTGGGGGCCAGTTCCTGGGTACAGCAAATGGTCTGGAGAAGATCTCAGAGGAGGCATGCCTTTGAAGCTTCCCCCTGTCCATCCTGGGGGAGGAGACATGGCACCTCGCTCAGGATGTGCATTGTTGCAGGCCCAGGAGAGCGGGGGCTCTCCACCCAGGGGTCCAGCAACATGTCTGCTGGGTGGCAGCCTCTGCAGCCACTCAGCACAGACGTGGATTGTAGGTTCGGGTTTTGGAGGGCATCTCTAAGATGCTCTCTTGTGCATTTTACATTAAATCCCACACTGGCATCAGTGCGAGTTTAATGTGCTGAGAAGTTTGGTACCAAACTTGTTAGTCTTTAGTGTAGCCATTATGGTGCTGTGGAGTTCGTAACGACAACCTCCCAGCACCACATACTCTTAAATGGCATCACTGCACTTACAGTGCCCAGAAATGGCCCTGGGTACTGTAGGGGCACAGGGCTCATGCAACTGTGCCCTCACCATTGGCATAAGGCACCCAGCAAGAGGGGGGGACTGAAATATGCCAGCACAGTGGGCATGGCACACAGGGAGGTGTACCATGTCGACTCTTGTTTTAGTTCTGTACTTAGGCACTCAGCCTACAAAGGCAGGGTGTGGGTGCCTAGGAACAGGGCCCCTGAGGGTGGTACAATAGGTGCTCTAGCCCTCAGGGGTGTTCTCTGGTCACCATGCCCTGGGTACCTAGGGTACCTTTTACTAGGGACTGACAGGTGGCCAGAGATGCCAATTGGGTCTTAAGTTTCAGCATAGTTTTAGGGAAGGAACACAGGCCCTGGGTACCTGGTTGGCAGGAACCCAGGGCACACTCAGTCAAAGCACATCGGCATTTCAGAAAAAAGTGGGGGCATACCAATGCAAGAAAGATGGCACTTTCTCATACTCATCCACTGAAGTGGTGCATGATCTGTATCTGGGGAGTGACCTTCTAGATAATACCGTAGCTTGTCAATGGCCCATTTCATGGCCATGCATTCTTTTTCTATTGTTGGATACTTTTTTTCCCTGGGAAACAATTTTCGGCTCACGTACACTATTGGGATGTTCTTCCCCTTCTGCTGTCATTTGTGATAAAACTGCCCCTATCCCTTGGTTGGAGACATCAGTGTGCAATATAAAGGGTTTTGAGAAGTCTAGGGATATTAATACTGGTGAGGTGGCTATGGCCCTTTTTAGAGTGTGAAAGGCTTTTCTCATGGAGTCAGAGGGACAGGATAGGACCTGGGTTTTAACCTCTTTTCGAAGGACATCTGTCAAGGGGGCTCCTGTTTCTGCAAACTGGGGAATGAACCTCCTATAATACCCAATTAACACAAGGAAGGCCCTTAATTCACGTTTGGTGGTAGAGAATGGAGTCTCAGAGATGGCTTTATCTTTTTCTGCCTGAGGGGATGTGAGACCGTCACCAAGGACATAACCTAGGTGTTCGAGGCATGTGGGCTGCTGAATTCACATCTGTGCATAGATCGCCGCCTAGTGTTGGGTCTGGATGATTGCACATTGTTGTCCTGGAAGAGTCTTCGAAGTATCACGAGATAGGTGGCTCCTATCCTGGACTACAGTGCGTGTGGGCATCCTTTCCATTCCCAGATTGTTTTTTCCCGCCATTGGGTTCGGATGTAGATTTGTTAACTCAAGTTCGGAATCGATAGAAAACTTTATATTTGGCCAAAAGACCTTTAGGTATCGTCTGTATTGTCTTTGCGATCGGTGCTGAGTACTGGTTTCAGCTCAATTCTCGAGCCGGACGTCAAAAAGAGCCGCGTGGCTATTCAGCACTAAATGCCCGGTCGACGCCAGAGGCCTTATCGACGATCGATGATGGAACGGAGCCCATTCAAGAGATGTCCCGTTTGCAACTCCAAGTATCCTCACATCGATGTCCACCCGGTGTGCAACAAGTGCCTGTCTCCGGATCACGATGAAGCCAGCTGTATGGCTTGTTTTCGGTTCCAGTCCAAGAAAACACTTCGCCTTCGACCCGCGGCTCGGAAGGAAGCCCAGCAGACAGCGCCTGACCCGGTGAACATCTTCGATGCCGAAGAAGATAAGGGGGTCGAGCAGGAGGTTCAAAAGAACCAGTCAGATCCTGCATCAGAGCTTGACTCCAGTTATGATGCAGAGGATGAGGAGATGGTCAAAGATGAAGACGTCGTCGACTAGGTAGGAGACGACGATGAGGCCTTTGGGGCCGTAGAAGATAGCTCGAGCGAGGAGCTAGGCCCAACCGTTGGTATGGGGGCAGAGACTGAAACACTCAATAAGGCTCAGGTCGAGGGATGAAGGCCTTACCCAAGATCAAGCGCATAGTTCTACAGCCTCGTTTCCAGGCCCGGCTACGGACAATGCAAAAGAGCCATCGGTTGATCGATTGAAATCGAAACAAAAAACATCGGTAACCACAAAACCAAAACATCGAAACCGAATCTGAAAGTACAACTTACTTTGATCGGATCGAAGGCTTCTGAACCATCGGCTCCGATGAAACAAAAGAGTGCTATCAACCCGGAGAGGTCGCTAAAGGGTGTCAAGCCGAAGGCCGGGGCACCTAAGAAAAAGATCAAGGACATCGACCCGAAGAAGTTGGCGCCGAAGACCGTAGACACAAACAAGGGACTCGAAACACAGAACGTTATCGATCCTAAGCGTCGACTCGACAAAGCAAAGGTCAGCAAAGACCTCGAGCACAAAACAAAAAGTGTCTCTAAGGACCCCGTCGAGTCGACACAACCATCCACCTATTTTTCAAAGCAGGTGTCGGACTCGCTGCAGCGCATTAAGGAGAAAGCTATAGCTGTCGGACCGAAGCCACTCCACCCCCAAAGACAGTCAGCAAGATTCCGAAGACATCAACACCGATAAAGTTTATATTGCCGCCGCCAGTGACACCTAAGGCGTTCGCCCCAAAGACGGGCATTGAGGCGGCCAAGAAGGTGTCCATTGGGCAAAAGCCTACAACTACTGAAGAGGCCACAAAGCATCAACAGCCTCTGCAGAAAGATCAGTCGAGGCAATTCATCGACGCTGAGACTGGTAGACTTTCCATTTACAAGCAAAAGATCGTCCCAGAACAGCCTAAGGAGTTGTATAAAATTCCATTAAAGAAAAAAAGGGATTCTGCAACATCACCTCTTCTTTTTGAACCTCTACAACAATATGGACAAGAACCTGCTCCTTTTTCACCCACACATTCAGATGTGGATGTAGGGGATAATGACAATGATTACAATTATCCTGTAGACACTGATCCAGAAGACCACCCTGAACCCTGGGCAGACACTGTTGACCCAGGGGAGCCACAAAATGCCCTGACAGTCATGCCTATGCTGTTAAAACCTCACCTACAGAAGACACGGCTGCGTTTAACGCACTTATTGAGAGGGCAGCAAAAAATCACGATGTCCAACTCCATGCTGACCCTATTGAAGAGGATTTTTTATCTGACACCTTCTCAACCTCAGAGGGAACTGTCAAGACTCTACCCATGCTAAAAGGTGTCCTGAAACACGCTGGAGACATCTTTAAGGAGACCACAAGGGCAAGAGTGGTAAACCCCAGGATTGAAAAAAAATACAAACCAGCACCTGTGGACCCTACGTATATCAGGGGACAGTTGACATTGGACTCTCTAGTTGTTTCAAATGCTCGTAAGAGAGCGAACTCGCAGACCACGGGTGATGCTCCTCCCCCTGACAAGGAATCTAAAGTGCTAGAAGCCTCAGGGAAAAGGGTGGCCGCTCAAGCGGCCAATGTCTGGTGAATCTCCAACACACAGGCACTTTTAGCCAGATACGACAGGGCTCATTATGATACACTTGAGACCCTGTTACAACACTTGCCAGATGAGTACAAGGAGGCAGCAGAAATGCTTATACAAGAAGGGAAACTTATATCCAACGGATCTATTAAGTGTGCGCTAGACGCAGCAGACACTGCAGCCAGTGCGATTAATAGAAGCTTTATGTTACGAAGACACTCCTGGCTGAGAATCTACGGCTTCAAGCCTGAGATACAAACCACCATACTCAATCAGCCAGTTAACCCTGATCACTTGTTTGGCCCAGAAGTGGACACCACCTTAGAAAAATTTAAAAAGGACACAGAGACTGCAAAGTCTATGGGGGCTCTACAGTCGCAGCAGTTCAGGGGTGGTTCTTTTCGTCGCTCCAACAATAGAGGAGCATCCAGAGGCCAGGTGTCCCAGCAGACACAATACAGTAAAGGAGGCACGCAGACCACCTACAACAAGAACAATAGGGGTGGCTATTGTGGAAACAGCACCAAAGGCAGAGGTCGTGGAAACAACAACTCCCGATCCTCCGCCACTAACAAACAGTGACGTCTTGTCACTACCCCCCGACCATATAACACCGGTCGGGGGGGAGACTACAACAGTTCCTGCCGGTCTGGAAATCCATCACTACAGACAGGTGGGTGAGGCAGCTTATCCAGTACGGTTATTGTCTGGAGTTAACATCCAGTCCACCCAATATACCCCCAAGACACCGTCCTATGTCCGCAGAGCATATACAGGTTCGAGGCATGTGGGCTGCTGAATTCATATCTGTGCATAGTCCGCCACCTAGTGTTGGGTCCGGATGATTGCACATTGTTGTCCTGGAAGAGTCTTCGAAGTATCACGAGATAGGTGGCTCCTCCCCTGGACTACAGTGCGCATGGGCATCGCCTCCATCCCCAGATTGTTTTTTTCCGCCATTGGGTTCGGATGTGTTTCGGTTCCCTCTGTCGGAACCGATAGTTGTTCTACTTTTTACTTGAGACCAAAAGGTCTTTAGGCTGGGCGTCGGTATAGTTGCGTTCGGGGTTCTTACTGACTCTCAGCTCCTATCTCTTACTGCCCTTCCACGTGCTTTCGACGCGGACGGGCCTACACTACACCCTTTGCTATGGAGCGGACTCCATTCAAGAAGTGTCCGCTGTGTCATTCTAAATATTCGCACCTCGACGTGCACCCCGTGTGCAATACATGCTTGTCACCGGATCACCGTGAAGACACCTGCATGGCGTGTTCGAAATTTAGAAGTAAGAAGACTTTAAAGATTCGCCGGGCTAATCGGCTCCAGGCTCAACTGTCGGCTTCGGCACCCCCACCCGATGACATCTTCCAGGAATCGGTCGAGGGAGAGGACGACGTACAAGGGTCGGACCCTGGCCCCGCGTCCGAGGAAGAGACCTACGACGCGGATGAGGAGGCCTGCGACGAAGCCTCCGACGAGGTAGGGGACGACGATCTGGCTTGTGCCACGATGGGTGATAGCTCGGAGGAAGAGCATCCCCAACCAGACTCTGGGGTTACTCCCCATCATACGGCCCAGGTCGAGGGATCGCCTTCGGGCCTTACCCAAGATCGAACAATGAGTCCTACGTCCCCGCCTCCGGGCCCGGTCACGGACATTTCTAAAAAGAAACCGAAAGTGAAGCCAACTGGTCTCGCACCCTCGGATGCGAAACCGAAACCGAAAGTGGAGTTGGTGAAGAAGGTTCTGGAGGCGTCAACTTCCACGAAACCCAAAATGGCCGACTTGAAGAGCCACGCCAAAATGGCCGACCAGAAGAGCCGCGCCAAAATGGCCGACCCGAAGCCCTCTGGGTCGGCGCCGAAGGTGAAGGTATCCGACGCGGCTGCGTCGGCATCGAAAGGGGTCGCGGATCCGAAGACGGCTTCGAAGAAGCATCACGCCGACGGTGCGCCAGGCCATGGGGCGTCGGCACCGAAGAAGAGGCCTACCGGCGACCGGGCTCTCGATGACGAAGAGTCGCTCGAGACGGTTCAGCCCTCGGCGTCCCTTACAAAGAAGGTGGGAGAATCCTTAAGGCGGATCCAACAGTCTACTGTGGTTCCCAGCCAGGACACTGTAGTGCCTAGGCCCACGCCTAAGCCTGCCAAGGAACAAACGCCCATTCGTTTTACCCTTCCTCCCAAGTCGGCGCCGAAGGCCTTCGCGCCTAAGCAGAGCGGACACTCTCAGGAAGTATTGACGCCGAAGGCTGCCTTGGTGGTGTCGAAGCTTCGGCTCCAGCCGCTTGCGGTGGAGGAACGTCGTGAGGTGCTCATCGACGCCAACACCGGAAAATTGTCGCTCCTCAAACGAAAGATTACGTCGGAGCCGGCCTTGGAACCTTTTAGGATTCCACTCAAGAACAAAAGGTACTCTGCGGACTCTTCGGCTCTGATGGAACCTCTGTCTCCACAAGCCCTGGAACACTCGCCGGCCCATTCCCCCGTGCCTGATGTGGACGAGGAAGAGGCCGAGTACAACTATCCTGCGTACTCGGATCCGGAAGAGGAGCAGGTGCCCTGGACAGCAGGAGGCGACACAGACGACCCGCAGTCGGGGCAGGACACTCAACTTTTCGCCGCAAAGACGTCCCCGACAGAGGACTCGGCGGCATTCAATGCATTAGTAGAGAGAGCTGCAGCGAACCATGACGTCGAACTGCACTCAGACCCCGTGGATGCGGACTTCTTAGTCGACACCTTCTCGGTAGCCGAAAAACAAGTCAAAACACTACCGATGCTTAAAGGGGTGCTGAAGCATGCGCAGGAGGTATTCAAGGAGCCCACCCGGGCGCGCGTGGTCAATCCTCGCATCGACAGGAAATATAAAGCGGCGCCCACGGATCCCACGTATATTAAGGGACACCTGCCATTGGACTCCCTGGTGGTTTCCAACGCTCGAAAGAGGGCGAATTCGCAGACTACTGGTGACGCTCCTCCCCCGGACAAAGAGTCCAAGATCTTTGAGGCATCAGGCAAACGCATTGCTGCACAGGCAGCGAACATCTGGAGGATCTCTAACACTCAAGCCCTGCTTGCACGTTATGATAGAGCCCATTATGACACATTAGAGGCCATCCTACAACACTTGCCTGACCAATATAAGGAGGCGGGGGAGATGCTCATTCAGGAGGGTAAACTCATTACAAATGCATCCATCAAATGTGCCCTAGATGTGGCAGACACTGCCTCCAGGGCTATCAATACAAGTGTGTTACTTAGACGTCATGCCTGGCTTCGAATTTCTGGGTTCAAACCCGACATACAAACCACAATATTGGGGCAAACAGTGAATCCTGACCATCTGTTCGGCCCTGAGGTGGATGCCTCCCTAGAAAAGATGAAAAAAGATACTGAAACTGCCAAATCTATGGGGGCTTTGCAAAGTCAGCAGTTTCGGGGTGGTTCCTTTCGCCGCTCCAATTCAAGAGGCACCTCGAGGGGACAGGCATCCCAATCCACACAATACTACAAGGGTACCACCCAGTCCTCGTATAACAACAAGGGCAGGGGTGGCTACAGAGGCAACAATATCAAAGGCAGGGGACGTGGAAACAATGCATCCAGGTCCACCACCACCAACAAGCAGTGACGTCTTGTCACTTCCCCCCGATCACACGACACCTGTCGGGGGGAGACTCCAGCAGTTCCTGCCGGCGTGGAGATCCATCACCACGGACAGGTGGGTGAGGTCTCTTATCCAGTACGGGTACTGTCTAGAACTTACGTCCATCCCACCGGACATACCGCCAAGAAGCCGTGCTATGTCCGACGAGCACTTGACCTTGTTGCAGCAAGAAGTTCTGGTCATGCTGCAAAAAGGGGCAATAGAGCTCGTTCCATTGCAAGAACGGGGAACGGGGGTTTACTCCCTGTATTTTCTGATCCCCAAAAAGGACGGATCACTCAGGCCGATCCTGGACCTCAGGCCCCTGAACTGGTACATCAACTCGGAGCACTTCCATATGCTCACATTGCAGCAGGTGCTTCCCCTGCTTCAACAGGGGGACTTCCTAGCAACGCTGGATCTGAAGGATGCCTATTTTCATATTCCCCTGCATCCTTCCCACAGAAGGTATCTCAGATTCAAGATCTTAGACCAGCATTACCAGTTCAGAGTCCTGCCGTTCGGGGTCACCACGGCACCAAGAGTGTTTACAAAGTGCCTAGCGACTGTGGCGGCGCATCTCCGTCGCCAGCACGTCCATGTCTTTCCATACCTAGACGATTGGCTTATTCAGGCAAAGACGAAACAGCAGTGCGTAGACCACGTGTCACGCACTATTCACCTCCTGCACGATCTGGGATTCTCTCTGAACTACCCAAAGTCCCATCTCCAGCCCGCCCACGTGCGACAGTATCTGGGCGCGACAATCAACACTCTGGCAGCCACTGCGCAGCCGAATTCAGTGAGAATCGCCAGTATCCAGGCGCTGATCCAACGATTCAGACCCCAACACTCGCTTCCAGCGAGGGTGTTCATGCAGTTGATAGGCATGATGGCCTCCTGCATCTCCATTGTCCCGCACGCGAGACTGCATATGCGTCCGCTTCAGGAGTGCCTTGCACGTCAGTGGACTCAGGCTCATGGGCAACTGACAGACCTAGTGTTGGTGAGCGGTCGGGCGTACAACTCTCTGCATTGGTGGAATCCACAAAACCTTTGCAAGGGCGGACCATTCCAAGAGCCTGTCCCACAGATCATCCTGACGACGGACGCATCTCTCCAGGGATGGGGAGCGCATGTACTCCACTACACTGTGCAGGGACTGTGGACACTTCAGCAAAGGAAGATGCACATCAATGTGTTGGAACTGATGGCAATCTTCATGGCCTTAAAGGCGTTCAAAGTACATCTGTGCAACAAGGTCGTGTTGATCCGGACGGACAACATGACGGCCATGTACTACATCCAGAAACAGGGAGGCACACACTCTCCACAGCTGTCTCATCTGGCTCAGAGCATGTGGAAGTGGGCCATTCAGAGGAACATCTTCCTCATGGCAGAGCACCTCCCGGGCAAGGACAATCAGATGGCGGACCTGCTCAGCAGGCACAGCCATCAAATGCACGAGTGGGAGATACATCCATCAGTACTCCAGCCGTACTTCCAGATGTGGGGTCATCCAGAGATAGACCTGTTCGCCACAAAGGAGAACGCAAAATGCCAAAGCTTCGCCGCCAGGTTCCCACACCCCCAATCACAGGGCAATGCGATGTGGATGAACTGGTCAGGCAGATTTGCGTACGCTTTTCCCCCAGCACCTCTGATACCGCTGGTGGCACGCAAGCTCAGGCAACACTCGATGACGCTCATCCTGGTTGCTCCAACGTGGGCTCGCCAACCATGGTACACCACGTTTCTGGAACTCTCCGTGGTACCGCATCAAAGGCTTCATCTCACCCCCAGCCTTCTGACGCAGAGCCATGGCGACATTCAGCACCCAGATCCGCAACAGCTCAACCTAGCGATCTGGCTCCTGAAGTCCTAGAGTTTGGCTACCTCAATCTTCCTCCCGATTGCATGGACATCATTCGGGAGGCAAGGAAGCCCACTACTAGAGCTTGTTATGCGGCTAAATGGAAGAGGTTTGTCATCTACTGTGTGAACCACGACATTGACCCGCTAGATGCTTCCATTCAAAACATCATATGTTACCTTTTTCACCTGTATCGATGTAATCTAGCGTACTCTTCCATCCGCATTCACCTGTCTGCTATGGCAGCATACCTCCAGAATAGGCAGCACCTGTCACTCTTTAAGGTCCCTGCTATCAAGGCCTTTCTGGAAGGACTCAAAAGAGTTATTCCACCAAGGACTCCACCAGCTCCAGAATGGAACCTAAATGTGGTTCTTACAAGGCTGATGGGTCCTCCCTTTGAGCCACTGCACTCTTGTGAGCTCCAGTTTTTGACTTGGAAGGTTGCGTTCTTAGTAGCGATTACATCGCTACGGAGGGTAAGCGAGCTGCAGGCGCTCACCATCCAAGAACCTTTCTTCCAAATACATGCTAACAGGGTGGTGCTCCGCACTAACCCTAAGTTCTTACCCAAAGTAGTCTCACAGTTCCACATGAACCAAACAATTGAATTGCCGGTGTTTTTCCAAAACCCAGAGACGCTGGCGGAGCGTATGCTCCACACTCTTGATGTGAAAAGGGCCTTGATGTACTATGTGGACAGGACAAAAGATTTCCGCAAAACCAAACAACTCTTTGTTGCTTTTGCCACACAACACAAGGGAAATGCAATCTCCAAAGCGGGGATTGCTAGATGGATAGTAAAGTGCATTCAGATCTGTTATGCTAAAGCTAAGCGCACTCTCACTATCCCACCAAGGGCCCACTCCACTAGGAAGTTGGGGGCCTCTATGGCCTTCCTAGGTAACATTCCCTTAGAAGACATCTGTAGAGCAGCCACATGGTCTACCACACATACCTTCACTAAGCACTACTGTGTAGACGTGCATTCCAAACAGCAGGCAGCTGTTGGTCAGGCTGTTCTAAAAACGCTTTTTCAAACTGCTGCAGCTGGCACGGGCGGCCGCCGTTAATGGAGGGACTGCTATGTATTCTATGCACAGATATGAATTCAGCAGCCCACATGCCTCGAACTGCAAATGCTACTTACCAGTATGCATCTGTTCTTGGCATGTAGGGCTGCTGACATTCATATCGCCCACCCTCCTCCCCGGCGCCTGTAGCAGCTGCAGTATTTATTCATATACACATATGCTCATAGCATGGTCATCACCCACTTTCTTCACTCCATCTCTGCCAATGGCTAAAAACAATCTGGGGATGGAGGCGATGCCCATGCGCACTGTAGTCCAGGGGAGGAGCCACCTATCTCGTGATACTTCGAAGACTCTTCCAGGACAACAATGTGCAATCATCCGGACCCAACACTAGGTGGCGGACTATGCACAGATATGAATGTCAGCAGCCCTACATGCCAAGAACAGATGCATACTGGTAAGTAGCATTTGCATTATTGCAGCAAGAGGTAGTCTGCATGCTGCAAAAAGGAGCCATAGAGCTCGTGCCTGTAGAACAAAGACCCCCACCGAGACGGCTGACTGCAAGCTCTCCAAGATGGTGACGCGCCTGCGGCTGGCCTCCAGCTTCATCTCCCACCTTCACTCCTGGACTTCTTGACTTTTTGTCTTGACTTTTTGTTTTGTCCTGACCATCAATTTGCTGCTGCTTTCGGACAGTTTCGCTGGACTCTAGCCCTCCTCCCATTCCCTCGTCCGTTAACCCTGTTCCCGCGGATGATCCTCAAATGTTCCCTCCCTTTTCCGCTTCCCCTTCTCTCCATACCCTTACATCCCTCCCATCCTCCTCGTTCTGTGACTGCATCCACACTTTTGGAACTCTGCTCTTTGACTTATTGTAATAACTCTAATCAATGGTATTTGCTTTAGACCTTGCACCATATACCACTAGTGTCTGCAGTGGACCTTTGTACTCTCTACCACCCCTATGTGACCCTTAGAGTGTTTCCAGTCATATCCCTCCTGTGTAGATAGAAGATAACTCTAATGACTAGTATCCTATGTGATTTTTAGATTGTATCCATGTGTATCCCCTCCCTGTGTTTAGAGTTATAGCTTTAAGGACTAGACGCCTGTGTGACTGTTGGAATATAGCCAGGTGTATCTCTTCCCCCGTGTGAAGAGATAACCCTATTCACTAGAACAAAAAGAAATGTGTTCCTGAAATGTATAACGTAACTGATTCTATGTAAAGTGCTGTGATAACATGTAACGGAACTGGTGCTATGTAAAGCGCTCTGATAACCGAATCGGTTCAAGTTCGCGCTATAGAAAACTCTAAAAATAAAGAGGTACAGGGGTGTACTCGCTGTACTTCTTGATCCCAAAAAAGGACGGGTCCCTCAGACCCATACTGGACCTCAGACCCTAAACCAATACATCTTGTCAGAACATTTTCACATGCTCACATTACAGCAGGTTCTACCGTTACTCAGTCAGGGAGATTTCCCCGCAACACTAGATCTAAAGGATGCATATTTCCATATACCGGTACACCAGTCACATATAAAATATCTCAGATTTACCATTCAGGATCAGCATTATCAGTTCAAAGTCCTCCCTTTCGGAGTAACAACAGCACCCAGGGTGTTTACCAATTGCCTAGCGACAGTGGCTGCACACCTACGGAGAAGGAACGTTCACGTCTACCCTTATCTGGACGACTGGCTTATCCAAGCAAAGTCGGCACAGCAATGTGCCACCCACATGTCCCACACCATTCACCTTCTTCACAGCCTGGGGTTTTCACTGAATTATCTAAAGTCCCACCTTCAGCCCGCCCACGTACGGCAGTACTTGGGCGCGACAATAGACACTCTGGCAGCCAAAGCACAGCCAAATTCAGTGAGGATCAACAGCATGCAATTGCTGATACAGAAATTCAAACCACAACACTCACTTCCAGCACCAGTGTTCATGCAGTTGATAGGCATGATGGCGTCCTGCATCTTCATAGTTCGAGGCAAGCGGGCTGCTGAATTCATATCTGTGCATAGATCGCCGCCTAGTGTTGGGTCTGGATTGTGAGAAGTTGGCCTGATATATAGTGTTCACTATTCTAGTGAGCACTTTGCATCAGTCCAAACAACCCTTATTGATGATTGGTTGTAAGTCAACCTTATAGACCAGCTATCCTAGTAGCATGGATACGAGCTGTCTTCGGGCTAAACTCCAGAGGGCGTGTTAAGCCAGCTGTTATACCATCACATATACCCCTTGAACACCAAGTGAAAGGACACCACACAAGTGTTATGAAAATAAACAGTGTATTTATTTAGATCACAACAGCCCTGTACTCTTTATGAGGACAGGGTACTAAGCACACAACAAAACTCTTACGAAAATACTTTAAGTTGCACAATTTACACAAATGCCCGAGGCGCACGGAAAACCATATACTACAAAAGTGGAATGCGAAATTACTAGCAGGTAAGTACTGGACTAATAGCCTTTGGAATCGCTAGGACTACGTTACTGAACCTTCAGATTACTAGTAGGAGGCCTAGGGGACTCGGGTGCAGAGTGTGCACTCTCACGCGGGATGCGGGACAAAGTCTTCGGAGGCTAGTAAAAGCAAAGTTAGTGTGTAGGAAGGTACATCCTGACTATGGTTGCCCCCAACTTTTTGCCCTGTGTTTTAGCTGGTTTTGGACATAGTCGACCTGGGACCCTGCCAATCAGGACCCCAGGCCTACTGCTCTCTCTTTAAAATGGATTCCATGTACCCTAGGTACATTTCCAATTGGTACTGGGCCACCCTATCAGACCCTGTAACTCAGGGCATGGGTGTACCCAGGGCTGCCAGGGGCTGCAGCATGTATTATGCCACCCCTGGCTGGCCTCCTAAATTTGACACAACTGGCTGCATGACAGCTGGGGCAAAGTCGTGTAATCACCCTTTGCTGTAGGTGTAGTATACCTATACCTAACCCTAACATGGACACACAGATTCCTATCAGTCACTCCTATGGCAGGCCTTGACAATCCTGAAGGCAGAGTGCTTGGAATCGTGTGAGATGGTGCTCTGGCATGAGCTGAGCCTGTCTGCAGCTTGCGGAATCAAGTCCTAATAGCTGCTCCATGATATCGCATACCATATACTCTTAGGTGCATTATAATCCTCGCGGTTAAATGCTATCTTTGGTATTGCTTTATCAAAACATGTCGAGTAAGGTGTCATACGAATTGGAATACTAACCCCTCGCCAATTCTGGCGACGGGGTTAGCATTCCCCCCTTCTAGAGGGACACGACATGTATGTAACTGTGAACCCCGGTTAAAGTTAACTGAAGCCTCAGCTCCACAAAATGGATGCTGCCACCACAGACACGAGTCTGACCCCCTGCAGCTGGGAGTCCTTCCAGCGAGGGGAGCCTGGACAAAGGGTTTCCTGTCAGGGGCGGTGCTAGCACCGTCCCAGACATGGTTTTGTGTATCCTGGGTAGGCAGGGCTTTACAGGAAGGTGACTGCTGAGTGGCACCCCGGTGCTCACTACGCATAGGCCGGTCTGAACCAGTTCCAGGGGCACACCAGCCCCTGGCCTGGGGAAGTCCGGCATGGCTGAGGGGTGTAACCACCCCCCACCTAGTCCCACCCATAGGCAGGACCTAGTCACCGGGTCAGCCCCCTTTTTTAGTATAAAGATGGGAGCGGGCCCCCTGTTAAAATTAGATCATCTTTGGAATCAAGATACCACTTTCTTCGAAAGGACTTCACGATTTCTTCTTCAAGATTCTCCCTTGTGGCTAAGGAGTAGTCACCCTGCATCCGCAGGCACCATCCTAAAGAACACTGCGGTCTGCTGCAAGTCCTTCATCACGAATCCGACGACCCAGCTCGACGAGACCCGGCTTCCCTGGCACCTCTGACCTCTACTCACCTCTACAGCCCAGCTGAGAACCGTGAGTGCGACGAGACCTCAAGGGACCGACGATCGCCAAGACTGCACGACATCTTTACTGCAAGCCCACCGTGTCCTCCACTGGTGAGTGCTTTGGGGTCCGAGAAGCCCCGACCCTGCGCAGCTCCAGCACCCAAGATCAGCCCCCCTGCATCTCCACGATCTGCGTGGGGCCCTTCTGCTGTTTGCTGTGCACTGCGTTGTTTGGCTACTAGCCGGCTGGCTTGTGGCCCTCTGAACGACGCCCAACGACTTCACGACTGCTGGTCTGGTTGCTCCAGGCTGGCCTTTGCTTCCTTCTTCAAGAGAGGCACCCCGGACCCTCCTGGTCCACTCCAGACGCCATTTTAGGTCCACCGCGTGGGCTTGAATTTGCCAAGGCTTTGTTGCCCAATCCTGGGTCCAGCGACGCCGACAGCTTCTATCTTCGTGGGACAGCTCGATCCTCCATCCTGGTCGCCGACAACGCCTCCTGGTCCGTGAGATCTTCGAGTCAAGCGTCACCCACTCACCTAGTCGAGGTGGCTACCATCCGGTGCCCTCCTGGTGCCCACTGACTACTGGCTAGTAGTCTCGAACTTGGTCCCCTCTGCTTTCAGGTGTCATCTATCTTCAAGATCCAGGCTTGGATCCGACTGAACTTTCTTCACTGGTCACCGGCCAGCATCTTTTCTTCCGGCTCCTGGTCCGTCTACGAGGATTCCCGACGTCTTTTCAGACCTATGCAGCTGCAGCCCCTGGGCTAGGTAACTTCGGCATTTCGGTGCCCCAGCATAGCCTCACTATCCAAGGGTCAGAATCTACTTTCGTTTTCTCCCTACCAGGTCGGGTTCGCCCGAGAACACTAACTTTCTAATTCCTAGCTACCATAGACTTTTGTCCCGCATCTCGCGTGAGAGTGCACACACTGCACCCGAGTCCCCTAGGCCTCCTAGACATAATCTAACGATTCCCTAGTCAAGTCCTAGCGATTCCAAAAGCTATTAGTACTGTACTTACCTGCTAGGAATTTCGCATTCCACTTTCAGAGTATATGGTTTTCCGTGCCCCTCGGGCATTTGTATATACTGTGCTAACTTAAGTATTTTTGTAAGAGTTTTGGTTTGTGCTTAGTACCCTGTCCTCATAAAGAGTACAGGGCTGTTGTGATCTTTAAATAAATAACTGTTTATTTTCATAACACTTGTGTGGTGTCCTTTCACTTGGTATTCAAGGGGTATATGTGTGGTAAACAGCTGGCTTAACGCGCCCTCTCGAGTCTTTAGCCTTAGACTGCTCGTATCCACGCTACTAGGATAGCTGGTCTATAAGGTTGACTTACAACCAATCATCAATAAGGGTTGCTGGACTGATACATAGTGTTCACTAGAATAGTGAGCACTGCATATCAGGCCACCTTCTCACATTGGTGAGCAGCGGTTGGGATTTGAGCTTGCTGTTGTTTTACCACACGTATCCTAAGAATATCTTGTTGAAAGATCACATAAGTACTGTTAGGTACACATAACTAAAGCTTAGAATACTCTGAGTTCTACTGAACCAGCTGTTGTAGCTCCTCAAGGCTTAGCACACCTTGGCTGCAACTCTTAGCAAGGGATCAGTAGGTAAACACATAGTGTAGGTAGGTGCATCACTTACACCACACTAGAAACAGTATGTCGGACAAAGGAGGAAACACTGAGGTTCCCCTTGTGTCAGTTGACCCTCCACAGGTCATCCCTTCAAGATATACTGCGCTTAGCTTCCATGAGTTACGACAAGTGTGTACCTCTAGGAAGATTAAGCAGGGGTCTAACCCCACAACTGCCTTTCTGATTGGTCTCTTAGAGACTCATGATGCAAGGAGGGCTGGTAACCCAGACCCTTCTAATTCAGATGGCAACATGCCCTCCTTACAGGGTCCCTTTGATGCCCAGGACCATCCTCTTCAGGAAGCAGATGATGCTGATGATGAGGATGATGATTTGGTATCAGGGGATGAGGCAGAAAAGGAACAGGTAGAAGTCAGCAGACTAACCAGGTCCAACTTAAGCAGACATGAGATGGGCACTAGGGGACCCTTGGGGCCACTCTCAGGTCAGCTTAACATTGGGAATGGACGAGATAGATCTCTATCAAGAGGCTCTATCAGATCCCTTCATACCAATGGCTCTCTCAACTCTTCTCACAGAGGAATGTCTTCCCCTAAGAGGAGAGTGTATGAAGCTGAAGAAAGGGCAGTCAAACTGAGGATTGAAAGGGAAGAACTTGCCCTGGCCAAAGAGAGACTTGCCCTTGCTAGAGAGCAAGAATTATGTGGGCTAGTTCCCACTGGTGGCAGCAATAAACCTAGCAATAGGGAAAGGAGTTTTGATACAAAACACCTGAATAAGATAGTGCCCCCCTTTAAAGAAGGGGATGACATCCACAAATGGATTACTGCTTTGGAGAGAGCCTGCACTGTGCAGGGTGTTCCCCAAAGTAAGTGGGCAGCTATCTTGTGGCTCTCCTTTGATGGTAAAGGTAGAGATAAGCTCCTCACCACAAGGGTGGAGGATGCTAACAATTACCAAGTCTTGAAAAATGTACTGGTTGATGGGTTTGGTTTAACCACTGAACAATACAGGATGCTGTTCAGAGACACCCAGAAAACTCAGTCTCAAGATTGGACTGACTTTGTTGATTGTGCCACTAAGGCTTTTGAAGGCTGGCTACTGGGTAGTAAGGTTACTGATTTTAAAGGATTGTATAATCTAATTATGAGGGAGCAAATCTTAAATAATTGTCAGAACCAGTTATTACATCAGCACCTGGTAGACTCTGAGTTGACCTCTCCACAGGAATTGGGTAAGAGGGCAGACAAATGGGTCAGAACCAGGGTTAGGCCTAAAAACCAGGGTGGTGACCAGAAAAAGGAATCAACCAAGCCTCAAGAGAAGGGTGGGGATAAATCCACAGAGAAGACTTCCCAAGGGCCCCAAAATTCCAACAAGGGTGGTGGGTCCCAGAACACTCCTTCAGAACAGAAGAAACCTTATTGCCATACCTGTAAACAGGTGGGTCATTACAAAAGTGATGCCAGTTGCCCTAAAAATGGTAATAAGGGAAATACACCCCCAGGTAATACTCCTAAACCTCCTGTTACCACTAGTGGTAATCCCCCAGGTGGTGGGAGTGCCCCCAAGAATGTGGTGGGCATTACTCTGGGCCAACAGGAGGACTATGGCTTAGCCAGGTTCCCTGACCACACTCTTGTCTGTGAGACTGGCATGGGGTTTGCCAACTTCACTACTGGACCCCACATTTTGGGCAAGTATAGACAAGAAGTTCTAGTGAATGGTCAGAAAGTTGAGGCATTCAGAGACACAGGGGCCAGCCTCACCATGGTGAGTGACCATCTGGTCCCCTCTGCTCAACTGACCCCTGGTTTTACTTATCAGGTGACAGACATTCATGGAATGAAGAGAAGGCATCCCATGGCAGTAGTCAAGCTCAGCTGGGGTAATGTCACAGGGCCCATGAGAGTGGCAGTGACAGATAACCTACCTGTAGATTGCTTACTGGGGAATGACCTGGAACTCTCAGCATGGGCTGAGGTGGAACAAGAAACTCATTCCAGAATGATAGGCCTATCCAGACAGGTTAGTGGGGCAGTAATAGCTACAGCCCCAGTCCAAGCACCATTCCTCCCTGAAAAGGTTGGAAGGGCAGTGGTAGCCACTGCCCAGGCTCAGACAGACTTTTCAGAACAGGATAGGAGGGCTGTGACAGTCACAGCCCAAACACAGACTGAGTGCCCTCCTGAAAAGGTTGGCAAGGTTGAAATGGTCTCAGCCTCTACTCAGACAGATAGTGAGGTTGTGAAGCCTGAAACAATGGATCACTCCACTCAAACAGAGAGCATTGAGGAGGAAGAAGAGTCTTCCCCCTCCCAGACACTAGGTGAGAGCCAGCCTCCTCAGGGAACTGACTCTACCCCTGTTGAAGGAACTGCCCCAGAGGTAGTCAGGCCTAGCCTGGCAGAGCCCCTGATGGCAGTGGACCCTTCCCAGGTGGGACCCAGTCTGGAGCAGGTAACCTGCACCTCTCTACCCTGCCTCAGTCAGCCCAGGGCTGAAGAGACCAGGGAGGCCAGTGGTGGACCCCAAAGGGCCCCCTGTCCAAAAGAACCCCTTAATCAGCAGATTAGGATCACTGAAGCTGGTAAACCTAGCCAAGTGAAAATAGAGCAGACTCCTGAGGGATCCCCCTTAAAAGTAGTTAGGGAACTCCCACAGCTGGACACTGTTGGGCACAGCCAAACATGGGGCCTAAAAACCCCAGACCTGACCTGTCCCTCCAGTAAGCCAAACAGAGGGACCCAGCCTCCAGCTTTAGGTAGCCAGAGGCTGACCCTGAGAGCTCAGTGCATCTCAGCTAAAGAAAGAAAGGCACACATGATGAATGGTGATTGGAGGAAGTTGAGCCCAAAGGTAGAGGAGCCTCACTTCAGCACTCCATCCCAGCATCAGCCTTCTTCTTTCCCAAGACACACCAGAGACAGAGATTCCCTATGGTGGAGACCCTCAGATACCCTTAGGGTGAGGGGTTGCCTAGTGGACCATGACACAGGGGGAAACCAAGCCAGAGCTGGTCCTTCCTTATATGGCCACTTAGGTAATAGAGGCTTACCTGGACAAGGATAGCCTTATCTCCTTTCGTTTGGGGGGGGGTTGTGTAGGAAGGTACATCCTGACTATGGTTGCCCCCAACTTTTTGCCCTGTGTTTTAGCTGGTTTTGGACATAGTCGACCTGGGACCCTGCCAATCAGGACCCCAGGCCTACTGCTCTCTCTTTAAAATGGATTCCATGTACCCTAGGTACATTTCCAATTGGTACTGGGCCACCCTATCAGACCCTGTAACTCAGGGCATGGGTGTACCCAGGGCTGCCAGGGGCTGCAGCATGTATTATGCCACCCCTGGCTGGCCTCCTAAATTTGACACAACTGGCTGCATGACAGCTGGGGCAAAGTCGTGTAATCACCCTTTGCTGTAGGTGTAGTATACCTATACCTAACCCTAACATGGACACACAGATTCCTATCAGTCACTCCTATGGCAGGCCTTGACAATCCTGAAGGCAGAGTGCTTGGAATCGTGTGAGATGGTGCTCTGGCATGAGCTGAGCCTGTCTGCAGCTTGCGGAATCAAGTCCTAATAGCTGCTCCATGATATCGCATACCATATACTCTTAGGTGCATTATAATCCTCGCGGTTAAATGCTATCTTTGGTATTGCTTTATCAAAACATGTCGAGTAAGGTGTCATACGAATTGGAATACTAACCCCTCGCCAATTCTGGCGACGGGGTTAGCATTCCCCCCTTCTAGAGGGACACGACATGTATGTAACTGTGAACCCCGGTTAAAGTTAACTGAAGCCTCAGCTCCACAAAATGGATGCTGCCACCACAGACACGAGTCTGACCCCCTGCAGCTGGGAGTCCTTCCAGCGAGGGGAGCCTGGACAAAGGGTTTCCTGTCAGGGGCGGTGCTAGCACCGTCCCAGACATGGTTTTGTGTATCCTGGGTAGGCAGGGCTTTACAGGAAGGTGACTGCTGAGTGGCACCCCGGTGCTCACTACGCATAGGCCGGTCTGAACCAGTTCCAGGGGCACACCAGCCCCTGGCCTGGGGAAGTCCGGCATGGCTGAGGGGTGTAACCACCCCCCACCTAGTCCCACCCATAGGCAGGACCTAGTCACCGGGTCAGCCCCCTTTTTTAGTATAAAGATGGGAGCGGGCCCCCTGTTAAAATTAGATCATCTTTGGAATCAAGATACCACTTTCTTCGAAAGGACTTCACGATTTCTTCTTCAAGATTCTCCCTTGTGGCTAAGGAGTAGTCACCCTGCATCCGCAGGCACCATCCTAAAGAACACTGCGGTCTGCTGCAAGTCCTTCATCACGAATCCGACGACCCAGCTCGACGAGACCCGGCTTCCCTGGCACCTCTGACCTCTACTCACCTCTACAGCCCAGCTGAGAACCGTGAGTGCGACGAGACCTCAAGGGACCGACGATCGCCAAGACTGCACGACATCTTTACTGCAAGCCCACCGTGTCCTCCACTGGTGAGTGCTTTGGGGTCCGAGAAGCCCCGACCCTGCGCAGCTCCAGCACCCAAGATCAGCCCCCCTGCATCTCCACGATCTGCGTGGGGCCCTTCTGCTGTTTGCTGTGCACCGCGTTGTTTGGCTACTAGCCGGCTGGCTTGTGGCCCTCTGAACGACGCCCAACGACTTCACGACTGCTGGTCTGGTTGCTCCAGGCTGGCCTTTGCTTCCTTCTTCAAGAGAGGCACCCCGGACCCTCCTGGTCCACTCCAGACGCCATTTTAGGTCCACCGCGTGGGCTTGAATTTGCCAAGGCTTTGTTGCCCAATCCTGGGTCCAGCGACGCCGACAGCTTCTATCTTCGTGGGACAGCTCGATCCTCCATCCTGGTCGCCGACAACGCCTCCTGGTCCGTGAGATCTTCGAGTCAAGCGTCACCCACTCACCTAGTCGAGGTGGCTACCATCCGGTGCCCTCCTGGTGCCCACTGACTACTGGCTAGTAGTCTCGAACTTGGTCCCCTCTGCTTTCAGGTGTCATCTATCTTCAAGATCCAGGCTTGGATCCGACTGAACTTTCTTCACTGGTCACCGGCCAGCATCTTTTCTTCCGGCTCCTGGTCCGTCTACGAGGATTCCCGACGTCTTTTCAGACCTATGCAGCTGCAGCCCCTGGGCTAGGTAACTTCGGCATTTCGGTGCCCCAGCATAGCCTCACTATCCAAGGGTCAGAATCTACTTTCGTTTTCTCCCTACCAGGTCGGGTTCGCCCGAGAACACTAACTTTCTAATTCCTAGCTACCATAGACTTTTGTCCCGCATCTCGCGTGAGAGTGCACACACTGCACCCGAGTCCCCTAGGCCTCCTAGACATAATCTAACGATTCCCTAGTCAAGTCCTAGCGATTCCAAAAGCTATTAGTACTGTACTTACCTGCTAGGAATTTCGCATTCCACTTTCAGAGTATATGGTTTTCCGTGCCCCTCGGGCATTTGTATATACTGTGCTAACTTAAGTATTTTTGTAAGAGTTTTGGTTTGTGCTTAGTACCCTGTCCTCATAAAGAGTACAGGGCTGTTGTGATCTTTAAATAAATAACTGTTTATTTTCATAACACTTGTGTGGTGTCCTTTCACTTGGTATTCAAGGGGTATATGTGTGGTAAACAGCTGGCTTAACGCGCCCTCTCGAGTCTTTAGCCTTAGACTGCTCGTATCCACGCTACTAGGATAGCTGGTCTATAAGGTTGACTTACAACCAATCATCAATAAGGGTTGCTGGACTGATACATAGTGTTCACTAGAATAGTGAGCACTGCATATCAGGCCACCTTCTCACATAGTGTTCTCGGGCGAACCCGACTAATTAGGCTGAAAAACGAAAAGGATCTGGACCCTTGGATAGTGAGGCTATGCTGGGGCACCGAAATGCCGAAGTTACCTAGCCCAGGGGCTGCGGCTGCATAGGTCTGGAAAGACGTCGGGAATGCTCGTTGCAGTCTATGGAGCCTGAAAGAAGAAGTTGCTGGCAGGCGACCAGTGAAGATTGTTCGGTGGATCCAAGCCTGGATCGAAGATGGAAGACACTTGTAAGCAGAGGGGACCAAGTTCTAAATCACTAGCCAGTGATTAGATGGGCACCAGGATGGCACCGGATAAAGTCACCTCGACCAGGTGAGTGGGCGACGCTGGGCTCTGCAGTCTCACGGACCAGGAGGTGTTGTCGGCAACCAGGATGGATGTGCGAACTGTCCCACAATGGTTGCTGCTGTCGACGTCGCTGGACCCAGGATTGGGGCAACAAGTCTTGGCAAATTCAAGCCCACGCGGTGGACCTAAAATGGCGTCTGGAGTGGACCAGGAGGGTCCGGGGTGCTCCTCTTTTGGTAGGGAGCAAGGGCCAGTCTGGAGCAACCAGACCAGCAGTGGTGATGTCGTCGGGAAGGCGACGGTGGATGCTGGAGGGCTGGACTTCGGCGCTGGAGCTGCTCAGGGTTGGGGCTTCTCGGACCCCAAAGCGCTCACACGAGGATCCCTCGGCGGTCGTGCTGGATAGAAGTCGTGCAGTTCTGATGACGGCCGGTCCTTCGAGGTCTCGTCGCACCTACCGCTCTCAGCTTAGCTGTAGAGGTAGGTAGAGGTCAGAGGTGCCAGGGAAGCCGGGTCTCGTTGTGCTGGTCGGTCGGATTCCGGAGGAAGGACATGCAGCAAACCGCAGTGTTCTTAGATGGTGCCTGCGGGTGCAGGGTGACTACTCCTTAGCCGCAAGGGAGAAATCTTGAGAAGAAGCCGAGAGTTCCTTTCGTAGAAATAGTTTCTTGATTCAAAGATGATCTAATTTGGAAGGGTCCCCGCTCCTGCCTTTATACTAAAGAAAGGGGTGGATACGCGACTAGGTCCTGCCATAGGGGTGGGACCAGGAAGGGGGGTGATTACACCCCTTTCCCATGCCGGACTTTCCTCAGCTCAGGGGCTGGTGTGCCCCTGGAACTGGTTCTAGCCGGCAGATGCGTAGTGAGCACCGGGGTGCCACTTGCAGTCACCTTCCTGTAAAGCCCTGCCTACCCAGGATACACAAAACCCTGTCTGGGATGGTGCTAGCACCGCCACTGACAGGAAACCCTTTGTCAAGCTCCCCTCGCTGGAAGGACTCCCAGCAGCAGGGGGTCAGACTTGTGTCTGTGGTGGCAGCATCCATTTTGTGATGCTGAGGCTTGAGTTAACTTTAACCGGGGTTCACAGTTACATACATGTCGTGTCCCTCTAGAAGGGTGGAATGCTAACCCCGTCGCCAGAATTGGCGAGGGGTTAGTATACCAATTCGTATGACACCTTACTCGACATGTTTTGATAAAGCGATACCAAAGATAGCATGTAACCGCGAGGATTATTATGCACTCAAGAGTATATGGTATGCGTTATCATGGAACAGCTATTAGGACTTGGTTCCGCAAGCTGCAAACGGGCTCAGCTCATGCTAGAGCACCATCTCACACAATTCCAAGCACTCTGCCTTCAGGATTGTCAAGGCCTGCCATAGGAGTGACTGATAGGAATCTGTGTGTCCATTTTAGGGTTAGATATAGGTATACTATATCTAAAGTAAAGGGTGATTACACCACCTTGCCCCAGCTGTCGTGCAGCCAGTTGTGTCAGATTTAGATGGCCAGCCTGGGGTGGCATAATACATGCTGCAGCCCCGGGTAGGCCCTGGGTACACCTATGCCCTGAGTTACAGGGTCTGTTAAGTTGGCCCAGTACCAATTTGTATGTACCTAAGGTACATGGAATCCATTTTAAAGAGAGAGCAGTAGGCCTTGGGTCCTGATTGGCAGGGTCCCAGGCCAACTAAGTCGGAAAACCAGCAAAACACCAGGCAAAAAGTTGGGGGCAACCATAGTCAGGTATCCACCTTCCTACACGGATGATCGCACATTGTTGTCCTGGAAGAGTCTTCGAAGTATCACGAGATAGGTGGCTCCTCCCCTGGACTACAGTGCGCATGGGCATCGACTCCATCCTCAGATTGTTTTTTCCCACCATTGGGTTCGGATGCATATTGGTTCACTCAGGTCGGAATCGATATAAAAGTTCTTTAGGCCAAAAGGCCTTTAGTTTTTTCGTCGGTATTGTCTTGCGATCGGTGCCCAGTTCTGTTCCAGCTCAGTTCCCGAGCCGGATATCCAGCAGAGCTGCGTGCTTTTCGACGCTGAAGACCCGGTCGACGCCAGAGGCCTTATCGACGACCCATCATGGAACGGAGCCCGTTCAAGAGATGTTCCGTGTGCAACTCGAAATATCCCCACATCGACGTCCACCCGTTGTGCAACAAGTGTCTGTCGCCGGATCATGATGAAACCAGCTGTATGGCTTGTTCCCGTTTTCGATCCAAGAAGACACTTCTGCATCGGCGCGCTGCGTGCAAGGAAGCCCAGCAGACTGCATCTGAACCAGTGGACATCTTCGATGCCGGGGATGATGAAGTAGCAGAGCGGGAGGTTCCAGAAAACCTGTCGGATCCCGCATTGGAGGTCGAATCCAGCTACGACGCTGATGTTGAGATGCTTGATGCAGAAGACTTCGTCGACGAGGTAGGAGACGACGATGGGGCCTTTGGGGCAATGGAAGATAGCTAGAGCAAGGAGCTATGCCCACAAACTGACACTGGGGCTAAACCGCTTCATAAGGCTCAGATCGGGGGGTCGCCACTAGGCCTTACACAAGATATTCCAATAAGTTCTACGGCCCCGCCTTCAGGCTCGGCTTCGGACATTTCTAAATAGCAAAATGGAAACAGAAAGTGAAAGCTCCGGTGTCGACGCAGACAAAAGCACTTGAGACTGCATCGAAACCGAAAGTGCGTATTGCTTTGGTCGGCTCGAAGTCCTCTGACCTATCGGCACCGACGAAGCTGAAGAGCGTTATCGACCCAAAGAGGCCGCTAAAGGGCATTGAGACAAAGTCTGGCACGCCGAAGGCAAAGGTCAAGGCCGTCGACCCGAACAAATCGACGCCGAAGACAGTCGACACCGACAAAGGACTCAGTGATCCAAAGGTTCTCGAGCCTCCGCGTCGCCCGGACAAGGCCAAGAGCGGAACAACCCCCGAGTCCACGCCTGGTGGTGCCTCGAAGGATTCAGTCGAGTCGACGCAGCCGTCTGCCTCCTTCTCGAAGCAGGTGGCAGAATCCCTAACGCGCATCAAGGACAAGGCTTCGGCTGTCGGGCCTAAGGATCCTCCGCCTTCGAAGCCTGCCGATAAGCCTCAAAAGACGTTGGCACCCATCCACTTCACGCTGCCACTGAAAGTGGTGCCGAAGGCTTTCGTTCCTAAAATGGCCATCGACGTGCCCAAGAAGGTGTCCACTGTGCCGAAGCCAACAACTGTGGTTCCAGCCACAAAGTATCGACAATCCTCGTTGGAAGAGCAACAGGAACAGTTTATCGATGCAGAGACAGGCAGACTTTCTCTTTATAAACGAAAGATCGCCCCGGAGCAGCCAATGGACTCCTACAAAATCCCACTAAAAAAGAAGGATTCTACTACAACACCTGTTCTTGTAGAACCTGTATCTCCACGTGGCCATGTCTCGCCCACTTATTCAGATGTGGAAACTGGGGAAGGTGATAATGACTAATACAGCTATCCTGTGGACACTGATCCAGATGATACTAATGAACCTTGGGCAGATGCTGCTGACCTTGGAGATCCACACACTGCTCCAGACACTCATGTGTATGCTGTAAAAACGTTGCCTACTGAGGATTCGGCAGCGTTTAATGCACTCATTGAAAGGGCAGCCAAGAATCATGACGTCCAGCTCCATGCTGACCCTATTGAAGTAGACTTTCTTTTCGACACCTTTTCCACCTCAGAGAAGACTGTCAAGACTCTGCCTATGTTGAAGGGTGTCTTGAAACATGCTGGGGAAATATTTAAGGAGCCTACAAGAGCCAGGGTGATAAACCCCAGGATTGAAAAGAAGTACAAACCGGCACCTGGGGACCCTACTTACATTAAGGGACAGTTGCCGTTAGACTCTCTTGTTTCTAATGCCCGGAAGAGGGCTAATTCACAAACCACGGGTGATGCTCCTCCCCCAGATAAGGAATCTAAGGTGTTAGAGGCATCAGGGAAAAGGGTGGCAGCTCAAGCGGCCAATATCTGGCGCATTTCAAACACGAAGGCACTCTTAGCCCGGTATGACAGAGCCCATTACGACACACTGGAGACCCTGTTACAGCACCTACCAGATGAATATAAGGAGGCAGCTGAGATGCTCATTCAGGAAGGGAAGCTCATATCAAATGCTTCTATCAAATGTGCACTGGACGCAGCAGACACCGCGGCCAGAGCCGTTAACACTAGTTTCATGTTGAGACGACATGCTTAGCTCAGAATCTCCGGGTTCAAGCCAGAGATACAGACCACCATTCTAAATCAGCCTGTAAACCCTGATCATCTATTTGGCCCAGAGGTGGACACCACCTTGGAGAAAATCAAGAAAGACACTGACACTGCAAAGTCTATGGGGGCTCTACAGTTGCAGCAGTTCAGGGGCGGTTCCTTTCGTCGCTCAAGCAATAGAGGTGTTTCCAGAGGCCAGCTGTCCCAGCAAACAGAGTACAATAAAGGTGGCCCGCAAACCACGTACACCAAACAAAATAGAGGTGGTTATCGTGGAAACAGCGCCAAAGGCAGAGGTCGTGGGAACAGCTCCAGGTCCTCCGCCACTAACAAACAGGGACGCCTTGTCACTGCCCCCCGACCATACAACACCTGTGGGGGGGAGACTTCAACAGTTCCTGCCAGTCTGGAAGTCCATCACCACAGACAGGTGGGTCACAAAGCTTATCCAGTACGGTTATTGTCTGGAGTTAACGTCCACTCCACCCAACATACCCCCAAGACACCGTCCTATGTCCACAGAGCATTTGCACTTATTGCAGCAGGAGGTACTCGTCATGCTGCAAAAAGGAGCAATCGAGCTCGTGCCTGTGGAGGAAAGAGGCACAGGAGTTTACTCACTGTACTTCTTGATACCGAAAAAGGACGGGTCCCTCAGACCCATACTGGACCTCAGACCCCTCAATCAGTACATTCTGTCAGAGCACTTTCACATGCTAACACTGCAGCAAGTCCTACCGTTGCTCAGTAAGGGAGATTTTCTCGCAACATTAGATCTGAAGGATGCGTATTTTTATATTCCACTGCACCCGTCACACAGAAAATACCTCCGGTTCACAATCCAAAATCAACATTACCAGTTCAAGGTCCTACCTTTCGGAGTCACCACGGCACCCAGGGTGTTTACAAAGTGCCTGGCGACAGTGGCGGCACACCTACGGAGACAGAACATTCACGTCTACCCTTATCTGGACGACTGGCTAATCCAGGCAAAGTCGGCCCAGCAGTGTGCCGCCCACATGTCCCACACCATTCACTTTCTTCACGATCTGGGATTCTCACTGAATTACCCAAAGACCCACCTGCAACCTGCCCACATACGGCAGTATCTGGGTGCGACGATAAACACTCTGGCAGCCAAAGCACAGCCAGATTCAGTGAGAATCAGCAGCATTCAATCGCTGATACAGAAATTCAGACCTCAACACTCGCTTCAGGCACGAGTGTTCATGCAGTTGATAGGCATGATGGCCTCCTGCATCTTCATAGTCCCGCACGCGAGACTACATATGCGTCCGCTTCAGGATTGCTTAGCACCTCAGTGGAAACAGGCTCACGGACAGTTGAAAGACCTAGTGTTGGTAACCGGTCGTGCATACAACTCTCTGCATTGGTGGAATCCACAAAACCTTTGCAAGGGACGACCGTTCCAGGAGCCTGTGCCACAGATCATTCTGACGACGGACGCATCTCTCCAGGGTTGGGGAGCTCATGTACTCCACTACACTGTGCAGGGCCTATGGACAACGCAGGAGAAAATGATGCACATCAACGTTCTAGAACTGATTGCTATCTTCATGGTGATGAAAGCATTCAAAGTACAACTGTGCAACAAGGTCGTGTTGATCCAGACGGACAACATGATGGCCATGTACTACATCCAGAAGCAGAGTGGTACACACTCTCCACAGTTGTCTCATCTGGCTCAGAGCATGTGGAAGTGGGCCATTCAAAGGAATATCTTCTTCATGGCGGAACACCTCCTGGGCAAGGACAATCAGATGGCGGATCTGCTCAGCAGGTACAGCCACCAAATGCACGAGTGGGAGATACATCGATCAGTACTCCACCCGTACTTCCAAAGGTGGGGTCATCCAGAGATAGACCTGTTCGCCACAAAGGAAAACGCCAAATGCCGAAGCTTTGCCGCCAGGTTTTCACACCCACAGTCGCAGGGCAATGCGATATGGATGAACTGGTCAGGCAAATTTGCGTATGCTTTTCCCCCAGCACCTCTAATACCGTTTGTGGCACGCAAGCTGAAGCAACACTCGATGACTCTCATCCTGGTTGCTCCGACGTGGGCACGCCAACCATGGTACACTACGTTTCTAGAACTATCCGTGGTACTGCATCAAAGGCTGCGCCTCACACCCAGGCTTTTGACGCAGAGCCATGGCGACATTCACCATCCAGATCTGCAACAGCTCAACCTGGCGATCTGGCTCCTGAGGTCTTGGAGTTTGGCTACCTCAACTTACTTCCTGACTGTATGGACCTCATTCGGGAGGCAAGGAAGCCCACCACCAGAGCATGCTATGCGGCGAAATGGAAGCGGTTTGTCATTTATTGTGCAGACCACAACATCGACCCGCTAGACGCATCTATTAAAAACATCATTTGTTATCTTTTACATCTATACAAATGTAATCTGGCCTATGCTTCCATTCGTATACATTTATCCGCAATGTCGGCTTATCTCCGAAACAGGCAGCATCTCTCCCTTTTCAGAGTGCCTGCCATCAAAGCCTTTCTGGAAGGACTCAAAGGAGTCATTCCTCCATGGACCCCACCATCTCCCGAATGGAACCTAAATGTGGTCCTCACAAGACTAATGGGTCCACCTTTTGAGCCACTGCATTCATGCGAGATTCAGTTCTTGACATGGAAAGTGGCTTTCCTGATAGCGATTACGTCGCTACGACGCGTTAGTGAACTCCAGGCACTAACTATCCAAGAGCCATTCATACAGATTCATTCCAACAGGGTGGTGCTTCGCACTAACCCTAAGTTCCTTCCTAAGGTGGTTTCACAGTTCCATATCAACCAGACTATAGAACTACCTGTGTTCTTCCAAAATCCTGAGTCAGTTGCGGAGAGAATGCTCCACACGCTTGACGTCAAGAGAGCCTTGATGTACTACATTGATAGGACCAAAGATTTTCGGAAGACGAAACAACTATTTGTTGCCTTTTCGCCACAACACAAAGGGAACCCCATTTCCAAGGCTGGTATAGCCAGGTGGATCGTTAAGTGCATTCAGATCTGCTATCAGAAAGCAAAGCGCACTCTAACGATTCCCCCGCGGGCCCACTCCACCCGGAAGTTGGGGGCCTCCATGGCTTTCCTTGGAAATATTCCTTTAGAAGACATATGTAGAGCAGCCACATGGTCTACCACACACGCGTTTACAAAACACTACTGTGTAGATGAGCACTCCAAACAGCAGGCAACTGTAGGGCAGGCTGTTCTAAAAACACTTTTCCAAACTGCTGCAGCTGGCACAGGCGGCCGCCGTTAATGGAGGGACTGATATGTATTCTATGCACAGATATGAATTCAGCAGCCCACATGCCTCGAACCGAATATGCTACTTACCAGTATGCAACTGTTCTTGGCATATGGGGCTGCTGACATTCATATCCCCCGCCCTCCTCCCCGGCGCCTGTAGCGGCTGCAGCACTCACAAATACTTCTAGCATGGTCATCATTCACAAAGTTTCACTCCATCTTTGCCACAATGGCTAAAAACAATCTGAGGATGGAGTTGATGCCCATGCTTACTGTAGTCCAGGGGAGGAGCCACCTATCTTGTGATACTTCGAAGACTCTTCCAGGACAACAATGTGCGATCATCCAGACCCAACACTAGGCGGCGATCTATGCACAGATATGAAGGTCAGCAGCCCTACATGCCAAGAACAGATGCATACTGGTACGTAGCTTATTCGGTCCCGCACGCGAGACTACACATGCGTCCGCTTTAGGAGTGCTTAGCACGTCAGTGGAATCAGGCTCACGGACAATTGAAAGACCTAGTGTTGGTGACCAGTCGCGCATACAGCTCTCTGCATTGGTGAAACCCACAAAACCTTTGCAGGGGCTGACCGTTCCAAGAGCCTGTACCACAGATAATACTGACGACGGACGCATGTCTCCAGAGATGGGGAGCTCATGGGGGGGAGCACAGTGCAGGGACTATGGACAACACAGCAGAAAAAGATGCACATCAACCTTCTGGAACTGATTGCAATCTTCATGGCAATAAAAGCATTCAAAGTACATTTGTGCAACAAAGTAGTGTTGATCCGGACGCACAACATGACTGCCATGTACTACATACAGAAGCAGGGAGGCACACACTCTCCACAGTTGTCTCACCTGGCTCAGAGCATGTGGAAGTGGGCCATTCAGAGAAACATCTTCCTCATGGCAGAACACCTCCCAGGCAAGGACAATCAGATGGCGGGCCTGCTCAGCAGGCACAGCCACCAGATGCACGAGTGGGAGATACATCCATCAGTACTCCAACCGTACTTCCAGCAGTGGGGTCATCCAGAGATAGACCTATTCGCCACAAGGAAAAACGCAAAATGCCAAAGCTTTGCCGCCAGGATCCCACATCCACAGTTGCAGGGAAATGCGATATGGATGAACTGGTCAGGCATATTTGCGTACGCGTTTCTCCCAGCACCCCTAATGCCGCTAGTGGCACGCAAACTAAAGCAACACTCGAGGACTCTCATCCTGGTTGCTCCAACGTGGTACACCACGTTTCTAGAGCTCTCCGTGGTACCTCATCAAAGGCTACAACTCAAACCCAGACTTTTGATGCAGAACCATGGCGACATTCAGCATCCAGATCCGCAACAGCTCAACCTGGCGATCTGGCTCTTGAGGTCTTAGAATTTGGCTACCTCAACCTGCCTCTTGACTGTATGGATATCCTAAAGGAGGCAAGGAGGCCCACAACTAGAGCATGTTATGCGGCGAAATGGAAGTGATTCTTCTTTTATTGTACCAATAACGACATTACTCCGCTAGATGCATCTAATCCCAACATCATCTGTTATCTATTACATCTTCCATTTGTATACATTTATCCGCAATAGCAGCTTATCTCCAAAACAGGCAGCATCTCTCGCTTTTCAGAGTGCCTGCCATCAAAGCTTTTCTGGGAGGACTCAAACGAGTCATTCCTCCCAGACACCCACCAGCACCTGTATGGAACCTGAATGTGGTCCTTACCAGACTGATGGGTCCACCTTTTGAGCCTCTACACTCATGTGAGATACAATTCTTAACGTGGAAAGTGGCTTTCCTAATAGCAATCACATCGCTACGACGAGTTAGTGAAATTCAAGTACTAACTATCCAAGAGCCATTCATACGGATTCACTCCAACAGGGTGGTACTACGCACTATAACCCTAAGTTTCTGCCTAAGGTGGTTTCACAGTTCCATATGAATCAAACTATAGAACTGCCAGTGTTCTTCCAGATTCAGTGGCAGAGAGAATGCTCCACACACTAGATGTCAAGAGAGCTCTCATGTACTACATAGATAGGACAAAAGATTTTAGGAAGACTAAACAACTGGTTGTTGCCTTTTCACCACAACACAAAGGCAGCCCCATTTCAAAAGCAGGTATAGCCAGATGGATCGTTAAGTGCATACAGATTTGCTATCAAAAGGCTAAGCGCACATTAACGATTCCCCCAAGAGCCCACTCAACACGAAAGTTAGGAGCATCCAGGGCTTTCCTGGGAAACATTTCTTTAGAGGAAATCTGTAGAGCAGTCACATGGTCTACCATACACACATTTACCAAACACTACTACGTAGATGTGCACTCCAAACAGCAGGCAGCTGTAGGACAGGCTGTTCTAAAAACACTTTTTCAGACTGCTGCAGCTGGCACAGGCAGCCGCCGCTAATATAGGGTCTGCTATATATTTTAAGCACAGATATGAATTCAGCAGCCCACATGCCTCGAACCGAATATGCTACTTACCAGTATGCATCTGTTCTTGGCATGTTGGGCTGCTGACATTCATATCGCCCGCCCTCCTCCCCGGCGCCTTAGTGGCTGCAGCACTCAGAATTACTCTTAGCATGGTCATCACTTACTGTATCTACTCCATCTCTGCCACAATGGCAATAACAATCAAAAACAATGGAGAGGGTGCCCATGTACACTGTAGTCCAGGGGAGGAGCCACCTATCTCGTGATACTTCGAAGACTCTTCCAAGACTACAATGTGCAATCCTCCGGACCCAACACTAGGCAGCGATCTATGCACAGATATGAATGTCAGCAGCCCTACATGCCAAGAACAGATGCATACTGGTAAGTAGCATATTCGATTTCACCTCTCTATATCTGACCCGTGATTTCTTCGCATTCACATGTAGTCTCGCGTTTTGTAGGGCGTCCAGTATCTTCTGTAGATGTTGAAGGTGGGTATCCCAGTCGGGGCTGAATACTACGATATCATCGAGATAGGCTGATGAAAAGTCATTGTATTCTCTCAGTACAGTATTCAGCAATCTTTGAAATGTCACCGGGGCACTGTGTAGTCCAAACGGGAGTACTGTGAACTTGTAGAGACCGTCTGAGGTGGAAAAGGCTATCTTCTTTCGGTCTTCTTGTCTTAATGGCACTTGCAGGATCCTTTTGTTAAATCCAATGTAGTGCTGTAACCGGCGTCACCCATCTTCTCAATCAGCTCATCAATGCGGGGAATGGGGTATGCATCGAATGACGAGATTTCGTTAAGTTTACAAAAGTCCATACAAAAACGGCTACTGCCATCCGTTTTTCGGGACCATTACAATGGGTGAAGACCATTCACTCCTCGATGGTTGGATAACTCCTAATTTTAACATGTCTTGAACCTCTTTTTGTATGGCCATTCTTCTGGCTGCAGGAATTAGAGGATTTTGTTTAATTACTTGTCCAGGTGGGGTGTCAATCTTATGTTCTACAAAATGCGTTAACCCTGGCTTGTCTGAAAAGATGGCAGTGAATGGGCGGAGGGCGGATTGGAGAGATTTTTTCCTTTTGTCCCAGCTCATCGTTAATGTCCAGTTGGTTGAGGGTAGAGTGGTTTTCTTCTCTAGTGGGTAAGGTAAATGCAAGGTGAGTAGAGGAGGGTAAAGGCCCTAACCATTTTCTAAGCATGTTGATGTGAAATGTCTTGCTTCGCCCATAGTTGTAGTCTATAGGTGGTGTTTCGTATCACCTTGGTTGCTTTGTACGGTCCTTTCCATTTTGCTTGGAATTTTTTTGTGGATGAAGGTAATAATATCAAGGCCCAATCACCGATGGAGTTTTCTCCATCTCTTTCCCTTGTCATAGGAAGCCTTCTGTTTTTGTTTTTTTTTCTAAGTTGGAATAGGCCAAATAATGCAGCTTTCCTATTTTGGCGTTTAGCTGTTGAGTATACTCCAACATGTCCTTGTTTCTTGTATCTCTTCTTTCTCCCATGCATCCTTTGTTATTTCGAGCAGACTTCTGGGTTGTCGCAGGACGAGCAGCCTAAGGAAATTTGTACTTGTCCTCTGTTGGCATTTAGGGCTAAAGGCAGGAGTCGGTCCCAGTCTTGTTCATTTGCGGACAGCATTTTCTTCAGAGTAGTTTTTAAGGTTCCGTTATATCGTTCCACTAATCCGTCGTATTGTGGGTGATATACTGATGTCTTGATGTGTCGTAAGTGAAGTACGCGACAAACCTCTTTCATGATCCGTGACATAAATGGTGTTTCTTGAGCGGTCAGGATATCTTTAGGAAAGCCCACCCTTGAAAAGAGTTACAGGAACTTTTCTGCGATGGTTCGGGTAGTGGGAGTTCTGATGGGGAAAGCCTCTAGGTAACTGGTGACGTAGTGACCCTTGACCCGGTCACTCCACTACCGCACCGCCCCCGTGTGCCCGGATTCTGCTCCCGCTGCCTGCTTGGCCCTCTTGCTGTCGCCTCTCCTTAGGGCCCCTGCTCTCCAGGCTTGCCCTCGCTCTCCAGGCTTGCCCAGGCTTGCCCCGATCTCCAGGCTTGCCGTCACTCTGCCCCGCTCCGCTTTCCCGCTCTTTCCCCCCTCTGCTTCCCGCCGCTTCTCTCCTGTGGCCCCGCCCCCTCCGCCACCCCGTTCCCGCCTCCCAGCTGCTCCTCCCTCCCACTTCGCCATAAATGGCGGGGACCGCCGTATGGTCAGCGGCCACTCGCAGGGGCGCGCCGATTGCGCAGCAAGCCAGTCTATGCCTGTCCACGCCTGGACCGCGCCCAACGCCGGAACCCCTGGACCCCGCCAGAGCCAGCCAACCCGACTGAGCTACGACGCCGCCACCCTCCACGCACTCAACACTGGCCGACATCCAGCCTGCTACCAAGCCACCCCGAAACGCACTCACGGAGCCTTCACCTGCCACGCCTGCTACTTAACCTGCACTCGGTCCTGCACCGCGCCAGCCAAAACAGCCGCCAACAACAACCACCTCAAGTGCATCCTGCTCAATACCCGCTCCATCCACAAGTACGCCGTCGAACTACTGGAACTCTTGGACAAAACGGCACCAGACGTCGCCTTCTTCACTGAAACCTGGATGAACGCCTCCTCAGCCCCCGACATCGCCATTGCCATCCCGGACAGCTACAAGATCATCCGGAGGGACCGCGTCAACCAGACCGGAGGAGGCATCGCCATCGCCCATAGAAACACTATCAGCATCACGACCAACACCGACGACACCCTCGCCACCGCAGAGCACCTGCACTTCCAGATTCACACCGACCCCAAGACCACCCTCAGAGGAACACTTATCTACAGACCCCCGGGACCACACTCACACTTCAGCGAGGCCATCGCAGACTTCATCAGCCCGCTCGCCCTCGCCTTCCCCAACTACATCCTCCTAGGAGACCTCAACTTCCAACTGGAGAACTACCAAGACAACAACACCACCGCCCTACTAGACCACCTCGCCAACCTCGGATTCAAGCAACTGGTCGTCACCCCCACCCATTACGCCGGCCACATGCTCGACACTGATTTCTCCTCCAGCAACCACATCTCCTTCAGCCACACCACCGAGCTCCACTGGACCGACCACAGCTGCGTACACTTCAACTTCAGGAAAACAACGACCCACCACCACCCCCAACAAACCCCCTGAAGATGCTGGAGCAAGATCACCACCGACCAACTCACCGCCTCCTTGCGCCTAAACCCTCCCACCAAGACCACGAACCCCAACGAAGGAGCCGCAACCTAACACAGTGGATCACCGACTGCGCCAACACCCTTACTCCACTGAAAAACCCTCCCAGCAACCTCAACAGCAAGAAAGCCGCGTGGTTCACCAACGATCTCAGACTCCAAGAAATCCTGCCGTAACCTCGAGCGAGCCTGGCACCACAACCAGTCAACGGATAACATGACAGCCCTCAAGAACGCCACCCGAAAACACCACCAGCTGATCCGCACCACCAAAAGGTCATCCTTGAGAGAACGACTGGACAACAACACCCACAACAGCAAGAAACTCTTCAACGTCGTGAAAGAGCTCTCCGACCCCAACGCCAGCGCAACATCACGCCTTCTCACGACCTCTGCAACTCTCTGGCCACCTTTTTTCACCGTAAGATCGTCGACATACACAACAGATTCGGCGCTCAGAACACGTACCCAACCACCGAACCTACACCCCCCCCACCACCACCATGTGCGCCTGGGCTCAGGTCAGCACGGACGATACCACTCACACGATAAACACCATCCACTCGGACTCCGCAGCCGATCCCTGCCCACACTACATCTTCAACAAAGCTGACTCCATCATCGCATCCATACTTCGGGACATAATTGACAACTCCTTCATATCCGCCACCTTCCCGGAGAGCTAGTAGCACGCAGAGATCAGCGCTCTCCTGAAGAAACCCACCGCAGACCTCAAGAACTTCCGCCCCATCTCGCTCCTCCCCTTCCCTGCAAAAGTCATCTAGAAAACCGTCATCAAACAGCTGGCAGCCTTCCTGGAGACTAACGGCTCTCTCGACCCATCGCAGCCCGGATTCCGAGCGAACCACAGCACAGAGACTGCCCTCATCGCGGCCACTGATGACATCCGGACCATCCTGGACAATGGAGAAACCGCCGCCCTCATCCTGCTCGACCTTTCGGCTGCGTTCGACACGGTCTGCCACTGCACCCTGACAACCTGTCTCCGCCACGCCAGGATCCACGGAAAGGCCCTGGAATGGATCACCTCCTTCCTCTCCGACAGAATCCAAAGAGTCCGTCTCCAGCCCTTCCTCTCAGAAGCCACCAAGATCTGCAGCGTACCTCAAGGCTCCTCGCTCAGCCCCACCCTCTTCAACGTCTATATGAGCCCCCTCGCAGCCATTGCACGCAAGCACAACCTCGACATCAACTACGCCGACGATACCCAACTGATCCTCTCCCTCACCAACCACCCCACCTCCGCCAGAGCCAGCTTCCAGGACGGAATGAAAGACATTGCAGACTGGATGAAGCTCAGCCGCCTGAAACTGAACTCCAACAAGACGGAAGTCCTCATCCTCGGCCCATCCATCTCCGCCTGGGACGACTCCTGCTGGCCCCCTACACAGCCACATCTCCGCCCACCTGAGGGACCTGCACTGGCTCCCCGTCAGCAAAAGGATCACGTTCAGACTCCTCACCCACGCACACAAGGCTCTCCACGACTTGGACCCCGAATACCTCAACAACCGCCTCACGTTCTACACGCCAACCCGAAAGCTCCGCTCCGCCAGCCTCGCCCTCGCCACCGTCCCACGGATCCTCAAAATCACCACCGGAAGAAGGTCCTTCACCTACATGGCGCCAAGACCTGGAACACCCTCCCCACCCACCTACGACTCACCCAGGACCATCTCTCCTTCAGGAAGCAACTCAAGACCTGGCTTTTTGAGCAGTAGCAGCCCCCCCCCCAGCGCCTTGAGACCCTAGCGGGTGAGTAGCGCGCTTTACAAATACTCTTGATTAATTGATTGATTGATTGATAGTCCACTTTCACTAAAACTTACGAGTGTCCCTTTTTAGTTCGTGGTAAGGGTCCTATCCGGTCCATCCCAACCCTCTCAAAGGGGTTCCCTATAATGGGTGATGGTTGTAGGGGAACGGCAGGAGGCTTATGTGTATTTCTTCACTGGCATATTTCACAGGACTGCCAATACTCTTTAACGTCTTTATAAATACCGGGCCAAAAACAATGTCTGAGGAGGTTCTGAGTAGTTTTCTCTGCCTTAATATGTCCGGCTGTAAGGTGTGAATAGGAGAAGAATAACAGTTGTTCTCTAAAGGACTTTGGTACTAGGAGTTGTGGGGAATCAGTAGAAGTACTCTGTCTATAAAACAACCCTTCTCATATGAGGAACCTAAGAAAGGTAGGGACTGGGGTGTCTTGTGTTTCGTGAGCCTGATCCCAAGCGTTTACTAGAGTGGCATCATTTGCTTGGGCGAATTTAAAGCTTCTATCATGTTACCAGGGTTCAGGGGTAGTTAAGGCTGACAATCGGTTTTCAGAGCTTTAAATACTTAGTTATCTGTCCCTATGATTCTTTCCTCTGGGAAATTTTCCCAACACCCCAACCTTAATTGAACAGGTTACCCCATTTTCTGATGTGAGAGTTATAGTTAGCAGCAGGAGGTCAGACTTGTGTCTGTGGTGGCAGCATCCATTTTGTGATGCTGAGGCTCGAGTTAACTTTAACCGGGGTTCACAGTTACATACATGTCGTGTCCCTCTAGAAGGGTGGAATGCTAACCCCGTCGCCAGAATTGGCGAGGGGTTAGTATCCCAATTCATATGACACCTTACTCGACATGTTTTGATAAAGCGATACCAGAGTTGGCATATAACATCGAGGATTATAATGCACTTAAGAGTATATGGTATGCGTTATCATGGAACAGCTATTAGGACTTGGTTCCGCAAGCTGCAAACGGGCTCAGCTCATGCCAGAGCACCATCTCACACGATTCCAAGCACTCTGCCTTCAGGATTGTCAATAGTAATCAAACAAGAGTGCCTCCCACTCATCAATCACAGCCAAAATTCAAGGCAGGTTGAAGACGCTATTTGTCGTTTTCAACGCGGTACTTTTATTTATACCAGTTACTTTTTTAGTTTATAACATGTGTGTCGTACACAACATATGATAAGCAGAAAAGACCTGTACGTAACATAAATTTTAAACAAAGTTTAAATTATTCAATGCAACATATTGTCAAAATTAAATGTAGACCTGAATGTGGTCAACAGATAGAAACATTAAACATATATAACAAATACATAGTGTAACACATTTTTATATCAGTGCAAGGTTTGATTAAAGCCAAAAGCTAGCAAAGAAAGAAAAGATTAGAAAAAAGGAGCGCGAAAGTGAATTCGAGACTCTATTTTATCGTCAGCAATAGCTTGAGTTTGAATTGTCCTTTTCTAATTCGCCGACGCGTTTCGAATCCAGAGATTAACTGTCAGGATTCTCATCAGGGCATAGTTAATCTATCGCTTTTGAAAGAAGCTGATTTCAGCAAGAGAATTAAAGTGCAGACTTGAAAGTGGGTCCAGGAGTGGGACGCCGTCATTGGTTTCAGAATCGATGAAAACGGCTGATTATTGCGGAATGAGGGCTCTGCAGCGTGCTCGCAGTTGAAGAGGGGCCAGTGGCGCTTTTAAGTTTGTCACTGTATTGGTCCAAAGGGATCCTGTTGCCTGAAAGGACGTCTTGGCAAAGCCGACGTGTTAAAGTTTAGTAAACGGGCTCCATCTCCGCTCGGTGTGGTTCAGGTGACGGCTCACAGCATTCTGCCTGGTTTCCCAAGATGATGCGTTATCATGGAACAGCTATTAGGACTTGGTTCCGCAAGCTGCAAACGGGCTCAGCTCATGCCAGAGCACCATCTCACACGATTCCAAGCACTCTGCCTTCAGGATTGTCAAGGCCTGCCATAATACATGCTGCAGCCCCTGGTAGGCCCTGGGTACACCTATGCCCTGAGTTACAGGGTCTGATAAGGTGGCCCAGTACCAATTGGATATGTACCTAAGGTACATGGAATCCATTTTAGAGAGAGAGCAGTAGGCCTGGGGCCCTGAATAGCAGGGTCCCTGGTCAACTAAGTCGAAAAACCAGCAAAACACCAGGCAAAAAGTTGGGGGTAACCATAGTCAGGTATCCACCCTCCTACAGCAGCTGTAGGACAGGCTGTTCTAAAAACACTTTTTCAGACTGCTGCAGCTGGCACGGGCAGCCGCCGCTAAGAGGGACTGCTATATATACTATGCACAGATATGAATTCAGCAGCTCACATGCCTCGAACCGAATATGCTACTTACCAGTATGCATCTGTTCTTGGCATGTAGGGCTGCTGACATTCATATCGCCCGCCCTCCTCCCCGGCGCCTGTAGCGGCATCAGCACTCAGAATTACTCTTAGCATGGTCATCACTTACTGTACTACACTCCATCTCTGCCACAATGGCGAAAAACAATCTGAGGATGGAGAGGATGCCCATGCGCACTGTAGTCCAGGGGAGGAGCCACCTATCTCGTGATATTTCGAAGACTCTTCCAGGACAACAATGTGCAATCAACGGACCCAACACTAGGCGGCGATCTATGCACAGATATGAATGTCAGCAGCCCTACATGCCAAGAACAGATGCATACTGATAAGTAACATATTCGTTGAGCAGTGTAACGCAATAAGGGTCATTGTACTTTTTGCCTAGTGTCAATACATTGGCGCTACCACATAAAGATGGCTTCTTACATAGTGAACTTGAGATGTTACAGAAGTTTGATGCCAGTGGATGTGACACAAAGTATTATAACAGCACAGCTGTAACAATCTACAAGAATGTATACCATTTTAATTCTATTTTCTTTTCATCCGAAAGGCTGCTGTGGCTCAAGAGAAGACATCTGTCCCAAAGCCGCCTGTGGGCGAGGATGAGGATGAAACCTGGCGCCAGAGGCGCAAACAGTCCTCTTCAGAAATCTCTGCTGCAGTTGAGCGTGCGAGACGGCGCCGTGAGGAAGAGGAGCGGCGGATGCAGGAGGAGCGGCGTGCCGCCTGTGCCGAAAAGCTGAAGCGACTGGATGAGAAATTCCGGGTTCCTGAGAAACGTCCCAAGGGTGAAGCTTTGAAGGAAGCTCCAGAGGCAATGGAAAGCGAAGAGGCAGCAGTCTCCCCTAATCAAATGGGAATGAGTAACGGAAATGGAATTGGTGGCAGTGGGAGCAGCAGCAGCAGTTTTGACTCTATGCCAGGTATGTTGCCATGCTCTATTTGGAGCTACACATTACAATATTCAGAAACAAAGGTTATTGTCCCATAAAATGTACTGTTGATGTATTAAGTTGTGTTCAAATTGCCAAAATGTGTAGTGTGAAGATTTTCTGTTTTGAATGTAGATTTTATATGATCTTTTTTCTCTATTATATCATTATTAATAATCATACTGAATAATCCTACCTGTTGTAGGAAGGTACATCCTGACTATGGTTGCCCCCAACTTTTTGCCCTGTGGTTTAGCTGGTTTTTTGACATAGTCGACCTGGGACCCTGCCAATCAGGACCCCAGGCCTACTGCTCTCTCTTTAAAATGGATTCCATGTACCCTAGGTACATTTCCAATTGGTACTGGGCCACCTTATCAGACCCTGTAAAGGGCATAGGTGTACCCAGGGCTGCCAGGGGCTGCAGCATGTATTATGCCACCCCTGGCTGGCCTCCTAAATTTGACACAACTGGCTGCATGACAGCTGGGGCAAAGTCGTGTAATCACCCTTTGCTGTAGGTGTAGTATACCTATACCTAACCCTAAAATGGACACACAGATTCCTATCAGTCACTCCTATGGCAGGCCTTGACAATCCTGAAGGCAGAGTGCTTGGAATCGTGTGAGATGGTGCTCTGGCATGCGCTGAGCCTGTCTGCAGCTTGCGGAACCAAGTCCTAATAGCTGTTCCATGATATCGCATACCATATATTCTTAAGTGCATTATAATCCTCGCGGTTAAATGCTATCTTTGGTATTGCTTTATCAAAACATGTCGAGTAAGGTGTCATACGAATTGGAATACTAACCCCTCGCCAATTCTGGCGACGGGGTTAGCATTCCACCCTTCTAGAGGGACACGACATGTATGTAACTGTGAACCCCGGTTAAAGTTAAGCAAAGCCTCAGCTCCACAAAATGGATGCTGCCACCACAGACACGAGTCTGACCCCCTGCAGCTGGGAGTCCTCCCAGTGAGGGGAGCCTGGACAAAGGGTTTCCTGTCAGGGGCGGTGCTAGCACCGTCCCAGACATGATTTTGTGTATCCTGGGTAGGCAGGGCTTTTCAGGAAGGTGACTGCTGAGTGGCACCCCGGTGCTCACTACGCATAGGCCAGTCAGAACCAGTTCCAGGGGCACACCAGCCCCTGGCCTGGGGAGGTCCGGCAGGGGAGAGGGGTGTAACCACCCCCCTCCTGGTCCCACCCATAGGCAGGACCTAGTCACCGGGTCAGCCCCCTTTTTTAGTATAAAGATAGGAGCGGGCCCCCTGTTCAATTTAGATCATCTTTGGAATCAAGATACGACTTTCTTCGAAAGGACTTCACGATTTCTTCATCAAGATTCTCCCTTGTGGCTAAGGAGTAGTCACCCTGCATCAAGCGGGCACCATCCTAAGAAACACTGCGGTCTGCTGCAAGTCCTTCTTCACGAATCCGACGACCCAGCTCGACGAGACCCGGCTTCCCTGGCACCTCTGACCTCTACTCACCTCTACAGCAAAGCTGAGAACCGTGAGTGCGACGAGACCTCGAGGGACCGACGATCGCCAAGACTGCACGACATCTTTACTGCAAGCCCACCGTGTCCTCCGCTGGTGAGTGCTTTGGGGTCCGAGAAGCCCCGACCCTGTGCAGCTCCAGCACCCAAGGTCAGCCTCCCTGCATCTCCACGATCTGCGTGGGGCCCTTCTGCTGTTTGCTGTGCACCGCGTTGTTTGGCTACTAGCCGGCTGGCTTGTGGCCTTCTGAACGACGCCCGACGACATCACTGCTGCGGGTCTGGTTGCTCCAGGCTGGCCCTTGCTTCCTTCTTCAAGAGAGGCACCCCGGACCCCCCTGGTCCACTCCAGACGCCATTTTAGGTCCACCGCGTGGGCTTGAATTTGCCAAGGCTTTGTTGCCCAATCCTGGGTCCAGCGACGCCGACAGCTTCTATCTTCGTGGGACAGCTCGATCCTCCATCCTGGTCGCCGACAACGCCTCCTGGTCCGTGAGATCTCCGAGCACAGCGTCACCCACTCACCTAGTCGAGGTGGCTACCACCTAGTCGAGGTGGCTAGTAGTCTCGAACTTGGTCCCCTCTGCTTTCAGGTGTCATCTATCTTCAAGATCCAGGCTTGGATCCAACTGAACTTTCTTCACTGGTCACCGGCCAGCATCTTTTCTTCCGGCTCCTGGTCCGTCTACGAGGATTCCCGACGTCTTTTCAGACCTATGCAGCTGCAGCCCCTGGGCTAGGTAACTTCGGCATTTCGATGCCCCAGCATAGCCTCACTATCTAAGGGTCAGGATCCACTGTCGTTTTCTCCCTACCAGGTCGGGTTCGCCCGAGAACACTAACTTTGCAATTTCTAGCTACCATAGACTTTTGTCCGCATCTCGCGTGAGAGTGCACACACTGCACCCGAGTCCCCTAGGCCTCCTAGAAGTAATCTAACGATTCCCTAGTCAAGTCCTAGCGATTCCAAAAGCTATTAGTACTGTACTTACCTGCTAGTAATTTCGCATTCCACTTTCAGAGTATATGGTTTTCCGTGCCCCTCGGGCATTTGTATATACTGTGCTAACTCAAGTATTTTTGTAAGAGTTTTGGTTTGTGCTTAGTACCCTGTCCTCATAAAGAGTACAGGGCTGTTGTGATTCTTAATATATAACTGTTTATTTTCATAACACTTGTGTGGTGTCCTTTCACTTGGTGTTCAAGGGGTATATGTGTGGTATAACAGCTGGCTTAACACGCCCTCTCGAGTCTTTAGCCTTAGACTGCTCGTATCCACGCTACTAGGATAGCTGGTCTATAAGGTTGACTTACAACCAATCATCAATAAGGGTTGCTGGACTGATACATAGTGTTCACTAGAATAGTGAGCACTGCATATCAGGCCACCTTCTCACACCTGTTTTCTGTGTTGCCTTTTTTGGGGTCTTGGTCAATCAGAGTTTATTTTAGATAAGCGGGTATAATTCAAGAATGTGTATGTTCGAGGCATGTGGGCTGCTAAATTCATATCTTAGCATTAGATCGCCACCTAGTGTTGGGTCCGGATGATCGCACATTGTTGTCCTGGAAGAGTCTTCGAAGTATCCTGAGATGGGTGGCTCCTCCCCTGGACTACAGTGCGCATGGGCATCGGCTCCATCCCCAGATTGTTTTTTTCCGCCATTGGGTTCGGATGCGGTCTCGACGTCTCTCCGTCGGAACCGAAAAAACATCATTTCTAAAGGCCAAAAGGCTTTGGGTTCTTTACGTCGGTATTGTTTGCGTACGGTCTCGAGTTCTTCCGTCTCTCGGAGCCGGAATCAGCGGAGTTTTCCAACTCTTTGGACATCGAGGCCTTCTCATCGCGACTCGACACCAAGTTCCCAACATGGAGCGGAGTCTGTTTAAGCTGTGTCCGCTCTGTGGGTCCAAATACCCACATATAGACGTGCACCCGGTCTGTAATAAATGCCTTTCGCCAGACCATGACGAAGGAAGTTGCAGGGCCTGTGCGAGTTTCAGGTCGAAGAAGACTCTCACGATTCGGCGCGCGGTGCGCCTGGTGGCCAAGCAGACGGCCCCGGATCCAGAAAACATCTTCGACGACCAAGAAGAAGAGGACCAGAGCCATCATCTTCAAATCTCCCCGCCTGAGACGGAGGTCGAGGCTGATCCGGAATATGACGACGACGGGGTCGTGGATCAAGGCCTTGAATACGTCGACGAGGTAGGGGACGACAATATGGTTTATGGGGCCGCGGAAGATAGCTCAGGGGACGAGCTATGCCCCGAAGTTGACGAACATCAGGAAAGGGTCGCGGGATCGCCTGTCGGCCTTACCCAAGACCCTGTAGCGCAAGCCTCGGCCCCGCCTGCTGGCCCGGCCACGGACATACTTGCTGCGCCGAGGGAATCGAAACCGAAACTGAAAGTAGCGGTCTCGACTACACCTAAAATGGCCGACCCGAAACTGAAAGCGAAAGTTAAGGACTCAATCGTCCCTAAGATGGCGGTCGTTACAGCAAAGTCGAGTAAACCGGCAGCCTCATCGACTCCGTCGACCTCCGGTCCGCAGAAGTCGAAGAAACACGCCGATTCCACAGGGTCGAAATCGGCGCCGGAGGAGAGATCCTCTAAAAAGGGTGGCACGCACAAGACAAGCGCGCCGGCGCCGGCAAAGCCAGCCAAAGCAAGCGACGCAGCCCCGGCTCCAACAGGAACATCGACGCATCGCTCCAAGGGCTCGAGGTCGGCGCCGTCCATCCCTCCAAAAGACCAACGGAACGTCGCATCCGAAGGCAAGGCCACCTCGTCGGTGCCAAAGACATCGGTCACCGACACATCTCTCGTTGCTCCTTCACTACAAAGAATTAGGGAGAAGGCTTTTTCTTCGTCGGCGCCAACGCCATCGACGCAAAAGGAGGCAGACGTCCCGGTCAAGCCCGCAAGTAAACTCCTCTTCCTTCTACCACCAAAAGTGGCGCCGAAGGCTTTTTCATCGAAATCGACGCCAAAGAAGTCGGAATCTTCTTCGGCAGGGGCATCTTCAGGTCATGTGCACGACCAAGAAGAGGATTCGGAGTGCTTCATAGATGCGGACACGGGGAAGTTAACCCTTTACAAAAGGAAAATCACTTCGCAGCCGGTGGAATCCTATGTCATCCCCCTAAAGAAGAAGAAGTACCAACATGACGCCTCAGGCCTCATGGAACCTATCCAGCCTCCTCCAAGAAGAAGCCCAACACCGTCTCCAGACCACTCTGAAAGTGAGGGCTATGCTGAAGATGAACAATATACATTCCCAGTCAATGAACCTGAGGCACAGCCAGATTCATATGATGTCATTGGGGACCAAGGCACCCAAGATATGGGACAAGACCCACAGACTTTCGGTACACGTGCATCCCCTACAGAGGATTCTGCAGGTTTTCATGCACTCATTGAGAGGGCAGCTGCTAACCATGATGTGGACATGCATGCTGACCCAGTGGAGGAAGATTTTCTGTTCGACACTTTTTCGGTTTCGGAAAAAACTGTCAAGACACTGCCCATGCTTAAAGGGGTCCTCAAGCATGCTGCGGACATCTTTAAGGAACCTACCAGGGCAAGGGTGGTCAACCCACGTATTGAAAAAAAGTACAGACCAGCGCCTGCGGACCCTGCGTACATTCGAGGACAGTTGCCGCTTGACTCCCTGGTGGTCGCAAACGCAAGAAAAAGGGCCAACTCCCAATCAACGGGTGAAGCTCCTCCCCCGGATAAGGAGTCCAAAGTGCTAGAGGCAGGAGGCAAAAGAGTGGCTGCGCAGGCTGCCAATTTCTGGCGTATTGCAAATACACAGGCACTACTGGCACGTTATGATAGATCACATTACGACACACTAGAGCAGATTGTCGAACACCTGCCTCCACAGTTTCAAGAGGGCACCAAAATGATTATTCGAGAAGGACAACTAATCTCCAACGCGGCCATAAAGTGTGCACTTGATGTCGCGGACACGGCCGCTAGGGCCATTAATACCAGTGTGATGCTCAGAAGACAGGCGTGGCTCCGCATATCGGGGTTCAAACCTGACATTCAAACAACCATACTTAATCAACCAGTCAATCCGGAGAGACTGTTTGGTCCAGATGTTGACACCACCCTGGAAAAAATTAAAAAAGATACTGAAACTGCTAAATCTATGGGGGCCCTGCAATCACAGCAGTTTCGTGGCAATAATTTTCGTCGCTCAGGTGCCCGTGGAATCACCAGAGGACAGATGGGTCACCAATCACAGTTCCCTAGAGGTGGAGCACAATCCTCGTACCCCAAACAAAACAAGAGGGGCTACAGGGGAAACAGCAACAAGGGACGCGGCAAAGGAGGCAACAATTCACGCTCCTCTGCCCCAAGCAGCCAGTGACTCGCTGTCACTGCCCCCCGACCACTTAACACCCGTCGGGGGGAGAATACAGCAGTTCCTGCCCGTCTGGATCAACATCACCACAGACAGGTGGGTGCGACAGCTCATCCAGTACGGTTATTGTCTAGAGTTAAAATCCACTCCACCCAACATTCCGCCAAGGCAAAGACCTATGTCCGCAGAGCACTTGCACTTATTGCAGCAGGAAGTGTTGGTGATGCTGCAAAAAGGGGCAATCGAGCTCGTGCCAGTGGGAGAGGAGGGCACAGGGGTATATTCCCTGTACTTCCTCATTCCAAAAAAGGACGGATCTCTCAGACCAATTCTGGATCTCCGTCCCCTCAATCTGTACATACTGTCAGAGCATTTCCATATGCTTACACTGCAACAGATTCTTCCTATGTTAAACAAAGGAGACTTCTTAGCAACCTTAGATCTCAAGGATGCTTATTTCCACATTCCGCTACATCCGTCCCACAGGAAGTACCTCAGGTTCACTATCCAGGGCACGCATTATCAGTTCAAAGTCCTACCCTTCGGAGTCACAACTGCCCCAAGGGTGTTTACCAAGTGTCTGGCGACAGTGGCAGCGCACCTCAGGAGGCAGAACATCCATGTCTACCCCTACCTCGACGACTGGCTCGTTCAAGCCAGGTCGGAACAGCAGTGCGCCGCGGACATGTCAACTACCATTCACCTCCTTCACGACCTAGGTTTCTCGCTAAATTACCCAAAGTCACACCTTCAGCCGGCACATGTCCGACAGTTTCTGGGTGCGACAATCAATACCCTGACGGCCAAGGCGCAACCAAACCAGGTCAGGATAGACGGCATGCAGTCTTTAATCCACAAGTTCAGACCGGGACACTCACTTCCAGCAAGAGTGTTCATGCAGTTGATAGGCATGATGGCCTCCTGCATCTTCATAGTCCCTCACGCACGGTTGCATATGCGCCCGCTCCAGGAGTGTTTAGCAAATCAGTGGACACAGGCTCAGGGACAATTAACAGACCTAGTGTTGGTTACCAGTCGGGCATACACCTCTCTGCATTGGTGGACTCCACACAACCTTTGCAAGGGCCGACTGTTCCAGGAGCCAGTGCCACAGGTTATCCTGACAACGGACGCATCCCTCCAGGGATGGGGAGCTCATCTGCTCAATTACACGGTGCAGGGGCTATGGACGACGCAGCAACAGAAGATGCACATCAACTATCTAGAACTGATGGCGATCTTCATGGCACTCAAGTCCTTCATTGTACATCTGTGCAACAAGGTGGTGTTAGTCCGGACGGACAACATGACCGCGATGTACTACATCCAAAAACAGGGGGGCACCCACTCGCCACAGCTGTCTCACCTGGCTCAGAGCATGTGGAAGTGGGCCATTCAGAGGAACATCTTCCTCATGGCAGAACACCTCCCAGGGAAGGACAATCAGATGGCGGATCTGCTCAGCAGATACAGCCATCAAATGCACGAGTGGGAGATACATCCATCGGTACTCCAGCCGTACTTCCAAAGGTGGGGTCGTCCAGACATAGATCTGTTCGCCACAAGGGAAAACGCAAAATGCCAAAGCTTCGCCGCCAGGTTCCCACACCCCCAATCGCAGGGCAATGCGATATGGATGAACTGGTCAGGCAAATTTGCTTACGCTTTTCCCCCGACACCTCTGATACCACTGGTGGCGAGAAAACTAAGGCAACACTCGATGACGCTCATCCTAGTTGCTCCAACGTGGGCGCGCCAGGCCTGGTACACCACGTTCCTCGAACTCTCAGTGGTGCCGCATCAAAGACTGCGCCTCACGCCCAGACTTCTGACGCAGAACCATGGCGAAATTCAGCATCCAGATCCGCAACAGCTCAACCTAGCGATCTGGCTCCTGAAATCTTAGAGTTTGGATACCTCAACCTACCTCCTGAATGCATGAACATCATCAAGGAGGCGAGGAAGCCCTCAACACGAGCATGCTACGCCGCAAAATGGAAGCGTTTTGTCATTTACTGTGCGGATAATGACATAAACCCGCTAGATGCATCTATCCCTAACATCATTTGCTATCTGTTACACCTTTATAAGTGCAAACTAGCGTTCACTTCTATTCGAATACATCTATCCGCTATCGCAGCTTACTTTCAAAATAGGCAGCATCTCTCGGTCTTCAGGGTGCCTGCCATTAAAGCGTTTCTTGAAGGTCTGAAGCGAGTCATTCCCCCAAGAACACCGCCAGCTCCGGTTTGGAACCTCAATGTGGTCCTCACCAGACTGATGGGACCACCTTTTGAGCCACTGCACTCGTGTGAACTGCAATTCCTGACGTGGAAAGTTGCTTTCCTAATTGCTATTACGTCACTAAGGCGTGTTAGTGAGCTGCAAGCACTCACAATACAAGAGCCTTTCATTCAAATTCATCCAAATAGGGTAGTGCTACGTACTAATCCCAAATTCCTTCCAAAGGTGGTGTCACACTTTCATCTCAACCAAACTATCGATTTGCCAGCATTCTTCCAGAACCCACAAACAGTGGCGGAAAGAATGCTCCATACGTTAGACGTGCGGAGGGCACTGATGTACTACATAGACAGGACACAACACTTTAGGAAGACGAAACAACTCTTTGTTGCCTTCTCACCACAACACAAAGGCAACCCGATCTCCAAAGCTGGAATAGCCAGATGGATTGTTAAGTGCATTCAAATCTGTTATCAAAAAGCCAAGCGCACTTTAACAATACCCCCAAAGGCACACTCCACACGCAAGTTGGGGGCATCCATGGCTTTCCTAGGTAACATTCCTCTAGAGGACATTTGCAGAGCAGCCACGTGGATTACACCACATACCTTTACAAAACATTACTGTGTTGATGTACATTCCAAACAGCAAGCGGCTGTAGGACAGGCTGTTCTCAAAACACTTTTTCAGGTTTCTGCAGCTGGCACAGGCAACCGCCGCTAATGGAGGGACTGCTATGTATTCTATGCTAAGATATGAATTTAGCAGCCCACATGCCTCGAACTGAATATGCTACTTACCAGTATGCATCTGTTCTTGGCATGTAGGGCTGCTAACATTCATATCGCCCACCCTCCTCCCCGGTGCCTGTCACAGCTGCAGATATACTATTGTATTCAATCATTAGCATGGACATCCTTTACACTTTTCACTCCATCCTCTGCCACAATGGCGAAAAACAATCTGGGGATGGAGCCGATGCCCATGCGCACTGTAGTCCAGGGGAGGAGCCACCCATCTCAGGATACTTCGAAGACTCTTCCAGGACAACAATGTGCGATCATCCGGACCCAACACTAGGTGGCGATCTAATGCTAAGATATGAATGTTAGCAGCCCTACATGCCAAGAACAGATGCATACTGGTAAGTAGCATATTCATTTTTGTAGACATTGGGGATTGCCCCTGTATTGGAACTTTCATAGATTCCCATGCTTTGTATCTCTCCCGTCGTGGGAATGGGAGCCTCGGAAAATAAAAAATACCATAGCAGTAAGCACAAAGTGAAAAAATAGGCCTAGGCCTCATCTCATTTTGTAGCTTATCCACCTTTTTGTAAAAGAGACCAAATTCTTGCAATAGCCAATCAGAGCAGCCTCACCCCTCAGAACCTTCCTGAGAGAGCCTCAGATTTTCTACCGCACTTTGTGCAAGGGAGTCTCCATTGAGCTCTGCTCAATTTTCTTTATTCCTGAGTACATATCTACAACTTTTTTACCTGTTTTTTCGTCATGTCTGACAAAGAGAAGAAAGCACTTTTTAGAGCCTGTGCTACCGGCTCAAAAAAGAGGTTGTTTGTTGAAGACAAACACGAAGACTGCATATACTGCTTATACCTCGAACCATAAGGCCACTGACTGCAAGATTTGCAGGACCTTCTTCACTAAGACCTTGAGGGACAGAGAAGGCCGCCTGCTGACTTGGTTGCAAAAGATGAAGGATCGCAAGGAGGTTCTGTCTTCGGGCAGTGAGGGCTCTTCTTCTGCTGCGTCATCAAGAAGATCAAACAAGAGGGGTAGGTCTTCCCCTTAAACATCTAATGAGCCCCATGTGATGGCCTTTCCTGGGACCTCTGATAGGTCTGATAGGCCTGTTCCCTAAAATCTCCTCACCACGGTGAAAAGGAGAGGCAGGGACAGCCTGAGGAGTTGCAACCTACAAAGAAGGCTAAGAAAATCGTCTCTGTGACTTCACCAACTTCAGAGAAAGAAAGAGGGGTGAAAAAGCCTTCGTCTACGCCTCAGGACATTGCTTTAGACAAGAAACCGCGTCCGTCGACGGTGAAAACTACAGGTACGTCGACGATTCCTGTCAAGAAAGACTTGTCTCTGAAAATAGCCTTGTCGACGGGCTCGTCGACTATGGCTACGTCGACGGCATCTACACAGTCGTCTATGTTTAAGACGCCTGATTCCTGTTCGTCGTTGATGAAGCTGACATTTTCCACGTCGACGACGAGAGTAGCGGCGATGACGACGACGTCGACGACGAAAGCTGCCATGATTCTGACGACGAGCACGCCGACGATGCCGTCAACGATCCAACCATAGTCTACGAAAGCCATCTCGCCGTCGACGACTCAGCCTTAGACGACGAGCACAGTCTCTTCGTCGGCGCTTCTTTCGACGAAGATTCAACCATCGACGACTGGGAAAATCGCCATTTCTCAAAGGAAGAGACGTATAACTCCAGAAATTACATCTCCACGGCGGGTTACGCTGTTGCCTCCTTCATTACTGATTGATGATGACTCTGAAGAGGAGAATGACAGCTCTTATGGGCCAGCTTATAGCCCATCTGACTTGCAAGTCAAATTACAGGAGGTAAGTTCTGAGGAAGGCGAGATGGAGCAACACCACTATGCTCCGCAAGACTGTTATGACCAGCAAGAGAGGCTTTGCATGCATGATCATTCGCAGAGATCTCCACGAAAGTCTCAACAGGAGATGATAGCGATGCCATCCTCACTCATCTCAGACCTGCAATTAATGTTGCAGGACTATCGGAGGCGGTTTCCTACTCAACAGGAGCTTCAACAAGTACGTCCTCCCACACCTCTACCTCCAGTACCGCAAGCAGTGGCAGACGCCTTTTTGCCCTTAAGGCTGCATGACCCAGAGCCTGTAGAACATCCTCAGGAAGTGGTTGCCACTCGGGATGATGATGCCTCATCAGATGCAGATCAGCAGGGGGACCCTGACCAAGGTCAGAATGTGGACGGGAATCAGGATGGCCTTCAAGATCCAGATTTAACAGGGCCTGATACCGCAACCTCTCCTCCAGCAGATATTGGAGGTTTTCACAACCTAATGGAACGAGCGTCCAATACATTTGGTCTTCCCATTACCACAGTTCAATCTGACTGTTTTTTGTACGACTTAAAGGAACCATTCCGGAAGTCGGTTCGTTCAATCCCCATCATTGAGCATGTTTGGTCAGATGGAATAAAGGCTATGCAAAATCCAGCCACGGTCCTCCCAGTGCTTCCCAGGCTGGAGAAAAATTATAAGGCGCCGGAGGGCAGCCCCGCATGTCTTACAGGTCAACCAAAACCGGACTCTGTTATCTCCCAGGCCGCACAGAGTAAGTCCAAGAATCCATCGACACCTTTAACGACACCACCTAATAAAGAGGGAAGGCATCTGGACAATGTAGGAAAAAGATTCTCCACAATGGCCAGTCTCCTCGTTCGGGCGGCTAATGCTCTGGCGATTCTGGGGAGATATGATCACCAGATGTGGTGTGACCTGTCACCGTTTGTGAAGAACTTCAGGATGGATCTAAGGACGAGGTCAGGAAAATCTTGATGGAAGGGAAGCGCGCCTCTTCAGAGGTAATCAACTGCGCTATGGATATAGCAACGACGGCCTTCCGTGCGCTAGCAGGCTCGGCTGTTTTAACATGCCAAGGCTGGCTGCGAGCCACGTGGTTTAGACAAGAAGTACAAAACAAAATTCTGGACCTACCTTATGACGGAGAGAGGTTATTCGGTAAACATGTGGATGACGCCCTACAAGGCATAAAGAAGGATTCTGACATGGCTAAATCCTTGGGAACATTATAATACTGCAAAGTTCCTTTTAAGCGGGCAAGAGGAAGAGGTTTCTCATCCTACAGAGGCGGCAATCAGAAACGCTACTCTTCCTGCTCTCAACCTGGTCAGTCATACAAACCCCAATATTCGCAGAGGCAGGGTCTGTCGGGGTCTTTCTCTCGCCAGCCGCCGAGAGGACGTCGGGGGCAACAGAGGAGAGACAATTCTAAGAGACAAAAGCGGCCATGTGCCTCTTTCTACTGTTCCTGTACCCTCGTTAACACAAGTGGGGGGCAGGATTGCCCATTGCCTAAACAGATGGAAGGTCATAACATCAGACTAGTGGGTCCTGAACATCATCAAAAGAGGACACACGTTGGAGTTTCAACATCTTCCTCCGTCGAGAGCTCCAGACGCCATTACACCCAAACATCTAGGACTTCTTCGTCTCGAAGCCCACCAACTCTTCATCAAGGAGGCAATAGAGCCGGTACCATTCTCCCCAAAGGGGAAAGGGCGCTATTCCAGGTTCTTCCTGGTATGCAAAACGAAGAAGTGGCGTCCGATTTTAGATCTACGGGAGCTCAACACTTATCTCATCAAGTTGTCTTACAGGATGGTCACCCTTCAGGACATTCTCCGTCTTCTCAATCTAGGGGACTACATGGCAACCCTAGGTTTGGAGGATGCATATTTCCATGTGCCCATTCATCCAGCTCACAGGCAATATCTTCGATTCACAGTAGGCAAGAGCCATTTTCAATTCAGAGTACTACCTTTTGGTCTCCGGTCCGCACCGAGGATCTTTACAAAGGTACTAGCTCCTGTGGCAGCTTTTCTCAGGAAGCAGTCTTTCGAAGTCTTCCTATATCTGGACGATTGGCTAGTAAAGGCCTCTTCGTTCCAAGAAGCGTCCAGGGCAGTCATGAGCTGCAGTCAACTGTTCGAGCAGCTGGGCCTTCGGCTCAACAAGGAGAAATCGATTTTGCGCCCCTCCAAGACAGCGAAGTTTTTGGGTGCTGTCCTGGACACGGATTGCTGCAGGGCTTTCCCTTCGGAAGAGCGCCAGACCAAACTGATTCTCTCAGCTCGCCTCCTGCAAACAAGGAAGTCTGTCAGTCCGCCAATACAAACCGCTTCTCGGATCAATATCATCCTGCATACCATTGATACCGCACTGCAGGCTACGAATGCATCCACTGCAGGAACAGCTGGACAAGCAATGGCGCCAGGTGACAGGCTCCTTCGACGACAAAATCGTGATCACACCGGGAATGCGGAAAGCAAGCAGCTGGTGGTTGCTAAAAGAGAATTTTTCAGGAGGTTTGCCATTCCAACTTCCACCATCTCCCATGGTGTTGACAACAGATGCTTCCATGGAGTGGTGGGCAGCGGTCCTCCAAAAACTGAGTCAGTGGTCATTGGAGCACGGTCCAAGGCAAGTTCCACATCAATCTGCTGGAACTTATGTCCATCTGTCTAGCCTTACAGGCTTTCCTTCCAAGGATCCGCAACCATTCAGTGCTGGTTCGTACAGACAACACCAGGGCCATGCACTACATAAACAAGCAGGGGGACGAGATCCTGCACCCTTTCGTAGGAAGCACAGAAACTTTGGAATTGGGTGATCCAACACAATATCACTCTTTCAGCGGAACATCCTGCGGGTACACTCAATGCCACAGCAGACTCTTTGAGTCGCCAAAAGACGATCAGCCACAAATGGGAATTGGATCAGACCATTCTAGAGGAACTGTTTTCACGTTGGGGGACCCCAACCATCGATCTGTTTGAGACTCCTCAGAACACCAAATGCCAGTGCTACGCAAGCAGGGATCACCATCAGGGATCCTTGGGGAATGCGCTTTTGATAGCCTGGTACGGCTCATTTGTTTATGCCTTTCCACCAATTCCGCTGATCCCGAGATTGATCCGCAAGCTCAAGGGGGAGCCGTGCAGAATGATTTTGATTGCACCAGCATGGCCCATGCAGTTTTGGTGCACAGAACTTCTTCTTCTCTCTCAAGATCAACCAATTCTCCTGCAGCCTGTTCCATCACTATTAACAATGGCTCACAGGCAGGTTCTGCATCCAGATCTGAATTCACTCCTGAGTTCAGAGAGTTCCAGGGTTTGAATCTTCCAGGAGAATGTAGAGACATTTTAGCCCAGGCTTGAGCGCCGAGTACGAATAAAACCTATCGGGTGAAGTGGAAGAGGTTCTGTTCTGCCTTTGGTGTCAGAGACAAGGTCTACATCCATATACTTCTGCACCACACCAACTCTTGCCTTACACCCTTTCTATTGTAATATCTGAATTGGCTCATTCTTCTGTAAAGGTTCATCTGGCGGCCATTACTAGATTTAGACGATCATCATCGGGTCCTTCCCTTTGGTCTGCGAGGATTGTTATACAGTTCCTGAGAGGCTTGTTCAGGGTTTTTCCTCCAGTCCGGCCTCCACCACCAGCCTGGCATCTTAATTTGGTCCTGTCACATCTGATGAAGGCTCCGTTTGAGCCTATTCACAGGGCCGATATGAAGTTTGTATCCTGGAAACTGACTCTTCTCTTGGTCCTGACATCGGCTAGAAGAGGTAGTGAGCTCTAGGCATTCACAATTGAGAAACCCTTTCTACAATTCAAGAATGATGTTCTCATTCTGCGGACAAATCCTAAATTTATCCCAAAGGTCCCCTCAGAATTCCATCTGAATGAGCCGGTGATCTTAAAGTCCTTCTTCCCGCGGCCCTCCACGCCAGCAGAGAGGGCTTTACATTCTTTGGACATTCATAGATGTCTCAAATTCTACTTGGAGCGGATGAAACTGTTCAGGAAGTCTTCCCGGCTTTTTGTCTCATACAGTGCTCCGCGAAAGGGTTATCCAATTTCTAAACGCTGTATTTCCCGCTGGATATCAAGTGCAATCCAGGTTCGAGGCATGTGGGCTGCTGAATTCATATCTGTGCATAGATCGCCGCCTAGTGTTGGGTCCGGATGATTGAACATTGTTGTCCTGGAAGAGTCTTCGAAGTATCACGAGATAGGTGGCTCCTCACCTGGACTACAGTGCGCATGGGCATCCTCTCCATCCTCAGATTGTTTTTTTCCGCCATTGGGTTCGGATGTCTATTTGTCAACTAAAGTTCGGAATCAATAATAAACTTTCTCTTCGGCCAAAAGGCCTTTAGTTATCGTCGATATTGTCTCGCGATCGGTGCCAGTACTTGTTCCTGCTCTGTCCCGAGCCGGACATCAAGAAGAGCCGCGTGGCTTTTAGACACGAAGGCCCGGTCAACGCCAGAGGCCTTATCGACGAACCATCATGGAACGGAGCCCGTTCAAAAGATGCCCTGTTTGCAACTCCAAGTATCCTTACATCGACCTCCACCCGGTGTGCAACAAGTGCCTGTCTCAGGATCACGATGAAGCCAGCTGTATGGCTTGTTCTCGGTTCCGCTCCAAGAAGACAATTCGCCTTCGACGCGCTGCGCGGAAGGAGGCCCAGCAGACTGCACCTGACCCGGTGAACATCTTCGATGCCGACCAAGATGAGGGAGTCGAGCAGGAAGATCAGGAGAACCTGTCTAATCCAGCTTCGGAGATCGACTCAAGTTACGACTCAGATGTAGAAATGGTCGATACTGAAGACGTCGTCGACGAGATAGGAGACGACGATGAGGCCTTCGCGGCCATGGAAGATAGCTCGAGCGAGGAGCTAGGCCCAACCGTTGGTACGGGGGCCGTAACTAAAACACTCGATAAGGCTCAGGTCGAGGGATCGCCACATGGCCTTACCCAAGATCGTACACTTGGTTCTACAGCCTCAAGGCCCGGCTACGGACATTTCTAACGAGCCATCGGTTGACCGATCGAAACCGAAAGCATTGGTGTCTACACAACCGAAAGCGCTGGACGCTAAATCAAAACCAAAAGTGCGCATCGCTTTGGTCGGTTCGAAGACCTCTGAACCATCGGCATCGACTAAGCAGAAGGGTGTTATCGACCCGGTGAGGTCGCTGATGGGTGTCGAACCGAAGACCGGGGCACCGAAGAAACTGGTCAAGGACGTCGACCCGAAGAAGTCGGCACCAAAGGCCATCGACACAGACAAAGGACTCGGAACTCAGAAGGTTCTCGATCCTAAGCGTCGACCCGACAAAGCTCGGAGCAGTACAGGCCTCGAGTCCACACCCGGTGGTGGCTCGAAGGAACCCGCCGAGTCAACACAGCCATCCGCCTCCTTTTCGAAGCAGGTGTCGGACTCGCTGAAACGTATTAAAGAGAAGGCTACTACTGTCGGACCAAAGGCTACTCCGCCCCCGAAGTCGGTCAGTAAACCTCCAAAACCGTCTGCACCCATCCAGTTCACACTGCCGCCGAAAGTGGTGCCTAAGGCCTTCGCCCCGAGGACGGCCATCGAAGCGAAGTGACGTGGGGCCGAAACCTACAACTGAGGAGGTGGCCACCAAGCATCAACAGCCTCCGCCTGAAGATCAGTCAAGGCAATTCATCAACGCCGGGACGGGTAGACTTTCTATTTTCAAACGAAAGATCACCCCTGAACAGCCTATGGAATCATATAAAATTCCATTAAAAAAAAGAGGGAGTTCGAGGCATGTGGGCTGCTGAATTCATATCTGGGCATAGATCGCCGCCTAGTGTTGGGTCCGGATGATTGCACATTGTTGTCCTGGAAGATTCTTCGAAGTATCGCGAGATAGGTGGCTCCTCCCCTGGACTACAGTGCGCATGGGCATCGACTCCATCCCCAGATTGTTTTTTTCCGCCATTGGGTTCGGATGTCTTTATTTCCCCTCTTGTCGGAATCGATAGAAAAACTTTCTTGAGACCAAAAGGTCTTTAGCCTATACGTCGGTATTGTTTGCGTTCGGCTTACTTTCTTCTAGCTCGGCTCCGAGCCGTTCCTGTACTCCCGCGTGCTCTCGGCACGGAAGGCCTAGTCGATGCTCCTAACTTATCGACCATCCATCTGGGACCTAAGTCCATTCAAGAGATGTCCGGTCTTTAACTCGAAGTGCCCACACATCGACGTCCACCCGGTGTGCAACAAGTGTCTGTCGCCGGACCACGATGAGGCCAAGTGTATGGCATGTTCCCGATTCAGGTCCAAGAAGACACTCAAGCTCTGACGAGCTGCGCGCCTGGAGGCCCAGCAATCTGCTCCGGGGCCTACGGACATTTTCGATGCTGGGGATGTCGAGGAAGAATATATCCAGGACGTCTCGGAATCAAACCCCGCGTCGGACGTCGAAGAAGAATACGACGCCGATGCTGAGGTGTTCGAAAGCGGAGAAGTCGTCGAGGAGGTAGGAGACGACGACGGTGCCCTCGGGCCATGGAGGATAGCTCGGACGAGGAGCTCCCTCAAACAGACTCTGGGGCCGGGCCTATCTATAAGGCCCAGGTCGAGGGATTGCCTTCGGGCCTTACCCAAGACCTTGATATGGGTTCCACGGCCCCGCCTTCTGGCCCGGCCCGGACATTGTTACCGGCCACTCCCGGTCAAAACGAAATTGAAAGTGAAACCTACGGTCTCGGCGCCAGATACTGCGCAGGTGCAAGTATCGAAACCGAAAGTGCTCATCGCATTGGTCGGATCGAAGACTTCTGAGGCCTCGGCGCCGAAGAAGCCAAAGATGGCTGTCGAGCCGAAGGGCCCAATCAAGGGCGCCGAGCCAAAGGCCGCCGCGCCGAAGACTAAGGTCAAGGTGTTCGACACCAGCGCGTCGGCGCCAAAGACGGTCGACGCCGGCATGGGCCTGGTCGACCCGAAGAAGGCTGTCGACGACCCAAAGAAAACTTTTGCCGACTCCAAGAAGCGTCCCGATGACCCGAAGGCCCTCTCTGCCCCGCGTCCACACGACAAGGCCAAGGGTGCTGCGCCTCGGGAGTCGACTACGAAGGTGGCCTCGAAGGACTCTGCTCCGAAGGTGGCCTCCAGGGGCCCGATGAACCGGCGCGTCCATCCGCCGCATTCACCAAAAAGGTCATGGACTCCCTGCAACACATCAGTGACGGCGCCGCGGAGGTCGAGCCGAGGGACACTCCGTCTGCCAAGCCTGTGGAGAAACCGGTTAAGGCGTCCACGCCGATCCTCTTCACCTTGCCGCCTAAGACGGCGCAGAAGGCTTTCGCTCCAAGACCGGGGGCCGGCGTGCCCGAGAAGGTCTTCTCGGCGCCAAAGCCCTCGTTGGTGATCCACGGCCCGCGACCTCGACACCATTCGGAGGAAGAGAGTCAAGAACATTTCATTGACGCCGAAACGGGCAGGCTTTCCCTTCTGAAGCGGAAAATCACCCCAGAACCCCAACTGGAGTCTTACAGGATCCCTCTCAAGAGGAAGAAGGACTCTGCTTGCTCTCCTGCCTTGGTGGAACCCCTTTCACCACAGACTCATGATGTCTCGCCCACTTACTCCGATGTGGACGCTGGTGATGGTGATGAGGGAGATGAATACAGTTATCCAGTCTACACAGAGCCTGAGAATGCCAGTGAGCCCTGGGCAGCTGGTGGTGACCATGGGGATCCTCATTCAGGACAAGATCCTCAACTTTTTTCTGCTAAGACTTCCCCTACTGAAGACTCTGCTGCTTTTAATGCCCTCATTGAACGGGCTGCCAACAATCACAATGTCAAGCTGCATGCTGACCCTTTGGATGTGGATTTCCTCTTTGACACTTTTTCTGTCTCGGAAAAGACTGTGAAAACTCTGCCTATGCTCAAAGGTGTTGTAAAGCATGCTGCTGAGGTCTTTAAGGAGCCTACCAGGGCAAGGGTGATAAACCCTAGGATTGATAAAAAATACAAAGCGGCACCAACTGATCCTACCTACCTTAGTGGACAGTTGCCTCTGGACTCCCTTGTCGTCTCAAATGCCCGGAAGAGGGCCAATTCTCAGACTACGGGTGATGCTCCTCCCCCAGACAAAGAATCCAAGGTCTTTGAGGCTTCGGGGAAGAGGGTAGCAGCACAGGCAGCCAACATATGGCGCATCTCTAACACACAGGCGCTTTTAGCGCGCTATAACAGGGCTCACTACGATACACTAGAGACCCTTTTGCAACATCTGCCTGATCAGTACAAAGAGGGGGCTGAGATGCTGATCCAAGAATCTCCAACGCTTCCATTAAGTGCGCTCTAGACGCAGCCGATACCGCTGCGCGAGCTATTAACACCAGTGTTATGCTTCGGAGACACGCCTGGCTGAGAATCTCTGGATTTAAGCCAGACATCCAAACCACCATCCTGAACCAAACGGTCAACCCAGATCACCTGTTTGGCCCAGAGGTTGACACCACCCTAGAGAAAATGAAGAAGGACACGGACACTGCAAAATCCATGGGTGCCTTACAGTCCCAGCAGTTTCGGGGTGGGTCCTTTCGTCGCTCCAACACTAGAGGCGTCTCAAGGGGTCAGCTTTCCCAGGCCACGCAATTCTACAAAAGCAACACCCAGACTACTTATGCCAACAAGAGTCGAGGTGGATATCGCGGCAACAGCGCCAAAGGCAGAGGACGTGGCAACTACAGCTCCAGGTCCTCTGCCACCACCTAACAGTGAGGCCTTGTCACTGCCCCCCGTCCACACAACACCGGTCGGTGGGAGACTCCAGCAGTTCCTGCCCGTCTGGAAGTCCATCACCACGGACAGGTGGGTCAGAAAGCTTATACAATTCGGTTATTGTCTGGAGTTAACATCCACTCCACCCAACATGCCCCCAAAGCACAGTCCTATGTCGGGCGAGCACTTGCACTTATTGCAGCAGGAGGTCAATGTCATGCTGCAAAAAGGGGCAATAGAGCTCGTGCCTATGCAAGACAGAGGCACAGGGGTCTACTCCCTGTACTTCCTGATACCGAAAAAGGACGGGTCCCTCAGGCCCATCCTAGACCTCGGGCCCCTCAACTACTACATCCTGTCGGAGCACTTCCACATGCTGACCCTGCAGCAAGTGCTCCCGCTGCTCCAGCAGGGGGACTTTCTCGCAACCTTAGACCTTAAGGATGCGTACTTTCACATTCCACTACACCCTTCACACAGGAAATACCTCCGGTTCACCATCCAAAACCAGCACTACCAATTCAAGGTTTTGCCTTTCGGTGTCACCACGGCACCCAGGGTGTTCACAAAGTGCCTGGCGACAGTGGCGGCACATCTAAGGAGACAAAACGTCCACGTATACCCCTATCTGGACGACTGGCTCATCCAGGCGAAGTCAGCCCAGCAGTGTGCCGCCCACATGTCCCACACCATTCACCTCCTGCACGATCTGGGATTCTCACTGAATTACCCGAAATTCCACCTCCAGCCTGCCCACATAAGGCAGTATCTGGGCGCGACCATAGACACTCTGGCGGCCACAGCCAAATTCAGTGAGAGTCAACAGCATTCAATCGCTGATCCAAAAATTCAGACCTCAACACTCGCTTCCAGCAAGAGTGTTCATGCAGTTGATAGGCATGATGGCCTCCTGCATCTCCATAGTCCCGCACGCGAGACTACATATGCGTCCGCTTCAGGAGTGCTTGGCACGTCAGTGGACTCAGGCTCATGGGCAGTTGAAAGACCTAGTGTTGGTGAGCAGTCGGGCATACCACTCTCTGCATTCGTGGAATCCACGAAACCTTTGCAAGGCCCGACCGTTCCAAGAGCCTGTGCCACAGATCATCCTGACGACGGACGCTTCTCTCCAGGGATGGGGAGCGCATGTACTCCAGTACACTGTGCAGGGACTATGGACGCAACAGCAAAGGAAGATGCACATCAATGTTCTAGAACTGATGGCGATCTTCATGGCACTAAAAGCTTGAAAGTACATCTGTGCAACAAAGTCGTGTTGATCCGGACGGACAACATGACAGCAATGTACTACATTCAAAAGCAGGGAGGAACACACTCTCCGCAGCTGTCTCACCTGGCTCGGAGCATGTGGAAGTGGGCCATTCAGAGGAACATCTTCCTCATGGCAGAACACCTCCCGGGCAAAGACAACCAGATGGCGGACCTGCTCAGCAGGCACAGCCACCAAATGCACGAGTGGGAGATACATCCATCAGTTCTCCAACCGTACTTGCGAAGGTGGGGTCATCCAGAGATAGACCTCTTCGCCACAAGGGAGAACGCAAAATGCCAAAGCTTCGCCGCCAGGTTCCCACACCCACACCCACAGTCGCAGGGCAATGCGATATGGATGAACTGGTCAGGCAAATTTGCGTACGCTTTTCCCCTAGCACCTCTGATTCCGCTGGTGGCACGCAAGCTCAGGCAGCACTCGATGATTCTCATCCTGGTTGCTCCAACGTGGGCTCGCCAACCATGGTACACCACGTTTCTAGAACTGTCCGTGGTACCGCATCAGAGGCTACGTCTCACACCCAGCCTTCTGACGCAGAGCCATGGCGACATTCAGCATCCAGATCCGCAACAGCTCAACCTGGCGATCTGGCTCCTGAAGTACTAGAGTTTGGCTACCTGCAATTACCTTCCGACTGTATGGACCTCATTCGGGAGGCAAGGAAGCCCACTACCAGAGCATGCTATGCGGCAAAATGGAAGCGGTTTGTCATTTATTGTGCAGACCACAACATTAACCCGCTGGATGCTTCCATTCAGAATATCATCTGTTACCTTTTCCATCTGTACAAATGTAACCTGGCCTATGCTTCCATTCAAATTAATCTGTCTGCAATGGCCGCTTATCTCCAGAATAGGCAGCACCTCTCCCTCTTCAAGGTGCCTGGCATTAAGGCTTTTTTGGAAGGACTCAAAAGGGTCATTCCTCCACGGACCCCACCAGCTCCAGAGTGGAACCTCAATGTGGTCCTCACCAGGCTGATGGGTCCTCAATTCCATATCAACCAAACTATTGAATTACCAGTTTTCTTTCAAAATCCCGAGTCATTGACGGAGCGGATGCTCCACACCCTTGACGTAAAAAGGGCCCTGATGTATTACATCGATAGGACCAAGGATTTTAGGAAAACTAAGCAACTCTTTGTCACCTTTGCACCACACCACAAAGGTAACCCTATTTCCAAGGCTGGTATTGCTAGGTGGATCGTTAAATGTATCCAGATCTGCTATCTGAAAGGAAAACCTACTCTCACCATTCCACCGAGGGCCCACTCCACCAGAAAGTTGGGGGCCTCTATGGCATTCCTTGGAAACATTTCTTTGGAAGACATATGCATGTGGAGCAGCCACATGGTCTACCACACACACATTTACTAAGCATTACTGTGTTGATGTGCACTCCAAACAGCAGGCAGCTGTAGGGCAGGCTGTTCTCAAGACACTTTTCCAAACTGCTGCAGCTGGCACGGGCGGCCGCCGTTAATGGAGGAACTGCTATGTATTCTATGCACAGATATGAATTCAGCAGCCCACATGCCTCAAACCGAATATGCTGCCTACCAGTATGCATCTGTTCTTGGCATGTAGGGCTGCTGACATTCATATCGCCCGCCCTCCTCCCCGGCGCCTGTAGCAGCTGCAGAATTCACATATACTTACAGCATGGTCATCATTCACTGAGTTTCACTCCATCTTGGCCACAATGGCTAAAAACAATCTGGGGATGGAGTCGATGCCCATGCGCACTGTAGTCCAGGGGAGGAGCCACCTATCTCGTGATACCCCGAAGACTCTTCCAGGACAACAATGTGCAATCGGGACCCAACACTAGGCGGCGATCTATGCACAGATATGAATGTCAGCAGCCCTACATGCCAAGAACAGATGCATACTGGTAAGTAGTGTAGGAAGGTACCTCCTGACTGGTTGCCCCCAACTTTTTTGCCCTGTGTTTTAGCTGTTTTTGACATAGTCGACCTGGGATCCTGCCAATCAGGACCCCAGGCCTACTGCTCTCTCTTTAAAATGGATTCCATGTACCCTAGGTGCATTTCCAATTGGTACTGGGCCACCCTATCAGACCCTGTAACTCGGGGCCTGGGTGTACCCAGGGCTGCCAGGGGCTGCAGCATGTATTATGCCACCCCTGGCTGGCCTCCTAAATTTGACACAACTGGCTGCATGACAGCTGGGGCAAAGTCGTGTAATCACCCTTTGCTGTAGATATAGTATACCTATATCTAACCCTAAAATGGACACACAGATTCCTATCAGTCACTCCTATGGCAGGCCTTAACAATCCTGAAGGCAGAGTGCTTGGAATCGTGTGAGATGGTGCTCTGGCATGAGCTGAGCCTGTCTGCAGCTTGCGGAACCAAGTCCTAATAGCTGTTCCATGATATCGCATACCATATACTCTTAAGTGCATTATAATCCTCGCGGTTAAATGCTATCTTTGGTATTGCTTTATCAAAACATGTCGAGTAAGGTGTCATACGAATTGGAATACTAACCCCTCGCCAATTCTGGCGACGGGGTTAGCATTCCACCCTTCTAGAGGGACACGACATGTATGTAACTGTGAACCCCGGTTAAAGTTAAACGAAGCCTCAGCTCCACAAAATGGATGCTGCCACCACAGACACGAGTCTGACCCCCTGCAGCTGGGAGTACTTCCAGCGAGGGGAGCCTGGACAAAGGGTTTCCTGTCAGGGGCGGTGCTAGCACCGTCCCAGACATGGTTTTGTGTATCCTGGGTAGGCAGGGCTTTACAGGAAGGTGACTGCTGAGTGGCACCCCGGTGCTCACTACGCATAGGCCGGTCAGAACCAGTTCCAGGGGCACACCAGCCCCTGGCCTGGGGAAAGTCCAGCATGGCAGAGGGGTGTAACCACCCCCCTCCTAGTCCCACCCATAGGCAGGACCTAGTCACCGGGTCAGCCCCCTTTTTTAGTATAAAGATGGGAGCGGGCCCCCTGTTAAAATGAGATCATCTTTGGAATCAAGACCCGACTTTCTGCGAAAGGCATCAAGATTTCCTTCTTCAAGATTCTCCCTTGTGGCTAAGGAGTAGTCACCCTGCATCCGCAGGCACCATCCTAAGAACACTGCGGTCTGCTGCAAGTCCTTCTTCACGAATCCGACGACCCAGCTCGACGAGACCCGGCTTCCCTGGCACCTCTGACCTCTACTCACCTCTACAGCAAAGCTGAGACCTGTGAGTGCGATGAGACCTCGCGGGACCGACGATCGCCAAGACTGCACGACTTCTTTGTAACAAGCCCACAGTGTGCTCCACTGGTGAGTGCTTTGGGGTCCGAGAAGCCCCAACCCTGAGCAGCTCCAGCACCGAAGATCAGCCCTCCAGCATCTCCACGATCTGCGTGGGGCCCTTCTGCTTTTGCGTGCTCACCGCGCTGTGTGGCTACTAGCCGGCTGGCTTGTGGCCTTCTTCACGACGCCCGACGACATCACTGCTGCTGGTCTGGTTGCTCCAGACTGGCCCTTGCTTCCTTCTCCAAGAGAGGCACCCCGGACCCTCCTGGTCCACTCCAGACGCCATTTTGAGTCCACCGCGTGGGCTTGAATTTGCCAAGGCTTTGTTGCCCAATCCTGGGTCCAGCGACGCCGACAACTTCAATCTTCGTGGGACAGCTCGCTCCTCCATCCTGGTCGCCGACAACGCCTCCTGGTCCGTGAGATCTGCGAGCACAGCGTCACCCACTCACCTAGTCGAGGTGACTACCATCCGGTGCCCTCCAGGTGCCACCTGACTACTGGCTAGTAGTCACGAACTTGGTCCCCTCTGCTTTCAGGTGTCATCTTCCTCCGATCCAGGCTTGGATCCATCGAACTTTCTTCACTGGTCGCCTGCCAGCAACTTCTTTCTTCCAGGCTCCTGGTCAGTCTACGAGGATTCCCGACGTCTTTTGAGACCTATGCAGCTGCAGCCCCTGGGCTAGGTAACTTCGGCATTTCGGTGCCACAGCATAGCCTCACTATCCAAGGGTCAGAATCCACTTTCGTTTTCCTCCTACCAGGTCGGGTTCGCCCGAGAACACTAACTTTGTCTTTACTAGCTACCATAGACTTTGTCCCGCATCACGCGTGAGAGTGCACACTCTGCACCCGAGTCCCCTGGGTCTCCTAGAAGTAATCTGAAGATTCTATAGTCAAGATCTAGCGATTCCAAAGCCTATTAGTACTGTACTTACCTGCTAGTAATTTCGCATTCCACTTTCAGAGTATATGGTTTTCCGTGCCCCTCGGGCATTTGTATATACTGTGCTAACTTAAGTATTTTCGTAAGAGTTTTGTTTTGTGCTTAGTACCCTGTCCTCATAAAGAGTACAGGGCTGTTGTGATTCTTAATAAATATCTTGTTTATTTTCATAACACTTGTGTGGTGTCCTTTCACTTGGTGTTCAAGGGGTATATGTGTGGTAAACAGCTGGCTTAACACGCCCTCTCGAGTCTTTAGCCTTAGACTGCTCGTATCCACGCTACTAGGATAGCTGGTCTATAAGGTTGACTTACAACCAATCATCAATAAGGGTTGCTGGACTGATACATAGTGTTCACTAGAATAGTGAGCACTGCATATCAGGCTACCTTCTCACAAGTAGCATATTCGTTCTGCTACGTCACCTCTTCTCTATGGACCTATAACACCACATGGACAAGACACTGCCCCTATCTCTCCCACATACTCAGATGTGGAGGCAGGGGAGGGTGACAATGAGGAGTACAGCTATCCTGTAGACACTGATCCTGAAGATCACGCTGAACCCTGGACAGACACTGCTGACCTAGGAGATCCACAAACTGCCCCAGACAGTCAGGTTTATGCTGTTAAAACCTTGCTTACTGAAGACATGGCTGCGTTTAATGCACTTATTGAAAGGGCAGCGAAAAATCATGATGTACAGCTCCATGCCGACCCTGTAGAAGAGGATTTTTTGTTTGACACCTTCTCAACCTCAGAAAGAACTGTCAAGACTCTTCCAATGCTAAAGGGTGTCCTAAAACATGCTGGGGACATTTTTAAGTAGACCACAAGGGCAAGGGTGATAAACCCCAGAATTGAGAAGAAATACAAACCGGCACCTGGTGACCCTACGTGTACCAAGGGGCAGTTGCCGTTGGACTCTCTGGTTGTTTCCAATGCCCGGAAGAGGGCGAACTCGCAAAGAACTGGTGATGCTCCTCCCCTGACAAGGAATCTAAAGTGCTAGAAGCATCAGGGAAAAGGGTGGCAGCTCAAGCGGCCAATATCTGGCGCATCTCCAACACACAGGCACTCTTAGCCAGATATGACAGGGCTCATTATGATACACTTGAAACCCTGTTACAACACTTGCCAGATGAGTATAAGGAGGCGGCAGAGATGCTAATACAAGAAGGCAAACTTATATCGAATGCATCTATCAAGTGTGCGATGGACGCCGCAGACACCGCGGCCAGGGCAATTAATACAAGTGTGATGTTACGACGACATGTCTGGCTGAGAATCTCCGGATTCAAGCCAGAGATACAAACCACCATACTGAATCAGCCTGTAAACCCTGATCACTTATTTGGCTCGGAGGTAGACACCACCTTGGAAAAAATCAAAAAGGACACAGACTGCAAAGTCTATGGGGGCTCTACAGTCGCAGCAGTTCAGGGGTGGTTTCTTTCGTCGCTCCAACAATAGAGGAACTTCCAGAGGCCAGCTGTCCCAGCAGACACTATACAGTAAAGGAGGCACGCAACCCACCTACACCAAACAGAGTAGGGGTGGCTATCGTGGAAACAGCACCAAAGGCAAAGGTCGTGGTAACAACAGCTCCCGATCCTCCGTCACTAACAAACAGTGACGTCTTGTCACTGCCCCCCCGACCATTCCACTCCGGTCGGGGGGAGACTGCAACAGTTCCTGCCAGTTTGGAAATCCATCACCACAGACAGGTGGGTGAGACAACTTATCCAGTACGGTTATTGTCTGGAGTTAACATCCACTCCACCCAACAAACCCCCAAGACACCGTCCTATGTCCACAGAGCGTTTGCAATTATTGCAGCAGGAGGTAGTCGTCATGCTGTAAAAAGGAGCCATAGAGCTCATGCCTGTGGAAGAAAAAGGTACAGGGGTGTACTCGCTGTACTTCTTGATCCCAAAAAAGGACGGGTCCCTCAGACCCATACTGGACCTCAGACCCCTAAACCAGTACATTCTATCAGAACACTTTCACATGCTCACATTACAGCAGGTTCTGCTGTTACTCAGTCAGGGAGATTTCCTCGCAACATTAGATCTGAAGGATGCGTATTTACATATACCGCTACACCCGTCACACAGAAAATACCTCGGGTTCACCATTCAGAATCAGCATTATCAGTTCAAGGTCCTCCTTTTCGGAGTCACTACGGCGCCCAGGGTGTTTACCAAGTGCCTGGCGACAGTGGCTGCACACCTACGGAGACAGAACGTTCACGTCTACCCTTATCTGGACGACTGGCTTATCCAGGCGAAGTCGGCCCAGCAGTGTGCCGACCACATGTGTGAGAAGTTGGCCTGATATATAATGTTCACTATTCTAGTGAGCACTTTGTATCAGTCCAAACAACCCTTATTGATGATTGGTTGTAAGTCAACCTTCTCCAGTATTACATCTTTCATAGATTCACATGCTTGTATCTTCCCCGTCGTCATGGTGGGAGTCTCACGGTAACAGAATGACCAAGCAGTATCATAGAGAAGAAAAACTGCATAGAAAAACCCCATAGGGGCTGTACTATTTGGTAACCAGACCATTTCTTTGTTTTGGTCCAAAAGCCAGCCAATCAGAATTGCTGCCCTGCCCTCACACTCCCCAGCAGCAGCTTCCTGCCTCAGATTTCCAACCGCCTTCGTGTGAGAAAGGAGTCTCCCTGTAGCATGAATACGAGCAGTCTTCGGCCTAAACTCTAGAGGGCGTGTTAAGCCAGCTGTTATACCATCACATATACCCCTTGAACACCAAGTGAAAGGACACCACACAAGTGTTATGTGTGAGAAGTTGGCCTGATATGCAGTGCTGCCACCACAGACGCAAGTCTGACCTCCTGCTGCTGGGAGTCCTTCCAGCGAGGGAGGCTTAGACAAAGGGTTTCCTGCCTTGGGAGGTGCTAGCACCACCCCAGACAGGATTTTGTGTATTAGGTAGGACAGGGCTGAAAGGAATGAGACATGCCTGGGGCACACAAGGTATCCCTGTGCATATGCCGGTCCAAACCAGTTCCTGGGGCACTCCAGCCCCAGAGCTGGCGCAGGACCGGACAAAGGAAAGGGGGTGTAACCACCCCCCTTCCTCGTCCCACCCAGAGGAGGGACCTAGTCGTAGTGCAGCCCCCTTTATCCGGATAAAGTCAGGAGCTGGTCCCATTCCAAATTAGATTATCCTGATCAACTTCACAAGAAGAAACTCTGGACCTCGACGTTCTGCTCCACAGAAGACAGAAGGAATCTCCCTTGTGGGCAAGGAGTGTCCACCCTGCATTTGCAGGCACCATCAGCGTACCGCGACTTCCCTTTGTCGTCTTCCTGCACAGGATCCAGACTTCAGAGCCCGACGACACCCGGATTCCCAGACCTTTCCGACCTCAACCCACATCTGCAGCCGAGCTGAGACCCGTGGGTGCGTCGAGACACGTGGGACCGGCCATCTTGAAAGAAGCAGCACTTCGCTCCAGCACGACTTCCGAGGCCTCCTCGTTCAAGTGCTTTGGGGACTGAGAAGCCCCGACCCCGAGGAGCTCCTGCATCGAAGATCAGCCCTCCAGCATCCACGAGATCTGCGTGGGGCCCTTCTGCCTGTTTGCTGCTCGACGCGTTGTCTGGTCACTTGCCGGCTGGCTTGTGACCTCCTAGACGACGAACACCGACAACTTGTGCTGCTGGTCTGGTTGCTCCAGACTGGCCCTTGCTCCCTTCCAAAAGAGGAGCACCCCGGACCCTCCTGGTCATCTCTAGATGCCGTTTTCACTCACCGCGTGGGTTGCCTTTGCCAAGGCCTGTTGAACCCGAATCCGGAGACGACACCGCCAACTGCGAGAGCCTGCGTGGGACAGCTTGTGCCACCACCTGGTCCACGTGGCTGCAGAGACAAGCGTCCACCTTCACCTGATCGCGACGACGACACCTGGTTCCACTCCAGTCCCTGGCTAGTGACTTTGAACATTGTCCCCTCTGCTTTCAGGTTCTTCTCTTCACCAATCCACCCTTGGATTGCACCGGACGTCTTCCTCCTGACCGCCTGCAGCATCTTTTCCTCCAGGCTCCATAGAGTTCAACGCCGGAACCCGACACGACTTGGCACCTATGCACCTGCAGCCTGTGGGTGAGGTAACACGAGCATTTCGGTGCTCAGGGGTAGCTTCACTATCCTAGTGTCCAGTTCCATTGTCGATTCAGTTCTACCTAGTCAGGGACGTCCGTACTCACCTTTCCTTTAAACTGCACTGTCCATAGCCGATTGTACGCATCTCGTGTGTGAGTTCACACTCTGCACACGCGTTCCGTGGGCCTCCTATTACTTACCTCCAGTTAGTATAGCGTGGTCCCAGCGATCCTTCAACCTCTGGACAGCTCCATTCCTTTGATTGACTTTCGCATTCCATTTATTTAGTATATGGTTTGTTGCGCCCCTCAGGCGTTCTTGTAAATACTGTGCAAGTGTGCAAATTCCTTTCAAGTATTGTCATGTGCTTAGCCCTCTGACCTCATAAAGAGTCCAGAGGTGTATGTTAGTTAATAAATATCTGTTTATTTTCATAACGACCTGTGTGATGTCCTTTCACTTGGTATTCATGGGGTTATATGTGGTAAAACAGCTGGCTTCACATGCCATTCAGAGTTTAGCCTAAAGACTGCTTTTGTCCACGCTACTAGGGTAGCTGGTGAATAAGGTTGACTTAAAACCAATCACCATAAGGGTTGTTTGGATTGATACAAGGTGATCACTAGAACTAGTGAGCATCATATATCAGGCCAACTTCTCACATCCTGCACCAGCTGGGATTCTCCATCAATGTAGATGAATGTTGGCAGATGTGCATCTGCCAACATTCATCTAAATTGTCCCTCCAAAGCGCCCACAGGACAGATAGCACGCAACTCAAACATCAACAACAAGTGAAATCAACCATGGCAAATTATGAGGAAATATCCAAAAGCATAGAGGCTAGAGCCTCCACCTTTGCATATGAGGAAAAGGACGTGGATCAAATTTACTCTTTAATCAGAGAGGAGCTAGCACAAGAAACAAGTGGTCGATCAAAGGAGCAAACTATAAAACAACTTTTATACCTATCAAAGAGGAAAACTAACCAACAATTACATGCAAGCACACTCATCAAGTACCACAGGAACCACCGTATACCACGTGGGTTAAGGATTGCACTCAAACCATCCCTGTGTAAACACTCTAAAAAGTTTCAAGAAAGGTGGTACGAGATACTTAACAAGTGCTCACTGGACCTAATACTCCTTATCATTCAAGAATTATCAACTATCTTGGAAGATCTCTCCGTAGAAATTCAAGAAACAACCACTGAGCTATCAAAAATGATGACTGAGGGAGAATTGAATACAACACTTGAGGATATAAAAACACAAATTGACCGACATACAAGGGAGATAAATGAACGAAAGATACGCAAGTTCAAGCGGGACACCTTGGACTATAAACTAGGGGAGGTCTATACCTGGGCCGATGTGTATGCGCAGAAACGCAGAAACCGTCCTTACAACTCCAATACAGACACTTCCTCCACAGACAGTGAATCCACTACAAGACCACCTAGAAAACAACCCACAAGGTCACCGCAAGAACAAACTCCAGCAGAGGAAGCAACCACCAGCCAAACCCATGATAGCAGCCCTTTTTTAGACCAGGGCCAGGCCCAAAAAGGAGACCCAGGAGAGGGAAAGGAAAAAGAAAAGGAAAAGGAGAAAGATCGGGAACCGCCAAACACCAGGAGCACCACAATAATTGCCAAAACAACGGAGAGAAAACCAAAGAGGAATTAACTAAAGAACATTTAGTTATCAACATCAGTGACCAACATCTGAGTACATATGAACTCAAACTATTGGAGAAAGGTACTTCATTTGTACCCACCACCCAGACAGATCTTCTGGAACAAGAAGTAAGTTTCTTCAAACTCATGCGTAAGCTTAGACTCAGGCATTTTTTCGACAATACCCTTCCGGAACGTCCAACACAAGACAAAGACCAACTACTGGGATTACGCCCACAAAGCTCATTTCAAGCACCTACCAGTCACAAGACTTTAGACTTGTTTGAAAACCTTGTCAAACAGGATCTGAACAAAATCAAACACAGTAAACCCAAACAAAAAAACATTACACAGAAGGATTTGGATACAATCAGAAAAATATCAACCAACGATCAAATAACCTTTACCAAAGCTGACAAAGGAGGAGCAATTGTCATTATGAATACCTCAATGTATAAGAATAAAGTAATTGAACATATCATGGATACAACCACATACTTGGAATTGAATTCGAATCCAACTATGGAATACACAAAGGTGTTGAAAAATATCATTGACCAGGCACTGAAACAGGGAACGATAACGGAGAGAACCAAGAATTTTCTCACAACAAGCAATCCTAAAAGTCCCACATTAAGAATGGTGCCCAAAATTCATAAAAATCTCAGGAATCCACCTATGAGACCCATAGTCTCCACCAGAGGCAGCATACATCAACCTATAGGACAACTTATCGACAAACACCTCCAACCATTTGTACAATCTACCACAACATACATCAAAGACACAACGCAATTTCTATTGAAACTACAACAAATCCAACTCAACCCCAACGAGGAAATAGTACTATGCACTGCTGATGTCAGCAGTTTATACACCAACATACCACACAGTATGGGTATTGAAGCAATGGAATCAGCCATACTTGAAACCAAGAATGACCATGATTTCCAATTATTCCTGATGGAGCTTATGCATTTTACGTTGTATCATAGCTACTTTAAAGCTAACGACAAATGGTACCAACAACTCACCGGGATGGCAATGGGCAATTCAGCCGCACCAGTATACGCTAACACGTTCATGCACTGGTACGAAACCCAACATATCCTCAATGACACCAACTGGACCAACCACCTGAAAATGATCACAAGATACATTGATGACTACTTTATTATATGGTCAGAATCTGAAGACAAATTGAGACAACAACTAATCAATTTCAACTCGATTGATCAAAGGATCCAATTGACTTGGGAGATTTCAAACATGGCAGTAAACTTTCTGGATGTGAGAGTCGCCATAACACCAAATGGATTCTCCACAGACCTATTTGTTAAACCCACGGACCGTAACAACATGCTCTTACACTCGAGCTTTCACGAGCCTAATCTAATCAGAAACCTGCCATATTCACAGATGGCAAGGGTCAAAAGAATTGTTTCGGATCAGACTACCCTCAATGTAAGATTAACAGAGATGTCAAACAAATTTTTGCAAAGAGGTTACCCCAAGAGCTTGGTGGAAGAAACTAAAAAGAGGATGGAAAAAGTCGACAGAACAAAACTTTTGACACCCATCATGAAATCAGAACAAAACCAAACAGTAGTGGTGTCTAAATTTTCAACCAACAGCAGAAAATTTAAACAAATCATAATGAAACATTGGACCATCCTTAACCTGGAACCAGATTTCAACAAATCTTTCAACAAACTTCCTGTATTCGCTTACACTAGAGCTAAGAACCTTGGTGAAATCCTGCAAAGCAAATCTAAGGATCCCATCAAATATCTAGGAACAAAACCATGCCTAAACTGTGGCAATTGTAACTGCATCATTAAAGGACAGAATTTCAATCACCCTACAAAGGGTTATCCTATAAAACTAAGAGTGAACGCCACCTGTGATTCAAGCAATTTAATATACGGGATTAAATGTCCGGGCGGCAAAACCTATGTGGGGAAAACAGAGAGACGCATCAAAGTACGTCTCAATGAACACAAATCCAACATAAGACTAAAAAACACAAAGTCAGCTCTTTCGGCGCACTTTACAGAACTTCAACACAATGTATCCCAAGTGAAGTTTATTGTTTTAGAGACCGTCCCCAAATATGAAGGAGTCAACAACAACAAACTACTACTAAGACGAGAAAATTATTGGATCCATAAATTATCCTCCCAGAAACCGATAGGTTTAAATGACAGAATTGAATTCTCTTGTTACCTGTAACAATATTTGTTTGTATACCTTAACAGAATTGCTTCATTAATTGACCACGTTGTGAATGTGCACACTCCCAACACCACACGGGATTTATACCAACTTAACAGTTCCTCGATGTCATTAAGATTGTGATAGCTCAATCAGTCACACCACATCACTTCTGTTTAACGTAGGTTCGATCCTGCAGACTACCATTTTACACACACTTCATAAACCGCTAATATCCTACCTTCGCCTGAGTTCTTATTTATTCTCATTTATTCTTATTTGTTTTTTATTTTTTCACCAAACCGATAATTTAAATAACCGCATACTGCCCACCCTCACGCGTATATTCGGTCAAGACTTAACATGATCACTAAAACTATAGTCTTTTCTCAATGGTTGTCACACGTGATGAATCACATGACCCCGGACCATTATTTTGAACTTAAGAACGCCGGAAACTATCCCAGTTTCACCGGCGAGTCCTGAAATACGAACCTCGGTCAAGACGCGAGACGCATTAATCCAGGTTAATTCCTGCACTGAACACAACGCGCAACTTGTTGTGAACCGCCATGAAAATAGATTGCATTTTACTAACGTGCGCTTAAACCTTCTTTCCGCTTTTTAGATTATCGTGACAACGTTCGCCAGGCTTGTAAGTGACCGACGAACCTTTTTTGTATAGCGCACTTTTTCTTTACACCCCGAGCACAACCCCCCCACAACATGGCCACATTTGTTTATGATAGATTTGTAAATGAGTAAGGATAAACTTGACAGAACCATGAACACAATCCTGATAGAACTATGAACACTGTTTACCATGATTTTGATGTAAATATTGTACAGATTCATTTTTGATTCTAATGTCCATTTACATTATCCTTTTGTAGTGTCAATCCCTGATGAAGGGCATACCACCTGAATGCCCGAAATGCATTGGATATGCTTTTTTGATATCGCCTGATGTATGAATGATTAAATACGATAAAACCTGACAAACTATGATGATTAATACAAAATAAAGAAACTACCATGAAAACAGTTTGAAAGTGCTTTCTTCACCAAAGGAAACACGAACAAGTGTGTGCCGATAAGGGATGACACCAGAGTTCCTCTGGTTTCACGCTTAAAATTATTCTCCATCAGTGTGCCATAGTCACACCTGTGCCCCTCTCAGAAGCTCCTCTTCATAGGAGCGGTTCTAGACTTGGCACGGTTTCGGGTTTATCCGCCCGAACAGCGGGTCCGGGATATTCAGGCTCTCATTCCACTCTTTCAGCCTTTATCCCAGATCTCGGTCAGGTTGACGCTGCGTCTTCTGGGGCTGATGGCCTCCTGCATCCTACTGGTGTATCACGCCAGGTGGCGGATAAGGGCTCTGCAGTGGGACCTGAAGTTTCAGTGGGCCCAGCATCAGGGCAACCTATCCGACCACGTCCTGATCTCGGAGGGCACTGCGAGACAGCTGCAGTGGTGGCTCACGGACCGCGATTGGGTCAGCGGCAGATCCCTCTCCCTTCCCCAACCGGAGCCCGTAGTCGTGACGGACGCGTCCCTCCAGGGCTAGGGAGGTCACATGGAAGAGGCGGAAATCAGAGGCCTCTGGTCTCCGGCAGAGTCCCGGCTCCATATCAACCTTTTAGAGCTGCGGGCGATTCGTCTAGCACTGAAGGCATTCCTCCCCTCTGTCCGGGGGAGTGTAGTGCAGGTGTTTACGGACAACACCACCGCCATGTGGTACTGCAACAAACAGGGCGGGGTGGGGTCGTGGACCCTCTGCCAGGAGGCTCTGCTCCTCTGGCAATGGCTGGAACATCAAGACGTGACCCTGGTGGTTCAACACCTGGCAGGTTCACTGAACGCCAGGGCGGACGAACTCAGCCGCCGGTGCATGATGGATCACGAATGGCGTCTGAACTCAGACGTGGCGTAAGGTCTCTTTCTGCAGAGGGGAGAGCCTTGGCTAGATGTATTCGCAACCGAAGAGAACGCGCAATGTCATCAGTTCTGCGCGTTGGAATTTCCAAGGCGGCACTCGCTCTGAGACGCGTTTCGTCGCGAGTGGAGCTGCGGTCTGTTGTACGCCTTTCCGCTTATACCACTTCTGCCCAGAGTGCTGAAGAAGATCAAGCGCAACCGGGCCCAAGTCATCCTTGTGGCTCCGGACTGGGCACGAAGGTACTGGCATCCAGAGCTTCTCAGTATGTCAGTCGATCCCCCGGTTCGTCTGCCTCTTCAGGAGGACCTTCTGTCGCAGCAGCAGGGGACGGTCCCCCAACCGAACCTGTCCAGTCTCCACCTCCATGCTTGTAGATTGAGCGGCGACAGTTGAGGCCATTTGACTTGCCTCCTGAAGTCTGTAACATCATTCTGGCAGCCAGGCGTCCCTCCACAAAGTCAGTATACGCCTGCAGGTGGAACAGATTTGTGGCATGGTGCACAGCAAAGGCTGTGGATCCTCTCTCTGCCCCTCTTTCTGAGGTTCTTCTCTTCCTTCTTTCTCTTGCCCAGCAGGGCTCTGCTCTGGGCACTATCAAGGGCTATCTTTCTGCCCTTTCAGCCTTCTTAAGGCTGCCCGATCAACCATCTTTGTTCAAGTCCCCTATTGTAAATCGATTCCTAAAAGGCATCACACCCACATTCCCTCCTGTTCAGTTTGTGATGCCTCAGTGGGACTTGAACCTTGTACTTACATTTCTGATGTGCGCTCCCTTTGAGCCACTTCACAACTGTCCTCTCCGCCTTCTTACACTGAAGACTGCTTTCCTGGTTGCCATCACCTCTGCCAGGAGAGTGAGTGAGCTCATGGCCCTCTCTTGTACTCCTCCTTTCCTTTCTGTCCACCCGGACAAGGTTGTGTTGCGTACTAAGCCATCTTTCCTGCCCAAGGTTGTCACAGCCTTCCACATCGGGCAGTCCATCACTTTGCCAACCTTCTTTCCGCCACCGCACCCCTCTACAGAGGAAGAGCGGCTCCACTGTCTGGACCCAAAACGTGCGCTCTCATTCTACTTGGATCGCACTCGCCAGTTCCGGGTGGATGACCAACTCTTTGTTGGCTACGTGGGCGCTAAGAAGGGGAAAGCGGTACATAAGAGGACCATCTCCCGATGGATCATCTTGTGTATCCAGGCATGCTACTCCTTGGCTAGAAAGAAGCCCCCTGCTGGATTGCAGGCTCATTCCACTCGAGCCACGGCAACTACAACTGCCCTGGGCCAGGGTGTGCCCTTGCAAGGCATTTGCCAGGCGGCTATGTGGGCCTCGCTGCACACGTTTGCAAGACACTATTGCCTGGACAGTCAAGTCCGGAGGGATGGCTTCTTTGGCCGTTCCGTCCTCCAGGACTTTCTGGTGTGATTATTGGTTCGCAGACCCACCACCGGGGTTGGTATTTCTGGGGTATCTATTCTAAGGTAAGGAATCTATCACTAACGTGTCTCTTTCAGATGCACAAGTTACTACTTGTGTAACGATATAGCTGTAAGAGACATTAGTTAGTGATGGATTCCTTACCGACCCACCCATCCTCCCTGTTCTGCGAACCGATATCTAGGGTTACGGCCATCCCCTTTCAGGTCCCTAGTTTCAATGGCACCAGTGTTGGTTTTTAACACGGCTCAGCGCTTCTGGCGTGGAAAAGCTGTGGCTAAGAACTGACGTCAGCACGTGGAGGCGGCGTCTAAGTACTCAGACGTCATCACGGCGCCCACGACGCCGGACGCGGAGCTGCAGACGACGCCTACCGACACGCAAGGGTACTGCTACGCAAAAAATTTCCGTATCCAGTCTGACGCCTGGGGATATTCTAAGGTAAGGAATCTATCACTAACTAATGTATCTTACAGATATATCGTTACACAAGTCGTACCTTGTGCATAAAGCTCATTATGTGCTGGGGAGTTGTGGTAGTCTTCGGGCTTCTGCCCTCCATGGCGCTTATGTACTTGCAGGTGCAATTTCTTTGTGCTGGATGTGAATGGCTGGGTGGCGCCCCTAGGTGTCCTTTTCTGGGGTTGCTGCATTGTTCGTCAGGCCTGCCCTGTTGTCTGCAGCCTGGGTCGTGACTCTAGTCTGCTCCTTTTGGGGTCATGTGTGCATACCCCTCTCTGTGGTGTGTCCGGGCCTTCTTCACCCTCATGTTCACTGGCCTGGGAATTAGGTAGGTTCTTGTGCTCCTACCTCTTTTGGGATGCAGACTGTAAATCTTCCTGAGTGTCCCGGGCTGTTCTTCTCTTTCTCCCTGTCTCCTTGGAGCCTCTGGGTTGCTCTTCTCCCACTTCCTTGTCTTGGCCTTGGATGGAAGTTCTGTTGCCCTGTAAGGGTTGGGGGTGCTTCAGCCTCCCCTTGCCTTGTTTCCTCTGTTGAGTGGAATGGGCTTCCTCTTTTCTCCTTTCTTCTTCCCCCGCCCCCCGCAGGATCAGTGGCTTTCTGCTATGGGGATTCCTCTTGCCTGCGGGCCCGAGGCTCCTCACCTTGTCCGTTGGCCTGGTCCTCTGTGGGGCCCTCTGTTATGTCCTGGCCGGTGGAGCCCTTTCATAGACCCTAGCCTATGGGTATGGCTAGGGTATCTATTCTACTTTAAAGAATCTGCTGCTAGTAGTCTCAATCAGATGTACGAGTTACTTACCTTCGGTAACGATGTATCTGGTAGAGACGATTCTAGCTGCAGATTCCTTCACTGACCGCCCTTCCTCCCCGTTCTGCGAGGGCCTTTGTCTTGGTCTTCAGCACTCGCCTCCCGGTGGGTGGCTGTATTTTCTGTGGTGCATTCTTTTGCTCTCTTAACAGGATGATTTGTTCTGTTCTTGTTCCTTCCTCCTCTTGACTCTTTGGAGGATGTAGTTCTATGTTCTCCTGTGCCCCTCTTCTCTGTTCCAGGTTAGGGGTTTGCCTTCACTTTCTTCCCTCCCCTCCCTCTTCCCTTGTTTACTAAGGGTTCTGGTCCCTTTAATACCTTCAGGGTTAGGGTCATCTCTTCGTGCCCTTGCCCTAGTTTCTTGGGGGGGTTGTCGCACTCTGTGCCTGGGTTCCCCTGGAGCTCTGTCGTTCCTGTTTGTCTTGAGACCAGTTTCCCCTTTGTTCATTTTTGGGGTGGTAGTCCTGCTGTATGTTGCTGTGACAATTTTGCATGTGTTCCTTGTCTCCAGAGGAGGCTGTTTACATCCTGGCAGAGTGGCTGTTCAGGACTGTACTCTGTTCTTTTCTTTCCCTGCCTTTGGCTGCTGCAGTGTTGACACTGCTCCTTATGATGTTGTTCGTCACCATTCTTTTTCCACTTTTTCTGCTCTTTTGCACACTGTTCCTATACTCCCACAGTTTTGTCTGATGGCTCCGCGTTGTGGCGCGGAAAAGTTCTCCGAAGAAAACTGACATAAGCGCTACAGGGTGGGAGGTATGTGACTTCGCGGACATCACATATGCGGGCGACGCTTGGGCAGAGCCGTGTGATGCTGTCCCCCCGGCGCACTTGGATGCTGGGCAAAAAATTTCCTGCTCCAGTCTCACGCCTGGGGATAGTTCTACGTTAAGGAATCTATGGCTAGAATCGTCTCTACCAGATACATCGTTACCGGAGGTAAGTAACCCGTTTGATTGATAGTGGGGATAGGTTATACTGGTAATAGTGGATCCTGCCGCCAGGTATCCTAAAGCAATTTCCCTTAGGACTACTACAAATCCTGCAGTAGCCAAGGACCCAATTGTTGTCCTCACCCGGGTAGGGTTTCCTAAGGAGGTGGTGTCAGAGCGTCAAACTTCATGTCTGCGTACCTCAAACACATGTGGCATGATTGTGGAATGCAGTTCATGTTTACTACACCCTACCATCCACAAACCAATGGTCTTGTTGAAAAGTTTAACAAGACCTTGAAGGACATGGTCATGGGGTTCCCTGAAAAACTCAAAAGGAGATGGGATTTCCTCTTGCCATGCTTGCTTTTCACCAACAGGGAGGTGCCTCAGAAGGGAGTAGGGTTTTCTGCCTTTGAACTTCTGTTTCGCCACCCTTTCAGGGGACTGATCGGTCTTTTCGAAGAGGATTAGATGAAGCTTTAGGAAGTTAGATTTTTGTTGCAGTAACCCCCCCACTTTTTGTCAGACTATTGATGCCCTTTGAATTGATGTGCCCGGGGTCCCTGTCAATGTGGTTCCCAGGGCCAGTGTTCTTTCCCCGGACCTGTACCTTGTACCCCAAATTGTCACCTCTCTGGCCACATGTCAGTCACTTGTAAATGGTACCCCGGGCACTGTGACCAGAGAAGGCTCCTAAGGGCTGCAACACCTATTGTGCCACCCTTAGAGGACAGACAGACTTGACAGACAGAGACACCCTCCCCAATGTGAGTGCAGTAATGCCATTAAGAGTATATGGTACTGGGAGTTTGTCATTACGAACTCCCCAGCACTATAATGGCTTTACTGAAAACAGGGAAGTTTGGTACCAAAATTCTCTGCACACACATTAAAATCACACTGAGAAGAAAAGACAGAGCAAACAGCCATCCCGAAGCTAAGAGGAGGACTCGCTTTGCCCCAGCCCTACAGGCATGTCCTTACCTCGAACCTGCAGAAGCAAAACTCATGTGTCGAGCGGCCTCAAGAACCCCAAAGACCTGCCCTGCCTTCAAAACAAAATAGTTTCTCCTTTGAACACTGGTTTTGTTAATCCACAGAATCCAGGTCCGGCAAATTCTGCGACTGCCCTCGTCCCGAGTTCGAGTGGCCCAACACCACGAGGAGGTCTCCCCGGCGATCCTGACCCCTGATAACTGACCTTCCTCAATCCTCCATCCGAATCCTGCCGCCTCAAACTGGAAGGTTCCCCCAACTGCGACCAGGAGCTGGTAAGAAGATCATACCCTAAAAGGCATCCCGACGCCCTGCTACCTCGGGTGGTCCATTTGACTGTGCCTAACCAATCTCCAGCATCCCACCCGACCTCTCCAAGTGGTGGTCGCACCCAGAAGAGATTCGTCCCTGAGCCTGCAGTGTGTTTGCTAACCGAAGACTCCCCATTGAAAGCTACAGGGCGCCTGGCTCCAAAACAGCACTCTGCACCCGGCCACCTCAGTTCCGCTAAGGTTGTACCTTTTGTGCTGACTTGAATGCCCATTAGCACTGAGCTTAAGTCCAGGAGCTTTGCTCCCACAACCCAGTGGCCTGCTCAGCAGCAGCCACCAACCGGCCACCACCTAACCCCCATTGGATAACTTTGGTCCTCAGCACTCTGCACCCGAGCGCCCTAGTGCCGCTGAGGGTGTAACAAGAGTGCATCCTTGACCCTGGGGGATCCCTGATTCTATCCCCAGAATACCAACTCCCACAACCGAATACTTACCTTTGAACCAATGATAACCCTATTTTCCTCCATAGGATAACATTGACTGTTTTTCTGTGTAAAGTGTTCTAGTGTGGAGTTGGAAATTCTAAGAAACCCTTTAAAACTGTAAGTAACAAAAACGCTTTTACTTAACTGTTAACTGGAAATGTCCCAGTGCAGTATCCAGGTATACTGCACTGTGTAAGAAAAGTAATCTATAAAGTAATCTACTTGACATTCTACTAAAAAGCCAATAGAAAGTATATGTACAGTAGATCAAAAACACTGTGTGATATACTTTGCTGACAGAATGTGTACAACAAATACTTAAAACTACCCTCTGATAGAGCCATACTGATAATCACACTACCACAAATAGAGAGTAAGGTGCTATCTACTTTTACCTTTGGGGTTCCACTTGACTCTGTGTAGACTACACCTTACTTTGGTTTATTATAGACAGAGCCGGCTTCCTACATGCTGTGGGTGCACTTTCTGTGCTAACTTGAACCCCCCTTTACCCTGAGCTTAATCCTACAAGCTTTGCTCCCTCAACCTTGTTGCCTACTTGTTAACAGCCACCAAACAGAGCCCCCCAACCCCCTTTGGATAACATTGGGTCTCTGCACTCTGCACCTGGCCCCCTTAGTGCAGCTGAGTGATTTGTGTGTGCATCCTTGACCCTAGGGGAATCCTTGTTTTAACCCCAGAAACTCAATCCTAAAGACTATTTACTTATCTGAAAACTGCATTGGCTTTTTTCCTCTGAAAAACATGTTGAGGATGTTTGTATGGAAAGCTAAGAAACTGTGTTTTGATAAACTGTTTTACTCACCTTTCATCTAGGAAATGTCCTAGGGTGATATCTAGGCATATCACACTGCGTAGAAAAAGTAATCTGAAAATAACTTAAAAAGTAATTACAAAGTCATTGGAAAGTAACTAAAAAGTAATTCAGCTGTTTATGAAGATTTAACCTACCTGTATGTGCATTCAACTGTATTCTCAGAAAAGTACTATTTTTCTCTTCCCGTGCACCAAGTCTGGCTTGGCTCTAAAAATAAAGTACAACAAATATTTTTGATGCAACCAATTAGTCTGAGTTCAGTCTTTGAATGTGCAACATCGTTTCTTGCCTTAGTGTGTACAATAAATACCTAATACTACCCTCTTATATAACCTTACTGCTTGCCCATACTACCCCAATAGAGAGTAAGGTATTTTCTACTTTTACCTCTGTAAGCCTTGGGGGGATCCACTGGACTCTGTGCACACTATACCTTACTTTGGTATAGTATATACCGAGCAAGCTTCCTACACCCAGCAGCAGAGAAGTGCTAGTAGTAGTGTGGATGGTGTCATCTAATCAAGTTAAGAGACAGCATAGTTCTGGGTTTCTCAATGGGGCCACCAAGCGGCGAAGCGTCAAGTTAATGAAGTCAAAAAACACCACATCCATCTTCAGTTCCAATTGCACCTTTGTTAGACTATCTGGATTCGGAATCCTGACTGAGGAGCTTGCACTTCTAATCAGTGTGTTCGAGGCATGTGGCCTGCTGAATTCATATCTTAGCATAGATCGCCACCTAGTGTTGGGTCCGGATGTTTGCACTTTGTTGTCCTGGAAGAGTCTTCGAAGTCTCCTCCCCTGGACTACAGTGCGCATGGGCATCTTCTCCATCTTCAGATTGTTTTTTCACGCCATTGGGTTCGGATGCTATTCCTCAACTCCAACTTCGGAACCAAAACTTTTCAACTTTCTAAGGCCAAAAAGACTTCTACCTCGACGGTATTGTTCTCGTTGATTGTATGACTTAACAACTACTGCCTAAACCACGACTTCTTTTACAACGAAGGCTAAACCCCGACTTTTTCTTAACCACTACATTTTAAACCACTACTCCCTAAACCACGACATTTTTAGATTTAATTCCATATTCTGTTCGTGAATCTTATGCTTTTACAATTTTTAAAATGAAAGCAACACTGCCATCTCCTGACATAAACCGGTAATTTTTTTTAAACTAATTTCTTCAACAACCTTTGCTGTATTTGATTTTAAACTATTACGATTTTAATCTTCCACGTTTTTTTTACTATATATATTTTATTTATTTTTTCTTTGTGGGGGGAGCCCCCCACACCCCCATCTACCTTTTTAATTGTTTTCCTAGCATGCTCCAGTGTTCTAAAAGTTGTCATTCTATCCTTCGTCGTTCCGTCGTTCGTGGATGTTACCTTCGTGGTTCAGCCCTCTTCGTTGTTCACTCTTCGTTGTTCCGGTAAGTAGTTGTTTAAACATCGTGGTTAAGGACGTTTCCCGTTCTCGTTTGGTAAACCTTTAGTCGATAACACTTTCCATCTCGATCCAGTCGAGGCGGGCCGTTGGGCCTTTTCGACGCCAAGAGGGTCTGCTGCCGATGGAAAGGACCCCATTTATAAGGTGCCCACTATGTCACTCCAAGTTCCCACATACTGATAAACCTACAGTATGCAACAAGTGCCTCTCTCCTGAGCACAACGAGGAAGATTGTCCAGCTTGTGCTCAGTTCTGGTAGAAGAAAACTATCCGGAACCGACGGGCCGCTAGACCATAGAAGCAGCGGCATGCACCGGAAGCGGAGAACATTTTTGATGACGAACACGACCTCCCAGAAGTTGCGGACTCAGACCTGGAAATTGTCACCGTAGAAGACCAGTCGGACTCCGATGACCAGATCACACCGGGGCAAACAGTGAGTACCATGCCCCCTACCCCGCTTCCATCTCAAGACATGACAAGGCTCCGGTCGAAGCATCGCCTAAAGGCCTTAGCCGAGATCGACAAACTCCTTCAGAGACCCCGCCTTCCGGCTCTGCTCCGAAGACCAAACCCAAGCCTTCTGAGACCCTGGGAACGAGCTACACTTCCCAAAAAGGCCGCCGAACCGAAAAAGGTTGTTGAGCCGAAGAAAACCATCACAATAGAATAGTCGACTTGGAAAAGGCCAACGAGCCGAAAGAGTGTCGACCTCCCAAAAACAGATCACACGAAAATTCCTGGTGATCCGAAGAAGGCAGCAGAGTCGACGAAAAAAACGGTCGATCCGAAAAAGGTTATCGAACCGAAAACACCAGTCGACCCGAAGAAAGGTATCGAACCGAAAACACCGGTCGATACGAAAAAGGCTATCGAACTAAAAAGCACGGTCGATCCGAAAATGGTCGTAGAATCAAAGGTCGTCAAACCAAAAAAGACGGTAAAGACGAAACACGTCGAATAAAAGGGAGTCGCCGAGCCGAAAAAGGTCACCGACACGAAAACTGTAGTCGAGCCGAAAGAAGCTCCACAGACTAGGGCCCTCAAGCCAAAAACTCAAAAACAAGTGACTAAGCCAAAGTCATCGGCTCAAAAACCACGGACAGTTGAGGAAGACTTTTCCACCCTGATCCAGTGGCAGAAGAACGCACCTAAACTGTATATAGACCCCAAAACAGCACGGGTAACAGTTTACAATAGGAAAAAGAGACCTTTGGACACTGACACTTCTTCCCCTGTTCCTCCAAAGAAGAAAGACTTTGCAACCTCTCCCTCAAGGCCTTTCACTCCTCCTCCTTTCTTTCCTGACATGCCTTATGTACCTTACTCTCCTTCACAATATGATGAGGCAGAAAACATAGGGAATGATCCTCAAGATAACTTTGGTGACCCTGAGGATCAGGATGTGCAGAATAACACATGGTATGACCAAAATGATCCCTATGATACATACGACCCACAACCCATCCCTGACACCTCTACATATCCCACAAAGCCGTCGCCTACTGACGACACCATTGTCTTTAACCAACTAGTGGATAGGGCTGCTAAATATCACAATGTAGACCTGCAAACTGACCCAATAGAAGAGAATTTCCTATTCGACAACTTTCCTACTTCGGAAAAAAGCGGATGTACACTCCCTATGTTAAAAGGAAAGGGGTACTAAAACACGCGCCAGACATAATTAAAGATCCAGCGAGAGCGCGTGTCCTCAATCCCAGAATTTAGAAAAAGTATAAGGCAGCCCCTACAGACCCTTCTTATATTAAATCACAGTTGTATTTAGAGTCTTTAGTGGTAGCAAACGCATGACAGCGAGCTAATTCACAAATCGGAGATGCTCCTCCTCCTGACACAGAGTCAAAGATAATAGAATCCTCAGGTAAAAGAGTGGCATCCCAAGCAGCAAACACTTGGAGAATTCCAAACAAACAGGCTCTATTAGCACTATACGATAGAGCACATTATGACCAGCTGGAATGTTTACTACAACACCTCCCAGAACCATTCAAATCTAAAGCCAACGACCTAAAACAGGAAGGCAAATTTATAACAAATGCTTCCATTAAATGTGCACTTGACGCAGCTGACACGGCAGCTAGGTTGATTAACACTAGCGTATTACTGCGCCGGCTTGCGTGGCTACGCATTTCTGGATTTAAAAATGAAGTGCAGTCAACCAACCAGTTAACCAAGACTTTCTGTTTGGCACTGCAGTAGATACCATCTTGGAAAAGATGAAAAAGGATACTGATACTATTCAATGGGCGCACTTCAGTTCCAACAATCCAGAAGTTCCTTTTGTCGCTCCTCCTTTCGAGGCTCAGGTAGAGGCAACACATCACACACTTCCTCTACTTTCAAGAGTAATACCTAGAGCACCTTTAATAAAAGCTCCAACAGAGGAGGTTATAGAGGCAATAATTACAAGGGCAGAGGACGTGGCGGCAACACCACCAGAGCCTCCACCGCCACCAAACAGTAATTTGTTCACACTCCCTCCAGACCACTCAACACCGGTCGGAGGCAGACTAACACAATTCCTACCAGTCTGGAACGCAGTTACCACAGACAGGTGGGTGAGACAAATTATCCAGTATGGTTATTGCCTGGAACTCACTTCTACTCCACCCAACATACCACCCAAACACCGTCCTATGTCCAAGGAACACGTCACGCTGTTACAACAAGAGGTAACATCCATGCTAGAAAAGGAAGTCATAGAGCCAGTCCCTTTTCAACACCAAGGGACAGGAGTATATTCCCTATACTTCCTTATTCCCAAAAAGGACGGGACCCTCAGACCAATGTTGGACCTCAGACCTCTGAACCAATACATACTCTCAGATCATTTCCATATGATCACTCCTCAACAAATACTTCCGTTACTCCAACAAGGCGACCTCCTCGCTACATTAGACCTCAAGGATGCATACTTTCACATTCCTATACATCCAGCTCACAGAAAATACCTCAGGTTCACGATAGAAGGTCAACACTATCAATTCAAAGTTCTCCCCTTCGGGGTAACTACAGCACCACGGGTTTTCACAAAATGCCTAGCAGTAGTAGCAGCACACCTAAGAAGGCAACCCATCCATGTTTTTGCCATACCTGGACGATTGGCTCATAAAAGCCAACTCATACGCGCAGAGTGCAAGCCACACATCCCAGACAATTCAGCTGCTGCACAGTCAAGGTTTTTCCATAAACTACACAAAATCACATCTGCAGCCCACCCACATACAACAATATCTGGGAGCAACTATAGACACCTCAGTGGCAAAAGCATATCCAAATCCATCCAGGATAGCCAACATGCAATCTCTAACTCAAAGATTTCACCCACAACACTCCTTGCCAGCTAGAGTGTTCATGCAGCTTATAGGCATGATGGCTTCCTACATATTCATTGTCCCTCCTGCCCGACTTCAAATGCGTCCATTGCAGGAGTGCCTAGCACGGCAGTGGAACCAAGCTCAAGGACAACTAAAAGACCTAGTGTTGGTAGACAGTCACACTTACAACTCTCTGCAGTGGTGGAACCCACAAAACCTTTCCAAGGGGCGACTGTTCCAAGGCCGGTTCCACAGGTAGTGCTAATAGCGGACGCATCACTGACCGGTTGGGGAGCCCACCTACTTCAATACACAGTCCAAGGGCTCTGGACAATCAAGCAGAAGACACTGCATATAAACCACTTAGAGTTGCTAGCAGTATATCTAGCAATGAAAGTCTTCCAGAAATACTTGTACAACAAGGCTGTATTGATCCGGACGGACAACATGACAGCCATGTACTACATCCAGAAACAGGGAGGGACACACTATCCGCAGCTGTCTCACCTAGCACAGAGCATATGGAGGTGGGCAATTCCAAAAAACATCTTTCTCCTGGCAGAACACCTCCCAGGAATAGACAATCGCAGATCTACTAAGCAGACACAGCCAACAGATACATGAATGGGAGATTCACCCTCAAGTCCTCCAACCATTCTTCAAAAAGTGGGGGCATCCATTAATAGATCTGTTTGCCACAAAAGAAAACTCAAAATGCCAGTCCTTTGCCGCCAGGTTCCCACACCCGTTGTCACAGGGCAATGCGATATGGATGAACTGGTCAGGCAGATTTGCGTACGCTTTTCCGCCAACCCCACTGATTCCATTAGTGGCACGCAAACTAAAGCAGCAGTCCCTCACAATGATCCTAGTGGCTCCCACATGGGCAAGACAACCATTGTACACAACACTCCTAGAACTCTCAGTAGTCCCTTACCAAAGGCTGCGCCTATCGCCACAGCTGTTAACACAGAGCTGTGGAGAAATCAGACACCCAGATCCCAATCAGATGAACCTAGCGATCTGGCTCCTGAAGTCTTAGAGTTCGGATAACTTAACTTGCCTCCAGACTGTATGAACATTATCAAGGAAGCAAAACGCCCAACTACTAGAGCATGCTATGCAGCTAAATGGAAAAGATTTGTAATTTACTGTATTACTAATCAATGCCTCCATCCAAAACCTAATATGTTACTTATTACATCCTCAAAGATGCAATCTAGCATACTATTCCATAAGGCTACACCTTGCTGCCATAACAGCATATCTCCAGAACAGACAACACCTGTCCCTGTTCAGAATACCACCTATCAAAGCTTTTATGGAAGGACTTAAAAGAAATATCCCTCCAAGACATCCACCTTCGCCAGTCTGGAACTTAAACGTAGTACTTACCAGACTTATCGGGCCACCTTTCGAACCACTCCATTCGTGCGGATTACAATTCCTAACATGGAAAGTGGCATTTTTAGTTGGCATTACCTCGCTCAGGCGAGTGAGCGAGCTACAGGCACTAACAAGTCAAGAACCTTTCATGCAAATACATCAAAATAAGGTAGTGCTCCGTACTAACCCTAAGTTCATGCCAAAAGTTATATCAACATTTCATCTGAATCAGTCAATAGATTTGCCAGGCTATCTTGAATCCAGTGGCCAAGTTTCACTTTTTTCGCCCTAAGTTGGCAGGGTATGCTCAGACGTGAGTCGCTTGTTCACTTGGCCACTGGATTCAAGATAGCCTGGCTGATGTAATGTAATGTAATGTAATTGGTCTTTTACATCACGCAACTATCGCTCCAAGGAGCATCTAGGCGCCATTTACTGATCCAGAGATATAGGAGATAGGTTGGTTGCTGGTGATAGCTCATCCAACTATTACACTAGTGCTCTAGCGCAGGTGTCCTGTAACGTAAAGACCCAATTTTTCAATCCCTTTCTGAAATCCTTTTCCTTTTCTAATGCCCGTAGAAAAGGGGGGAGAGTATTCCAGGCTGTTGCTCCAAGTACTGGAAGTGATTTGCCGCCCCTTGTGCTAAGCCTGAAGGTTGGAACCGACAGCATGTTAACATTAGAAGAGCGGAGGGTGCGTGTTGGGTGGTATCTGGCAAATCTCCGCTGTAGGTATTTTGGGCCTAAGGCGTGGACGGCTCTGAAGGTAATAATCAATATTTTGAAGAGAACCGTCTTGGTTTTTGGTAACCAATGCAGTGTGTTTAGTGCTGTGGTTGCTGATGATTTCTTCGGCCATTTAAGGACTAGCCTGGCTGCTGCATTTTGCACCATCTGGAGTTTATGATGAGGATTATGAATCCGAAACCGGTCCCAGGATGCATGTTTCCGGTCCAGGGAAGACCTGGCTTGGCAGTTCAGGCTGGACTGTTCCCATGAGGCACAGGGTCAGACTGATTTGCATATGGCCATGTCTGAACTGGGGTTGCTGAGTGAGCTTAAGAATGGTGATGGATTAAACCCAGATCAGTTGACTGGGGTTGAGTGTTTGATTTGCTCAAACGCGCTCCGTCCATCATCCCCTTTTGGTTTCGCTCTGGCAAACGAACAGCATCACAGACAGCTAACATATGGCGCATTGCCAATACTCAAGCGCTATTGGCAAGATATGGCAGGGCACATTATGATGAACTGGAATCCTTAATGTAGCATCTACCAGATAAATATAAAAACAGGGCCATTGAACTCATACAGGAAGGTAAAAATATCACTTCAATTCGTTGTGCCCTAGATGCCGCAGATACTGTCTCAAGGGCAATTAACACCAGTATCCTTTTGCGTAGGAATGCCTGGCTACGTATTTCAGGTTTCAAACCTGAAGTACAAAATTCCATCCTCAATCAGCCATTTGATGAGAAACACCTATTTGGCCCTAATGTTGCTGTATCTTTAGAGAAAATGAAAAAAGACACACACACAGCTAAATCTATGAGAGCTTTGCAATTGCAAGCTCCCAGACGTTCTTTTCGTCGCTCATCATATAGAGGCAACACAAAAGGCTACTAATCCGATAGCCCCTCCACTTCTTATAAGACCCCTAGCCAATCCACATTCACTAAGGGCTACCAAAAAGGGGGTTACAGGGGTAACCACAACAAAGGCAGAGGCAAAACCAACAACTCCTTCTCTGCCTCCACCCCTACCCAATGACTTTCCTCCACTCCCCCCCAACCATTCCATCCTGAGGTGGGAAGACTACAACAGTTCCTTCCTGCCTGGACCAAAATAACATACCACCAAAACAGCATCCATTGTCACAAGAGCATCTATTACTGCTAAAGCAAGAAGTAATATCTCTGCTGGAAAAATGTGCAATAGAACCTGTTCCTCTGCACCAACAAAACAAGGGAGTCTACTCCCTATACTTTCTTATCCCAAAGAAGGACCTCTCTCTAAGGCCTATTCTAGACCTCAGACCTCTAAACATATACATACAGTCAGACCATTTTCATGTAGTCACACTCCAACAAGTCCTTCCTCTTCGGTTACAAAACGACTCCTTCCTACTCTAGACATCAAGGACGCATACTTCCACATTTACAAAGCTCACAGGAAGTATCTCAGATTTGTAATAGACAGGCAGCGCTATCACTTCAAAGTACTCTCATTTGGCGTCACAGCAGCGCCAAGAGTGTTCACCAAGTGCCTAGCAGTAGTGGCAGCACATTTACGAAGACAGCACTTCCATGTCTTCCCTTACCTGGACGACTGGCTCATAAAGGCCAGCTCCTACAACCAGTGTGTAGAACACACTCATGCCACTATCCAACTGCTTCAAAACTTGGGGTTCTGAATAAACCAAACAAGTCCAATCTGCAACCATCCAAAGTACAACAATACCTTGGTGCCACAATAAACACCTCGACTGCGCTAGCTTATCCAACTCCGATAAGGATGGCCAGCATGCAAGCTCTTCTCAAAAAGTTTCAGTCACAACACTCCCTTCCAGCACAAGTGTTCATGCAGCTCATTGGAATGATGGCCTCCTGCATTTTCATAGTGCCCCATGCAAGACTTTAAATGCGCCCTCTCCAAGAGTGCATAGCACGCCAATGGAACCAGGCTCAAGGTCAATTAACTGACCTATTGATGGTCGACGGTCTTACTCATCGCTCTCTGCAGTGGTTGAATACCAAAAACCTTTCCAAAGGGCGACCGTTCCTAGAACCAGTTTCTCAGAAAGTCTTGACAGCGGACGCATCGCTCTCCGGCTGGGGAGCCCACCTACTGCAACACACCATGCAAGGCAGGTGGACACCACATTAAAAGTTACTACATATCAACCAACAAAGCTGTGTTAGTCCGCACGGACAACATGACAGCCATGTATTACATACAGAAACAGGGCGGAACACATTCCCTGCAACTCTCTCAGCTAGCACTGAACATATGGCGTTGGGCTATACCTCAAAACATATTCCTCTTAGCCCAGCATGTTCCAGGAGTGCAAAATACCATAGCAGATCTGTTAAGTCGTCAGACACAACAGATCCACGAGTGGAAACTTCATCTGCCAGTTCTTCAACCATTCTTTCAGATGTGGGGACAACCTCAGATAGACCTCTTTGCCACCCATGAAAACCCCAAATGCCCAAGCTTCGCTACAAGATATCCACACCCACTGTCCAAAGGCAATGCGATATGGATGAACTGGTCAGGCAAATTTGCGTATGCTTTTCTGCCTCTACCACTCATGCCACTAGTAGTACGCAAACTACAGCAGCATTCTCTAATGCTCATCCTAGTTGCTCCAACGTGTGCCAGACAGCCCAGCTATACCTATGTCCACGCCTTTTAACCCAGAACCATGGAGCGATCAGACACCAGGACCCAGCCCAGCTCAACCTTTGCGATCTGGCTCCTGAAATCCTAGAATTCGGATATTTTAACCTTCCTCCTGATTGTATTACCGTGATAAAAGAGACTAGGCGTCAAACCACTAGAGCATGCTATGCAGCCAAGTACTACTAGTGGCATGAGTGGTAGAGGTGGAAAAGCTTTGTAATATATTGTCACAACAATAGTATTAATCCTCTAGACCTGTCTATTCAACACATCATAGCATGCTTATTACATCTTCATAAATGTAACTTACCCTACACGTCTATTAGACTGCATCATGCTGCCATAGCAGCATATCTTCCAAACGGACAGCATCTATCTCTGTTCAGAGTGCCTGCTATTAAAGCTTTCATGGAAGACCTCAAGCGAATAATTCCTCCCAGGGTACCACCTTCACCAGTGTGGAATTTAAACATTGTTCTCACATGACTAATGGGACCTCCCTTCGAACCTTTACATAAATGTGAACTACAATTTTTAACATGGAAGGTTGCGATCCTAGTAGCTATTACTTCACTACGGAGAGTTTGTGAACTACAAGAACTAACCATTCAAGAACCTTTCTTGCAAATGCATCACAATAAGGTCGTTCTCCGTTCCAATCCAAAATTAATTCCCAAATTCATCTCTCCCTTCCACCTCAATCAATCTGTGGAACTCCCTGTGTTCTTCTCGCAGCCACAAACAGTATCAGAAAGAGCTCTTCATACCCTAGATGTCAAAAGAGCATTATTATACTACATTGAGAGAACACAACCCTTTCGTAAGACCAAACAACTTTTTGTATCATTCTCACCACCACATGAGGGTAATCCCATTTCAAAATCTGGGATAGCTAGATGTATACAGATTTGTTAGCACAAAGCTAAACTTTTGTTATCTGTTCCTCCTAAAGCCCACACTACAAGCAAAATAGGGGCTTCAATGGCATTTGTAGGGAACATTCCCCTAGATGACATCTGCAGAGCAGCTACATGCTCTACACCGCACACATTCACAAAGAACTATTGTGTAGATGTGCAAACCAAACCACAAACTAATGTGGGCCAGGCTGTTCTCAAAACATTATTTCAAACTACTGCAACAGATGGGGGTGGTCGCTGCTAAGAGTGGGTACTGCTATACAATCTATGCACAGTGTGTAATCTGCAGCTCATATGCCTCGAACGGAAAATGCTACTTACCAGTATGCATCTTTTCTTGGCATGTAGAGCTACAGAGTTACACACGCCCAGCCGGCTACCCTTATCTGTTCCAGTATTATCTTAATTAGATACAGCTTACATTGGCATCCTTCCTTTTCTTGCAAAGCTCCATCATTTCCCTAATGGCGAAAGACAATCTGAGGATGGAGCCAATGCCCATGCGCAATGTGGTCCAAAGGAGGAGTCCCCTATCTCGTGACTGCCAAAGAACTTTTCAGGACAAAAACAAACTGCAAACATCCGGGCCCAATACTAGGTGGTGATCTATGCACAGTGTGTAACTCTGCAGCTCTACATGCCAAGAATAGATGCATATAGGTAAGTAGCATTTTCCTTCTTGCATTTCAAAACAAGTAGTGTAGGAATGTGCCGGTGGTCTGGGTTCAAATACATATTTGACTTCAGTTAGGATACCAGCGATGGAGTGCTAGGATTAAAGAATTCCCTTCCATAGTCTTTCAGGTTCTCTTACTTGTTTATTGTCGTTCCTTACTCCCACTCTTCTGTACTACAGGAAGATGGGAAATGGAGTGGCTGGGAGCGTTCATTGACGTAGAGGTAGGGATGTTGAAATTGATCCTGCAGTTGGCGCATTAGGATATGAAAATATTAAATGACCTTGAACTTTTGTGAGTGTATCAGTCCCTTCCTGCATGTTTGTGCATGACCTAATTGTGATGGAGCCAGAGAAATTACTAAGATTACCAGAATCGTAATCAAAATCTTTTTTATCTTGTTTACAGGGCAGGAGGGTGGATCACTTAAATATGAATCTTTCTCACCACCATCCTCTTCTGTCCTGACAGTGGAGGTGCTGCTGCCTCCACCTCCCCCCCCTCCTCCTCTACCCTCTCCACTCCAGCCTCCTGCTCAAATAGAAGCACTTGAAGACAAGGAGGATATGAATGTTGTGAAGGCAGAAGTCAAAGGAGAGGCTATGTCACAGAGCCGTCAGCCTGTTGCGACCCAGGGCTATTCAAAGTACCAGAAAATGCTTCCTCCTCGTTTCCAGAGACAGCAGCAGGTAACGTGGTATGCTAGTGCTTTGTAAATACCCTGTTTCTCCATGTACCATAACTATATACTGTATAAACATTTCCATTCAGTTTGTGTTAAAAAAGTTGGAGGTGGTGTGGTGAATGTTGAGGGTGATCTTTCATGCATCACATTTTCATAAATTTCTTTGGTCAAAGGCTACAGCACTAATGACCCTTCCAGACCATACTCCGATTCAATGGACCTCCTGATTTTTATTTTTATTTTAAACTTAGTTCATTGGTTTTGTTTAAGACATACATAAATCAATGTTCGAGGCATGTGGGCTGCTGAATTCATATCTGTGCATAGATCGCCGCCTAGTGTTGGGTCCGGATGATTGCACATTGTTGTCCTGGAAGAGTCTTTGAAGAATCACGAGATAGGTGGCTCCTCACCTGGACTACAGTGCGCATGGGCATCCTCTCCATCCTCAATTGTTTTTTCCGCCATTGGGTTCGGATGTATATTTAACTCGAGTTCGGAGTCGATAAAAAACTTTATATTTGGCCAAAAGGCCTTTAGTTATTGTCGGTATTGTCTTTGCGATCGGTGCCCAGTACTTGTTCCAGCTCTATCCTCGAGCCGGACGTCAAGAAGAGCCGCGTGGCTTTTCAGCACTAGAGGCCCGGTCGACGCCAGAGGCCTTATCGACGATCCATTATGGAACGGAGCCCGTTCAAGAGATGTACCGTTTGCAACTCCAAGTATCCTTACATCGATATCCACCCGTATGCAACAAGTGCCTGTCTTCGGATCACGATGAAGCCAGCTGTATGGCTTGTTCTCGGTTCCGCTCCAAGAAGACGATTCGCCTTCGACGCCCAGCGTGAATGGAGGCCCAGCAGACGGCACCTGACCCGGTGAACATCTTCGATGCCGAGGAAGATGAGGGAGTCTAGCAGGAAGTTCAAGAGAACCTGTCTGATCCTGCATCGGAGATAGACTCCAGTTAAGATGCAGATGTGGAAATGGTCGTTAATGAAGACGTTGTCGACGAGGTAGGAGACAACGATGAGGCCTTTGGGGCCGTGGAAGATAGCTTGAGCGAGGAGCTAGGCCCATGCGTTGGTATGGGGGCCGAGACCAAAACACTCGATAAGGCTCAGGTCGAGGGATCGCCACATGGCCTTACCCAAGATCAAACACATAGTTCTACAGCCTCGCCTCAAGTCCCGGCTACGGACATTTCCAACGAGCCATCGGTTGAACGATTGAAATCTAAACCAAAAGCATCGGTGTCTACAAAACCGAAAGCGGCAGAAACAAAATCGAAACCGAAAGTACGTATTACTTTGGTCGGATCGAAGGCTTCTGAACCTTCGGCACCGACGAAACAGAAGAGTGTTATCGACCCGGAGAGGTCGCTGAAGGGTGTCGAGCCGAAGGCCGGGGCACCGAAGAAAATGGTAAACACAAACAAGGGACTCGAAACTCAGAACGTTCTCGATCCTAAACGTCGACTCGACAAGGCTAAGGGCAGGAAAGACCTCGAGTCCACGACTAGCTGTGGCTCTAAAGACCCCGCCGAGTCAACACAGCCATCTGCCTCTTTTTCGAAGCAGGTGTCGGACTCGCTGCAACGCATTAAAGAGAAGGCTATTGCTGTCGGACAGAAGGCCACTCTACCCCCAAAGCCGGTCAGTAAACCTCCAAAGTCGTCGGCACCGATTAAGTTCACACTGCCGCCGACAGTGGTACCTAAGGCGTTTGCCCCTAAGACGGGCGTCGAAGCGGCCAAAAAGATGTCCATGGGCCCAAAGCCTACAACTACGGAAGAGGCCACTAAGCATCGACAGCCTCTGCAGGAAGTTCAGTCGAGGCAATTCATCGACGCTGAGACTGGTAGACTTTCCATTTTCAAGCGAAAGATTGCCCCAGAACAGCCTATGGAGTCATATAAAATTCCATTGAAGAAAAAGAGGGATTCTGCAACGTCACCTTCTTTTTGAACCTCTACAACCATATGGACAAGACCCTGCTCCTATTTCACCCACACATTCAGATGTGGATGTAGGGGATGGTGACAATGAGGATTACAGTTATCCTGTAGACTCTGATCCAGAAGATCACACTGAACCCTGGACAGACGCTGTTGACCCAGGGGATCCACAAACTGTCCCGGACAGTCATGTCTATGCTATTAAAACCTCACCTACAGAAGACACGGCTGCATTTAATGCACTTATTGAGAGGGCAGCAAAAAATCATGATGTCCAGCTCCATGCTGACCCTATTGAAGCAGACTTTTTGTTTGACACCTTCTCAACCTCAGAGAGAACTGTCAAGACTCTACCCATGCTAAAAGGTGCCCTGAAACACGCTGGAGACATCTTTAAGGAGACCACAAGGGCAGTAAGCCCCAGAATTGAAAAAACGTATATCAAGGGACAGTTGCCGTTGGACTCTCTGGTTGTTTCCAATGCTCGTAGAAGAGCGAACTCGCAAACAACGGGTGATGCTCCTCCCCCTGACAAGGAATCTAAAGTGCTAGAAGCATCAGGGAAAAGGGTGGCAGCTCAAGCGGCCAATGTCTGGCGAATCTCCAACACACAGGCACTCTTAGCCAGATATGACGGGGCTCATTATGATACACTCGAGACCCTGTCACAACACTTGCCAGATGAGTATAAGGAGGCAGCAGAGATGCTAATACAAGAAGGGAAACTTATATCAAATGCATCTATTAAGTGTGCGCTAGACGCAGCTGACACTGCAGCCAGGGCGATTAATACAAGTGTTATGTTACGAAGGCACGCCTGGCTGAGAATCTCCGGCTTCAAGCCTGAGAGATACAAACCACCATACTCAATCAGCCGGTTAACCCTGATTACTTATTTGGCCAAGAAGTGGACACCACCTTAGAAAAAATTAAGAAGGACACAGAGGCTGCAAAGTCTATGGGGGCTCTACAGTCGCAGCAGTTCAGGGGTGGTTCTTTTCGTCGCTCCAACAATAGAGGAGCTTCCAGAGGCCATGTGTCCTAGCAGACACAATACAGTAAAGGAGGCACGCAGACCACCTACAACAAGAACAATAGGGGTGGATATCGTGGAAACAGCACCAAGGGCAGTGGTCGTGGAAGCAACAATTCCCGATCCTCCCCCACTAACAAACAGTGACGTCTTGTCACTGCCACCTGACCATACCACACCGGTCAGGGGGAGACTACAACAGTTGCTGCCGGTCTGGAAATCCATCACTACAGACAGGTGGGTGAGGCAGCTTATCCAGTACGGTTATTGTCTGGAGTTAACATCCACTCCACCCAATATACCCCCAAGACACCGTCCTATGTCCTCAGAGCATATACAGTTATTGCAGCAAGAGGTAGTCTGCATGCTGCAAAAAGGAGCCATAGAGCTCGTGCTTGTGGAACTAAGAGGTACAGGGGTGTACTCGCTGTACTTCTTGATCCCAAAAAAGGATGGGTCCCTCAGACCCATACTGGACCTCAGGCCCCTAAACCAGTACATCCTATCTGAACACTTTCACATGCTCACATTACAGCAGGTTCTACCGTTACTCAGTCAGGGAGATTTCCTTGCAACACTAGATCTGAAGGATGCATATTTCCATATACCGCTACACCTGTCACACAGAAAATATTTACCATTCAGGATCAGCATTATCAGTTCAAGGTCCTCCCTTTCGGAGTGACGACAGCACCCAGGGTGTTTACCAAGTGCCAGGCGACAGTGGCTGCACATCTACAGAGACAAAAACTTTCACGTCTACCCATATCTGGACGACTGGCTTATCCAAGCAAAGTCAGCCCAGCAATGTGCCACCCACATGTCCCACACCATTCACATTCTACACGATCTGGGTTTTTTACTGAATTATCCAAAGTCCCACCTTCAGCCCGCCCACGTACGGCAGTACTTGGGCGCGACAATAGACACACTGGCAGCCAAAGCACAGCCAAATTCAGTGAGGATCAACAGCATGCAATTGCTTATACAAAAATTCAAACCACAACACTCGCTTCCAGCACGAGTGTTCATGCAGTTGATAGGCATGATGGCCTCCTGCATCTTCATAGTCCCACACGCGAGACTACACATGCGTCCGCTTCAGGAGTGCTTGGCACGTCAGTGGAATCAGGCTCACGGACAATTGAAAGACCTAGTGTTGGTGACCGGTCGCGCATACAACTCTCTGCATTGGTGGAACCCACAAAACCTTTACAGGGGCCGACCGTTCCAAGAGCCTGTGCCACAGATTAAACTGACGACAGACGCATCTCTCCAGGGATGGGGACCTCATGTACTTCACTACACAGTGCAGGGACTATGGACAGCACAGCAGAAGAAGATGCACATCAACCTTCTGGAACTGATGGCTATATTCATGGCAATGAAAGCATTCAAAGTACATTTGTGCAACAAGGTAGTGTTGATCCGGACGGACATGACGGCCATGTACTACATACAGAAGCAGGGAGGTACACACTCTCCACAGTTGTCTCATCTGGCTCAGAGCATGTGGAAGTGGGCCATTCAGAGAAACATCTTCCTCATGGCAGAACACCTCCCAGGCATGGACAATCAGATGGCGGACCTGCTCAGCAGGCACAGCCACCAGATGCACGAGTGGGAGATACATCCATCAGTACTCCAACCGTACATCCAGCAATGGGGTCATCCAGAGATAGACCTGTTCGCCACAAGGGAAAATGCAAAATGCCAAAGCTTTGCCGCCAGGTTCCCACACCCACAGTCGCAGGGAAATGCGATATGGATGAACTGGTCAGGCATATTTGCGTACGCTTTTCCCCCAGCACCGCTAGTGGCACGCAAACTGAAGCAGCACTCGATGACTCTCATCCGGGGTGCTCTGACGTGGGCACGCCAACCATGGTACACCACCTTTCTAGAACTCTCCGTGGTACCGCATCAAAGGCTGCACCTCACGCCCAGGCTTTTGACGCAGAGCCATGGCGACATTCAGCATCCAGATCCGCAACAGCTCAACCTGTCGATCTGGCTCCTGAGGTCTTAGAATTTAGCTACCTCAACCTGCCTCCTGACTGTATGGATATCATAAGGGAGGCAAGAAAGCCCACCACTAGAGCTGGTTATGCGGCGAAATGGAAGCGGTTTGTCATTTATTGTGCCAACAACGACATTAATCCGCTAGATGCATCTACTCGCAACATCAACTGTTATCTGTTACATCTATACAAATGCAATCTGGCCTATGCTTCCATTCGTATACATTTATCCGCAATAGCAGCTTATCTCCAAAACGGGCAGCACCTCTCACTTTTCAGAGTGCCTGCCATCAAAGCTTTTCTGGAGGGACTCTAACGAGTTATTCCTCCCAGACACCCACTGTAGGAAGGTGGATATCTGACTATGGTTGCCCCCAACTTTTTGCCTGGTGTTTTGCTGGTTTTTCGACTTAGTTGACCTGGGGCCCTGCTATTCAGGACCCCAGGCCCACTGCTCTCTCTGTAAAATGGACTCCATGTACCTTAGGTACATATCTAATTGGATACTGAGTCACCTTATTAGTCCCTGTACAGTGTACCTTAGGTACCCAGGGCATAGGTGCACCCAGGGCCTACCAGGGGCTGCAGCATGTATTATGCCACCCCTGGCTGGCCACCCAAATCTGACACAACTGGCTGATCAATCAGCTGGGGCATGGTGGTGTAATCACTCTTTGCTTTAGATATAGTATCCCTATATCTAACCCTAAAATGGACACATATCCTCCTATCAGTCACTCCTATGGCAGGCCTTATCAATCCTGAAGGCAGAGTGCTTGGAATTATGTGAGATGGTGCTCTAGCATGAGCTGAGCCTATCTGCAGCTTTCGGAACCAAGTCCTTTAGCTGTTTCCATGATAACGCTATACCATATACTCTTAAATGCATTATAATCCTCGCGATTAAATGCTAACTCTGGCATAGCATTATCAAAACATGTCGAGTAAGGTGTCATACGAATTGGAATACTACCCCCTCACCAATTCTGGCGATGGGGGTAGCATTCCACCCTTCTAGAGGGACACGAGATGTATGTAACTGTGATCCCCGGTTAAAGTTAACTCGAGCCTCAGCATCACAAAATGGATGCTGCCACCACAGACACAGGTCTGATCTCCTGCTGCTGTAAGTCAACCGTTAGACCAGCTATCCTAGTAGCATGACAAGAGCAGTCTTTAGGCTAAACTCTAGAGGGCGTGTTAAGCCAGCTGTTATACCATCACATATACCCCTTGAACACCAAGTGAAAGGACACCACACAAGTTGTTATTGTGAGAAGTTGGCCCGATATGCAGCGTTCGCTATTCTAGCGACCGCTATGTATCGTTCCAAACGACCCTTATGGTGATTGGTTGTAAGTCAACCTTAGACCAGCTATCCTAGTAGCGTGGATACGAGCAGTCTTCGGGCTAAACTCTAGAGGGCGTGTTAAGCCAGCTGTTATACCATCACATACCCCTTGAACCCCAAGTGAAAGGACACCACACAAGTGTTATGAAAATAAACAGAATATTTATTAAGAATCACAACAGCCCTGGTCTCTTTATGAGGACAGGGTACTAAGCACAAACCAAAACTCTTAGGAAAATACTTCAAGTGCACAATTTAAACAAGTGTCCGAGGACACGGAAAGTTTAGTGGTCTCGGGCGGACCCGATAAGGCAAGTCGGAAGCGAGGGACTCTGGACCCTAGAGTAAGGAGTCTATGCAGGCACCGAAATGCCGAAGTTACCTAGCCACGAGGGCTGCGGCTGCACAAGTCTTACAGGCGTCGGGGTCTTCGCTGACGAGCCAGGAGCCGGAAGAAAAGGAGTTGCTGGCCGGCGACCAGTGCTGAATAGTTCGTAGAGATCCAAGCCTGGATCAGAGATCGTTGATACCTGAAAGCAGAGGGGACCAAGTTCGTACTACTAGCCAGTAGTCAGAGGGTACCAGGAAGGCACCGGTTGGCCGTCACCTCGACTAGGTGAGTGGGCGACGCTAGGCTCTGCAGTCTCACGGACCAGGAGGCGTTGTCGGCGACCAGGATGGAGGTGCGAGCTGTCCCACGGAGGTTGATGCTGTCGGCGTCGCTGGTCCCAGGATTGGGGCAACAAGCCTTGGCAGATTTCAGGACCACGTGGTGGGCCTAAAATGGCGTCTTGAGTGGACCAGGAGGGTCCGGGGTACTTCTCTCAAAGATGGAAGCAAAGGCCAGTCTGGAGCAACCAGACCAGCAGCGTTTGGTTGTCGGATGTTGTCAAAGAAGGGCACAAGCCAGCGGCTAGTGACCAGACAACGTGCTGAGCAGCGAGCAGAAGGGCCCCACGCAGATCGTGGAGATGCTGGGAGACTGCACTTCGGTGCTGGAGCTGCTCCGGGTCGGGGCTTCTCGGACCCCAGAGCACTCACCAGAGAATTGCTTCGATGGTCGTGCTGATTTAAGAAAGCGTGCAGGTTTTGAGGATGGCCGGTCCCTCGAGGTCTCGTCGCACCCACAGATCACAGCTGAGCTGACGATGTGGGTAGAGGTCAGAGGTGCCAGGGAAGCCCGTTCTCGTCGAGCTGGGCCGTCTGATTCCTTGAGGAAGGACTTGCAGCAAACCGCAGAGTTCTTAGATGGTGCCCGCTGGTGCAGGGTGACTACTCCTTAGCCACAAGGGAGAAATCTTGAGAAGAGTCGCGAAGTCCTTTCGTAGAAAGTATTCTTGATTCAAAGATGATCTAATTTGGAAGGGTCCCCGCTCCGGCCTTTATCCTAAAGAAAGGGGTGGGTACATGACTAGGTCCTGCCCTAAGGGTGGGACCAGGAAGGGGGTAGTTACACCCCTCTCCCCTGCCGGGCTGTCCCCAGGTCAGGGGCTGGCGCCCCTGGAACTGGTTCTGACCGGCAGATGCGTAGTGAGCACCGGGGTGCCACTCCGCAGTCACCTTCTCGCAAAGCCCTACCTACCCAGAATACACAAACCCTGTCTGGGACGGTGCGAACACCGCCCTTGACAGGAAACCCTTTGTCCAAGCTCTCCTCGCTTGGAAGGACTCCCAGCAGCAGGAGGTCAGACTCGTGTCTGTGGTGGCAGCCTCCATTTTGTGGAGCTGAGGCTTTAGTTAACTTTAACCGGGGTTCACAGTTACATACATGTCGTGTCCCTCTAGAAGGGCGGAATGCTAACCTCGTCGCCAGAATTGGTGAGGGGGTAGCATCCCGATTAGTATGACACCTTACTCGACATGTCTTGATAACGCAATACCGAAGTTACCGATATGGTACGCGTTATCATGGAACAGCCATTGGGTCTTGGTTCCGCCAGCTGCAACCGGGCTCGGCACGGGCCAGAACCCAATACACACGATTCCAAGCACTCTGCCTTCAGGATTGTCAAGGCCTGCCATAGGAGTGTCTGATAGGAACTCGGGTGTCCATTGTATGGTTAGATATAGGGCTACTATACCTAAAGCAACGAGCGGGTACGCTACGTTGCCCCAGCTGTCGTGCAGCCAGTTGTGTCAGATTTAGATGGCCATCCAGGGGCGGCATAATACATGCTTCAGCCCCTGGTAGGCCCCGGGTACACCGATGCCCTGAGTTACAGGGTCTGACAGGGTGGCCCAGTTCCAATTGGGTAATGCACCTAAGGTACACGCATCAATTTAGAGAGAGAACAGCTAGGCTGTGGGTCTGATTAGCAGGCCCACAGCCCGAGGAAGTCGTAAACCAGTGAAACAGAAGCAAAAAGTCCGGGTGATCATAGGATTGCAGACCCTACTCTCCTACAGTTATGAAAATAAAGTATATTTATTTAGAACACAACAGCACTGGACTCTTTATGAGGACAGGGCGATAAGCACAACACAAAGCTCTTAAGAAAATACTGAAAGTCGCACAATTTACACAAATGCCCGAGGGGCACGAAAAACCATATACTCTAAAAGTGGAATGCGAAATTACTAGCAGCTACTGAACCTTCAGATTACTAGCAGGAGGCCTAGGGAGATCGGGTGCAGAGTGTGCACTCTCACGCGGGATGCGGGACAAAGTCTATGGATGCTAGATTTCGTAAAGTTAGTGTTATCGGACGAATCCGACTAGGTAGAGCTGAAACGAAAAAGGATCTGGACCTTTGGATAGTTAAGCTATGCTGGAGCACTGAAGTGCTGAGTTTACCTAGCCCAGGGGCTGCGGATGCATAGGTCTGAAAAGACGTCGGGAATCCTCGTTGCAGTCTATGGAGCCTGAAAGAAGAAGTTGCTGGCAGGCGACCAGTAATGAAGTTCGAAGTGATCCAAGCCTGGATCGAAGATGGAAGACACCTGTAAGCAGAGGGGACCAAGTTCTGAATCACTAGCCAGTGATTAGATGGGCACCAGGATGGCACCGGATGAAGTCACCTCGACCTGGTGAGTGGGCGACGCTGGGCTCTGCAGTCTCACGGACCAGGAGGCGTTGTCGGCGACCAGGATGGAGGTGCGAGCTGTCCCACGATGGTATCTGCTGTCGACATCGCTGGACCCAGGATTGGGGCAACAAGTCTTGGCAAATGCAAGCCCACGCGGTGGACTTAGAATGGCGTCTGGAGTGGACCAGGAGGGTCCGGGGTGCTCCTCTGTTGGAGGGGAGCAAGGGCCAGTCTGGAGCAACCAGACCAGCATTGGAAATGTCGTTCGTCGTTGGGAAGGCCACAAGCCAGCAGGCAAGTAGCCTGACAACGCGGTGAGCAGCAAAGAGCAGAAGGGCCCCCCGCAGATCTCGTGGATGCTGGGGGGCTGAACTTCGGTGCTGGAGCTGCTCAGGGTTGGGGCTTCTCACACCCCAAAGCACTCACTCGAGGATCCCTCGGCGGTCGTGCTGGGCAAGCGTTGTGCAGTCCTGAAGATGGCCGGTCCCTCGAGGTCTCGTCACACCCACGAATCTCAGCTGGGCTGATGATGCAGGTAGAGGTCAGAGTTGCCAGGGAAGCCGGTTCTGGTCGAGCTGGGCAGTCTTGACCCGGAGGAGAGACTTACAGCAAACCGCGATGCTTGGATGGTGCCTGCGGGTGCAGGGTGGCTACTCCTTAGCCACAAGGGAGAGTCTTCTGAAAGGTTCAAGAGTTCTTTCGTGGAAAGTCATCAAGATTCGGAATTATCTAATTTTGGAAGGGGTCTCCGCTCCCACCTTCATACTAAAGAAAGGGGCTGGTACGGGACTAGGTCCTGCCCATGGGTGGGACCAGGAAGGGGGGTGGTTACACCCCTCTCCCATGCCGGACTTTCCCCAGCTCAGGGGCTGGTGTGCCCCTGGAACCGGTTCAGACTGGCAGATGCATAGTGAGCACCGGGGTGCCACTTGCAGTCACCTTCCTTTCTCTTCCAGGGGATCCTCACCAAAGTCATAAGCACTGAATATTCCCGCCCATGTGCGGGACCCCGGAAACAATATAAAAATATATATGTATAAAACACATATATCTCGCTCCACATATATGTATGAACATATATAATTTTTCTCAAATCAATGCAGCCCCAAAACTGAGGCTAAACAATGCAAACACATATACATGAACTGCAATTAGTAAGGAATCAAAAAACACATTAGGTCAAAAAACCCTTGAACTTTGTGTTTTAATGAGTCAAACCACTCATAAATCCTGAAAATTGCTTATAAATAGACATTGTTAGCCCTCAGGCTGCATTGCAAAACAATAGCATAGAAAATGAAACCATTTTCACAATAACTGGCACCGTGCCTTTAAGGCAGCCATGACCCCAGGCTTCCCATCATGCCTCAGGTGTGACAGTTAGGTCAGTTGTTCTTTCCGGCTCCTTCAGTCAGGACCCTGGTGAAACAGCTCCTTTCTTTTTTGGCTTTCTGTCAAAAAATATTCAACTTTAACTACAATTTTTGCCTTCACTCGACGTCTTTTTGACAGAGTGTTGCTTAAACCTTTTTTAGGCTTAAAAAAGGTATTTTTTCTGTCAAGGATGCCTCTCTTTGACAACTGTCCTTCATGTGGAAGGAAAAAGGCGAAGTCTGATACTCATTCAGTCTGTATCCTGTGCCTACCGGAATCTCATTCCTCTAAAACCTGTGAACACTGCCAGGTTTTAACTTCCAGGACTCTTAAAGATCGGGAGAGGATTAGAGTTTATGGGCTTTCTGAGAGAGGAAGATCTCCCAAGAAGCAGAAAAGTCGGAAGACGCGGTCGACGTCGAGAGGAGCCCCGACTGGTTCACATTCGACGTCGGGATCGGCGTTGGAGAAGCAGTCGACGGCGACGAAGAAGATGTCTTCAGCGTCTACGTCTAAGGTACCCCCGCTTCAGTCAGCGTCGAGGGACAGGTCACCGTCCAGGCGGAAGAGCCCCACGGCGAGCCGTATGACGTCGAAACAGCATCGTCATGCTGTGACGTCGAGGCATTCTCCGTCGACGCCAGGCCATCGGCGTTCGGCGTCGAGTCATCCTCCGTCGACGACTAGTCATGGTCGTTCGACGTCGAGGGAGCCTCTGTCGACACATCGGTCGACGTCGAAGCAGCCTACGTCAACGCCTGGGCAAGAGCGTTCGACGTCGAAGCGGCATTCGGAGTCGAGGCATGCCCAGTCGCCGTCGAGTCAACGGCGATCGGCGTCGAAACAGCCTCCATCGACGTCGAGCAGACAACCGTCGACGTCGAAGAAAAGTCATCGCCACCCGAGGTCGACGTTGGAGAAATCACGGTCGACTTCGAGGGAACGCCTTCCTGCTCGGCACTCGGTGTCGATACGACCTCCGTCAAGGGATCAGCAAAGATCCAGGGAGCGAAGTTCTTCGCAGCCACAGAACGTTACTCCTACAAGGTCAAAGGAGAGGTCGCCTGTGAATCAGGTGGTTCAGGACAAGGAGAGTGACTCATTGGGCCAGACTCACGACCTAAGGCCACAGTTAGGTTCTCCAGGTTCAGCATCGGCTGCGGAGGTGGAACAATCTCCAGTGCAGGATCCGCCTGCCAAGAGACGGAGGATTGCAGAAGAAAGATCTCGGTCGAGGTCTTCGTCTGGATCTCTGGTGAGTCTTTCCTCATCCTCCTCATCATCTCGGAGTGGCAGATCTTCGGATGAACAAAGCGGCGCATCTAATAGGGGGAGGTCCAAATCCCCTGCAAGATTGCAACAGAAACAAACGGATCAACCTCCACAGTCACGTACACCAGTGAAGGACTCCATCCACAAATCTCCTTCTATTCATCTTTCCCCAAGGTGGAATAGAACTCTTCACCACTGGGCAAAGGACAAGGAGACGGCAGATCGCCTAAAGCGATATCGAGACAAGCCTCTTCCCCGCAGAGAACGGTCTCGTTCTAGGCACTCAAGTACAAGGCATTCTCGTCACAGATAGCGGTCACGTTCTGAGTCGCGCTCAAACAGGAGATCTAGGTCCAGGAGGGCACGTAGCTCTTCAAGTTCGTCGAACACGATCTCACAGGGAGTACTCCCCGACTCTTACAAACAGTCCATGCTCGAGAGTATCTCCAACGGAAGATATTTTCTCGTTCCAAGATATCTTGGGCAGGGGAGCCCTGAAGCTTGGAGTACCAATGACAACTCCACAAATCAAGACGACTGTCATATTTGAAACCCTGCAACACAGAACAGCACCCAAACCATTGTTGCCGATGATTCCGGGTATAATGGAACCTGTGAACGAAGTCTTCCTCACTCCGGCTACGGTGAAGTCCATTCCAGCGAGGATTCTCAAAAAGTATCGTCCTCCGGAAGAGGATCCTCTGTTCCTCAAAGCTGACCCCCCGCCATACTCAGTTATAATCACGGCGGCAAGAAAATCCAATGCGGTGGCTTCCTCATCCACTGTCCCTCCGGATAAGGAAAGCAAGGTGCAAGACTCATGGGGGAGAAGGGTGTGTAACACCTCAGCCTCTTTCCTCAAGGTCTCAAATGCGGAAGCCCTACTCAGCAGGTATGACTGGTCTCTGTGGGACTCACTTCAGAGGTTTACCGCAAAACGTCCTCAGGAAGATAGGAAGGACTTTGAGGAGGTTCTGATGGAGGGCAGTCAAGTCTCCAATCAGATTATAGGGGCGGCAGCAGATGGAGCAACACTGGCGGCGCATGGCTATGTGCACGGAGTTACAGCAAGGAGAACATCTTGGTTGCCCCAGTATTGGAACTTTCATAGATTCCCATGCTTTGTATCATTCCCCGTCGTCGGAATGGGAGCCTCGGTACATAATAAAAAACCATAGTAGTAAGCACAAAGTGAAAAAATAGGCCTAGGCCTCATCTCATTTTGTAGCTTATCCACCTCTTTTTGTAAAAGAGACCAAATTTCTGCAGCAGCCAATCAGAGCAGCCTCACCCCATAGAACCTTCCTGAGAGAAGCTCAGAGCCTCAGATTTTCTACCGCACGTTGTGCAAGGGAGTCTCCATTGAGCTCTGCTCAGTTTTCTTCAGTTTTTTCTTCAACTACTTGGATTTTTTCTCAGCATGTCGGAGAGGAAAGCCCTTTTTAGAGCCTGTGCCACCTGCTCTAAGAAGAGGTTGTTTGTCGAGGATAAACATGAGGATTGTATTTACTGTTTGTATCCGGACCATGTTCCAACTGACTGTCCGATTTGCAGATCCTTCTCAGCCAAGACCCAGAGGGACAGGGAAGGACGTCTCCTCACATGGCTCCAGAAGGTGAAAGACCGAAAAGACATCATCTCTTCGGACAGTGAGGGCTCCTCGTCTATGGTGTCATCCAGAAGGTCTCAAAAAAGGGGTAGGTCCCCCCTTTCTGCTTCAGACGAGTCCCATCACAAGGCCTTACCAGGGACCTCTGACAGGTCTGCCAGGCCGGCTGCCCAAAAATCTCCTCACCGAGGTGAAAAGGAGAGGCAGGGTAAGCCTGAGGAACTTCTGGCCTCGAAAAAGGTGAGAAAGGCTTCTACAGTCTCTTCACCTTCTTCAGAAACGGATCGTGGGGTCAAAAAGCCCTCAACCCCGACTCCAGAGGTCGCTTCAGACAAGAAGCAGAAGCCGTCGACGACTAAACTCCCAGGTACGTCGTCTACGAGCGTAAAAAAGGACAGCTCTGCCAAGGTTGCCTCGTCGACGGGCTCGTCGACGACGGCTGCGTCGACGCCTACACCGTCGACTGTTTTCAAGGCTCCGGAATCCTGCTCGTCGTCGACGAGAGTGACCACCTCCACGTCGACGACCATGTCTGCAAAGCTGCCGTCGACGGCTGTGTCGTCGACGAGAACGACTTCGACGACGACGATGTCGACGACGCCGGTTGCCATGTTGATGACGACGAGCTCGTCGACGGTCCCGTCGACGATTCCACCATCGTCGACGATGAGCTTCACCTCGTCGACGACGCTATCCTCGTCGACGAAGACAGTTTCTATATCTACTCTTACACTGTCGACACAGACACAGAAGACCTTCCCGTCGACGACGGCCTCGTCGACGAGGGCCTCGTCGACGACGACCTCGTCGACGAGGGAAATGTCGGGAAAACAAGTTTTTTCGCGGAAAAGGAAGCAGATCACGCCAGAGATGACGTCTCCTCGCCAGGTGCAGAAGCTACCACCATCACTACTATTGGAGGATGACTCTGAGGAAGAGACTTTCAGTGACTTTGGGCAGGCCTATAGCCCTTCTGACCTCCAGGTTAAGGTGCAGGAGTTTAGCTCTGAGGAGGAGCAGATGGAACGGCAACACTATGCTCCAGAGCATTATTATGAGGAGGAACATACTGCTACCAGGCACGTGCCTCCGCAACAACCGATGCGTCAGTTACCGGAGGGTATGGTGGCAATACCATCCACTTTAGTGGCGGATTTACAACTTATGTTGCGTGATTACCTCCGCCTCAGACATTACGTCCGGTGGCAGACCATTCTTTACCCCCAAGAGAGCGTGCCACTGCGCTGGAAGTGCGCCCTCAGGAGGTAGTACAGGTGCAAGACACTGATGATGATAATGACGCTGCGTCTTCAGATGCAGACCAGCAAGTGGATCCTGATCAAGATCAACAGGCTCCATGGAATACTGCGGACCCTATCGATCCGGATAACACCGACCCGGATAATATAACTTCGCCTCCAGCGGATGTTGGAGGGTTTCACAATTTAATGGACAGGGCATCCAAGAGATTTGGCCTCCCAGTGACCACAGTGCAATCGGATTGCTTTTTGTATGACTTTAAAGAACCTTTCAGGAAGTCAGTGAGGTCCATTCCAATCATTGAGCATGTCTGGTCTGAGGGCTTGAAGGCTATGCATAATCCGGCCACAGTCCTCCCGGTGCTACCAAGACTGGAAAAGAAATACAAGGCACCTGATGGCAGTCCAGCATGTTTACTTGGCCAACCGAAACCGGATTCGGTCATTTCGCAGGCTGCCCAGAGCAAGTCCAAGAATCCTTCAGCACCGATGACTACGCCGCCGGATAAGGAGGGCAGGCGCCTAGACAATGTGGGCAAGAGATTTTCAGCTATGGCCAGTCTTCTGGTTAGGGCAGCCAATGCGTTAGCGATTCTGGGACGCTATGATCGACAAATGTGGTGCGATCTTGCCCCATTTGTAGACGAACTGCAGGATTCGTCTAAGGAGGATGTGAAGAAAATTTTGCTCGAAGGAGAGCGAGCCTCTTCGGAGGTCATTGATGTGGCAATGGATATTGCAACCACCGCATTCCGAGCGCTAGCCGGCTCGGCGGTTCTGCGACGCCAGGGGTGGTTAAAGGCCACATGGTTCAGACAGGAGGTTCAGAATAAGATCTTGGATCTTCCATATGACGGTGAGATGCTATTTGGCAAGCACGTCGATGAGGCCCTGCAAGGAATCAAAAAGGACACGGATACAGCTAAGTCCTTGGGTACATTGCAGTATCGTAAGGTGCCCTTCAGAGGAGCTAGAGGAAGAGGTTTTTCTTCTTATCGTGGAGGTAATCAAAATCGCTACTCTTCTGGTTCTCAGTCCAGCCAGTCGTACAAGCCACAATACTCTCAAAGAGGCTCTTTCTCTCGCCAGCAGCCTAAAGGACGTCAGGGGCAGCAGAGGAGAGACAACACAAGGAAACAATAGCGGCCAGGTGGCTCTTTCCACTGTTCCTGTCCCCTCATTCACACCTGTGGGGGGCAGGATTTCCCATTGCCTACACAACTGGATGATGATTACATCGGATCAGTGGGTCCTCCAAATTGTCAGAGAAGGACACACATTGGAGTTTCAGGACCTTCCTCCAACAAGAGCGCCGGATGCCTTCCCTCCGAAACATCTCAAGCTCCTTCATCTCGAAGCCCACCAACTTTTCACCAAGGGGGCAGTAGAGCCTGTACCCCTTTCGCAGAAGGGGAAAGGGTTCTATTCCAGGTTCTTCCTGGTTCGGAAGACAAGGAACAAATGGCGTCCAATTTTAGATCTACGGCAGCTCAACACTTATCTCGTGAAGTTGTCCTTCAGGATGGTCACTCTTCAGGACATCCTTCGTCTGCTCAATCCAGGGGATTGTATGGCGACCCTCGATTTGGAGGACGCCTACTTTCACGTTCCTATCCATCCAGCTCACAGGCAATATCTGCGTTTTACAGTGGACAAGAGTCACTTTCAATTCAAGGTACTGCCATTTGGTCTCCGATCCGCCCCACGGATCTTCACAAAGGTTCTTGCTCCGGTGGCAGCTTTTCTCAGAAAACAAGCTATTCAGGTGTTTCCATACCTGGACGATTGGCTGCTGAAAGCTCCATCTCTTCAAGAAGCGTCCAGTGCAGTCCGGACGTGCAAGGATCTGTTCGAGCGGCTAGGTCTTCGACTCAACAGGGAGAAATCGGTCTTATACCCATCAAGGTCAGCAAGGTTCCTAGGAGCCATCCTAAACACGGACACTTGCTTAGCCCTTCCATCGGAGGAGCGCCAGACCAAACTAATGTGTTCAGCTCGTCTTCTCCAATCTCGAAAGACACTGACAGTTCGCAAATACAAATCACTGCTCGGATCGATTTCATCTTGCATTCCTTTAGTTCCGCACTGCAGGCTCAGAATGCGCCCACTACAAGAACAACTGGACAGACAGTGGCGGCAGGTCACAGGATCCTTCGACGACAAGCTTGTCGTTACCAAAGAAATGAGAAAAGCAGGCGGCTGGTGGCTGGAAAAAGACAATCTTTCCAGGGGCCTATCGTTCCTCATTCCTCCATCTCCCCTGATTGTAACAACGGATGCTTCCATGGAAGGATGGGGAGCGGTCCTCCAGGAGCTGAAGGTCAGCGGTCACTGGAGTCCAGTGCAACGCAAGTTCCATATCAACCTCCTGGAACTTCTCGCGATCCGCTTGGCTCTTCAAGCTTTTCTTCCGAGAATTCAAAACAGGACAGTGCTGGTCCGTACGGACAACACTACGGCCATGCACTACATAAACAAACAGGGTGGCACAAGATCCTCCACCCTCTCCAAGGAAGCCCAAACGATATGGAACTGGTTGATACGAAACAACGTCTCACTCTCAGCGGAACATCTAGCGGGGACACTCAATGTCAAGGCGGACGCTTTGAGTCGTCAGAGGACAGTCTCTCACGAGTGGGAACTGGATCAGACCGTTCTGGAGGAAATCTTTGCTCGTTGGGGGACACCATCAATCGACCTGTTTGCGACTCCCCAGAACGCCAAATGCCTGTCCTTCGCAAGCAGGGTTCACCATCGGGAATCCCTGGGGAATGCGCTTTTGATTGCCTGGTCAGGCGCCTTTGTTTACGCCTTTCCTCCCATTCCTCTGATTCCGAGGTTGGTCAGCAAACTCAAGGTGGAACCGTGCAGGATGATTTTGATCGCTCCAGCATGGCCCAGACAAGTTTGGTACTCGGAGCTTCTTCTCCTCTCACAGGACCAGCCAGTTCTCCTGCAGCCTGTTCCACAGTTGCTAACAATGTCTCACGGTCAGGTTCTACATCCGGACTTGAAGTCCCTGCGATTGACAGCGTGGCTCCTGAGTTCAGAGAGTTCCAGGGGTTAGATCTCTCAAGTGAATGTAGAGACATTCTAGCTCAGGCTCGAGCCCCTAGTACCAACAAGACCTATCGTGCCAAATGGAAGAGATTCTGTGTTTGGTGCCAAAAGGAAGGTTTACACCCGTATACTTCTTCTCCACACAAGCTCTTGCCTTACATTCTTTCGCTGGCGAAATCGGGATTGGCTCCATCGTCGATAAAGGTCCATCTGGCAGCCATCTCTAGATTCAGACGTTCATCTTCAGGGCCTTCCCTATGGTCGGCCAGGATCGTCAAGCAATTCCTGAAAGGTTTATTCAGGGTTTTTCCTCCAGTCCGGCCACCTCCTCCGACCTGGCACTTGAATCTAGTTTTGTCATCCCTCATGAAAGCCCCTTTTGAACCTGTGCATAAGTCTGACCTTAAGTTTCTTTCCTGGAAGGTGGCTCTTCTCTTAGCCTTGACATCGGCTCGCAGAGTAAGCGAAATCCAGGCTTTCACGATTGAGGAACCATTTCTCCAGTTTAAGAATAATGTGCTGATTCTACGGACGAATCCTAAATTTATCCCGAAAGTTCCTTCGGAATTCCACCTAAATGAACCCGTGGTCTTGAAACCATTTTTTCCAAAACCTTCTTCACCTGCGGAAAGAACTCTGCACTCTCTGGACATTCACAGATGCCTGAAATTCTATCTGGAACGCACGAAGCAGTTCAGGAAATCTTCACAGCTCTTTGTTTCCTTCAGTGCTCCACGCAAGGGTTGTGCAGTTTCTAAGGCTTGTATTTCCCGTTGGATTTCCAGTGCTATACAATTTTGTCACCAGGCGGCTGGGAAACCTCTGCAGCGAGCAGTGCGTGCTCACTCTACCAGATCCATGGCTTCATCTGCGGCGTTATTCGCAGGAGTCCCTATCAAGGACATTTGCAGGGCGGCAACGTGGAGTAGTGTCCACACCTTCACCCGCCACTATTGCCTGGATTCTTCTGTGAAGGAGGATGCAGCAGTGGGCCAAGCAGTCCTGAGGAATCTTTTCCAATAAGTCGGTGAGCTTTCCTTTCTATCCCGCCTTCCTTTGCATATTTTGTATACTGCATTATTGTCATGTTTCATGATCCTATGTGTTCTGCTGTTTTAACAGTGATGTGTCACATTTTTAGGTTCAGGTATGACAAAATATGTTTTTCTTTACTGCTAGTTACTCTGATACAAAGCATGGGAATCTATGAAAGTTCCAATACTGGGGCAAGAAAACAAGTTACTTACCTGTAACTTTGGTTCCCCAGTATTGGTAACTTTCATAGATTCCCATGCGCCCACCCACCTCCCCTGGGAAAGCTCACTCTTCTGATCTTGGTGGATAGCTGTATACAACGGCTACGAAAATCTGAGGCTCTGAGCTTCTCTCAGGAAGGTTCTATGGGGTGAGGCTGCTCTGATTGGCTGCTGCAGAAATTTGGTCTCTTTTACAAAAAGAGGTGGATAAGCTACAAAATGAGATGAGGCCTAGGCCTATTTTTTCACTTTGTGCTTACTACTATGGTTTTTTATTATGTACCGAGGCTCCCATTCCGACGACGGGGAATGATACAAAGCATGGGAATCTATGAAAGTTACCAATACTGGGGAACCAAAGTTACAGGTAAGTAACTTGTTTTCTTACGCCTCACAGCATTAAAACCAGAGGCTCAAGCCAGAATACTGAACCTTCCTTTTTCAGGCACCTCTCTTTTTGGAGCAAGTGCGGATGAGGAGATGCAACGGATGAAGAACGAGTTGGACACCCTCAAAGCGGTGGGGCTCGAGAAGAAAAAGGAGTTCAAGAAAAAATTCCGTTCGAACAACAAAGGTTCTTCGAAGCAGAGGGTTCAAACCCCTCACTGGCAGAAAGGCCAGACCCAGCAGGGCCAACAAAAGTCACAGTACAAGGGCAAAGGCAATTCCAAGGGAAACGGAAATCAGCGCCAAGGCAACAACTTCAATGAATCTCAGCAGAAGCAATGAGTCTTCACTTCCCCCAGCGCCGTTACCCACTACAGTGGGGGGAAGCATTGCACATCACAGGACAGAGTGGCAGGCCATCACAAAAGATCAATGGGTGTTTCTGCAGAATGGGTACTGTCTTCGTTTCCATCGTCTACCTCCACCTGTTTCCCCGATGTCGACATCAAGCCACCAGCTACAAAGGTTAAAGGCAGAAGTAGCGACACTCCTCGAAAAAGAAGCCATCGAGAGAGTTCCGGTGTCCCAAAGGGGGAAAGGAGTGTACTCGAGGTATTTTCTGGTCAGAAAAAAGGGCCAAAAGGAAGAATACAGGCCCATTCTGGACTTAAGAAAACTCAATCTGCATGTCCGAAAAGAAATGTTTCGCATGTTGGCGCTTCACCAAATATATCCACATCTCAGGCAGGGGGATTGGATGTGTTCGGTGGACCTGCAAGATGCGTACTTCCATATACCAATACGGCAAGATCACAGGAGATTCCTTCGTTTCCGGGTGGGGACCTCTCACTACCAGTTCAAAGTCCTTCCGTTTGGGTTGAAGCCAGCTCCCAGGGTGTTCACGAAGTGTGTCGCAGTGGTGGCGGCAGCTCTACGCCGCAGGGGAGTCTTCGTATACCCGAACTTAGACGATTGGCTGTTGAAAGGTCCAACTCCAGACAATGTAAGGAATCCCAGACATGCATGGAACTTTGTCAACGTCTAGGACTGCATGTAAACTACAACAAGTCTGTCTCACAGCCCACTCAGAGGATCCACTTCCTAGGAGCTCTGCTAGACTCCGGAGTAGGAAAAGTGTTTCCTTCGGAGGAGAGACAGTTTTCGATAGCCCTCAAGTGCCAGCAAGTTCTTCTCCACAGGTCCCAGAAAGTGCGGAAGATAGCCTCACTCTTGGGGTCGATGGCTTCCTGCATCTTTCTAGTCCCGAACGCCAGACTTCGGATGCGTCCTCTTCAGCAGGATCTGGAGGACAAATGGGACCAACACTCAGATCGATGGGACGATCGGATCACTTTGTCGGAGGTAGCTCAATCTTCCCTCCAGTGGTGGACGAAGAAACAGAACTTGCAGGTGGGAGTTTTCTTCCATCAACCTCCTCCAACACAAACGATCATCACGGATGCATCATTACAAGGATGGGGGGCTCACATGGGACCCCTACAAGTGCAGGGTCTGTGGTCTCCCAAGGAAAGCACTTATCATATCAACTTGCTGGAATTGAGAGCGGTTCACCTGGCTCTCAAAGCGTTCCTTCCCTCGTTTCAAGAGAAAATGATTCTAGTACAGACGGACAACACCACCACAATGTACTATTTAAACAAGCAGGGAGGAACACGCTCAAGGACTCTGTCTCTGGAAGCTCAGCGCATCTGGCATTGGCTTCTGGCTCGCAAGTTGTCTGTTCAGGCAGTCCACCTCCCAGGAGAGCAGAACGTGAGGGCGGACGCACTAAGTCGGCACTTCGAAGACAAAGAAGAATGGGTTCTCAACGACGAAGTGCTAGACGACATTTTTCAGTCTTGGGGTCGTCCTTCAATAGATCTCTTCGCGGACGACAAACACCAAATGCCCAAGCTTCGCCTCCAGGTTCTATCGACCAGGAACGAGAGGGAATGCTCTTTTAATCGACTGGTCAGGGCAGTTTGTGTACGCCTTTCCACCCCTTCCGCTGATCCCGAAGGTGGTGAGCAAGCTGAGCCACTCGTGCACAACGATGATCCTGATTGCCCCCGACTGGCCGAGGCAATGGTGGTACACAGACCTACTTCACCTGTCAGTGTCTCCTCACAAGAGGCTTCGATGAAGATGAACGGGAGGATTCACCATCCCAACCTTCCGTCACTGAACTTGGCAGCATGGCTCCTGAGGTCATTCAGTACGGACATCTAGGACTGCCACAGGACTGCATGGCTATTCTGAAAGAAGCACGACGTCCTTCCACGAGACATTCTTATGCGTGCAAGTGGAAGAGATTCTATGTTCGAGGCATGTGGGCTGCTGAATTCATATCTGTGCATAGACCGCCACCTAGTGTTGGGTCCGGATGATTGCACATTGTTGTCCTGGAAGAGTCTTCGAAGTATCACGAGATAGGTGGCTCCTCCCCTGGACTACAGTGCGCATGGGCATCGCCTCCATCCCCAGATTGTTTTTTTCCGCCATTGGGTTCGGATGTGTTTCGGTTCCCTCTGTCGGAACCGATAGTTGTTCAACTTCTACTCGAGACCAAAAGGTCTTTAGGCTGGGCGTCGGTATAGTTGCGTACGGGTTTCTTTCTGACTCTCAGCTCCTATCTCTTGCTGCCCTTCCACGTGCCTTCGGCGCGGACGGGCCTACACTACAACTTTTGCTATGGAGCGGACTCCATTCAAAAAGTGTCCGCTGTGTCACTCCAAATATTCGCACCTCAACGTGCACCCTGTGTGCAATACCTGCTTGTCGCCGGATCACCGCGAAGACACCTGCATGGCGTGTTCGAAGTTCCGAAGCAAGAAGACTTTAAGGATTCGCCGGGCCAATCGGCTCCAGGCTCAATTGTCGGCTTCGGCGCCCCCACCAGATGACATTTTCCAGGAATCTGTCGAGGGAGAAGGCGACGTGCGGGAGTCGGACTCTGGCCCCGCGTCCGAAGAGGAAAACTACGACGCGGGTGACGCGGACCTTGACGAAGTCTCCGACGAGGTAGGGGACGACGATCAGGCTTGTGCCACGATGGGAGATAGCTCAGAGGACGAGCATCCCCAGTCGGACTCAGGGGCTATTCCCCTTCATACGGCCCAGGTCGAGGGATCGCCTTCGGGCCTTACCCAAGATCTGCCTATCAGTCCTACGTCCCCGCCTCCGGGCCCGGTCACGGACATTTCTAAGCCATCTCTTCTGTTGAAGAAAACAAAAGTGAAACCAACTGGTCACGCACCCTCGGATGCGAAACCGAAACTGAAAGTTGCGTTGGTGAAGAAGGTTCTGGAGGCGTCAACTTCCAAGAAATCCAAAATGGCCGACTCCAAGAGCCACGCCAAGATGGCCGACCCGAAGCCCTCGGGGTCGACGCCAAAGGCGAAGGTCTCCGACGCGGCCGCGTCGGCACCGAAAGGGGTCGGGGACCCGAAGACGGTTTCGAAGAAGCGTCAGGGCGACGACGCGCCTAGGCATGGGGCGTCGGCCCCGAAGAAGAAGCCTACCGGCGATCAGGCTCTCGAAGATGAGGGGTCGCTTGAGCAGGTGCAACCCTCGGCAACCCTTACAAAGAAAGTGGAGGAATCCTTACAGCGGATCCGAAAGACCACGGTGGTTCCCACTCAGGACACTGTAGTGCCTACGCTCACGCCTAAGCCTACTAAAGAGAAAACGCCTATTCGGTTCGTCCTTCCACCCAAGTCGGCGCCGAAGGCCTTCGCGCCGAAACAGGGCGGACATTCAGGGGAGGTGTTAACGCCGAAGGCTGCCTTGGTGGTATCGAAGCTTCGACTCCAGCCGCTTGCGGTAGAAGAGCGTCGTGAGGTCATTATCGACGCCAACACCGGGAAACTGTCGCTCCTCAAACGAAAGATCACGACGGAGCCGGCGTTGGAACCTTTTAAAATCCCGCTCAAGAATAAAAGGTACTCTGCGGACTCTTCGGCTCTGGTGGAACCTGTGTCCCCACAGGCCTTGGAACACTCGCCGACGCATTCCCCCGCGGCCGATGCGGACGAGGAAGATGCCGAGTACACCTATCCTGCGTACTCTGATCCGGAGGAGGAGCATGTGCCCTGGGCCGGGGGAGGCTACCCAGATGACCCGCAGTCGGGTCAGGACACTCAACTTTTCACCGCCAAGACGTCCCCGACAGAGGACTCGGCGGCCTTCAATGCTTTGATTGAGAGAGCCGCGGCGAACCACGACGTCGAGCTGCACTCAGACCCCGTGGATGCGGACTTCTTATTCGACACCTTCTCGGTAGCCGAAAAGCAAGTCAAAACGCTACCGATGCTTAAGGGGGTGCTTAAGCATGCACCGGAGGTTTTCAGAGAGCCCACCCGGGCGCGGGTGGCCAACCCTCGCATCGACAGGAAATATAAGGCGGCACCCACGGATCCCACCTATATCAAGGGACACTTTCCATTGGACTCCCTGGTTGTTTCCAACGCTCGAAAAAGGGCGAATTCTCAAACTACTGGTGACGCTCCTCCCCCAGACAAAGAGTCCAAGATCTTTGAGGCCTCGGGCAAACGTATTGCTGCACAGGCAGCTAACATCTGGAGAATATCTAACACCCAAGCCCTGCTTGCACGTTATGATAGGGCCCATTATGACACATTAGAGGCCATTCTGCAACACTTGCCTGACCAATACAAGGAGGCAGGAGAGATGCTCATTCAGGAGGGTAAACTCATTACAAATGCATCCATCAAATGTGCTCTAGACGTGGCGGATACAGCCTCTAGAGCCATCAATACAAGTGTGTTACTTAGACGTCATGCCTGGCTTCGTATTTCGGGGTTCAAGCCCGACATCCAAACCACTATTTTAGGGCAAACAGTTAACCCTGACCATCTGTTTGGTCCTGAGGTGGATGCCTCACTAGAAAAAATGAAAAAGGATACCGAAACTGCAAAGTCGATGGGGGCTTTACAAAGTCAGCAGTTTCGGGGTGGTTCCTTTCGCCGTTCAAATTCAAAAGGCACCTCCCGGGGACAGGCATCCCAGTCCGCACAATACTACAAGGGTAACACCCAGCCCTTGTATAACAACAAGGGTAGAGGCGGTTACAGCGGCAATAATACCAAAGGCAGGGGACGTGGAAACAATGGCTCCAGGTCCACCACCATCAACAAGCAGTGACGTCTTGTCACTGCCCCCCAACCATGCAACACCGGTTGGGGGGAGACTTCAGCAGTTCCTGCCGGCGTGGAAGAACATCACCACGGACAGGTGGGTGAGGTCCCTTATCCAGTACGGGTACTGTCTAGAGCTTACTTCCATTCCACCAGACATACCCCAAGAAGCCGTCCTATGTCAGGCGAGCATTTGACCTTATTGCAGCAGGAAGTTCTAGTTATGCTGCAAAAAGGGGCAATAGAGCTCGTTCCATTGCGAGAGCGGGGAACAGGGGTTTACTCCCTCTATTTCCTGATTCCCAAGAAGGACGGATCCCTCAGGCCTATCCTGGACCTCAGGCCCCTAAACTGGTACATACTCTCGGAGCACTTCCATATGCTCACGTTGCGGCAAGTGCTTCCCCTGCTTCAGCAGGGGGATTTTCTGGCTACACTGGATCTGAAAGATGCCTATTTTCATACCCCCCTACATCCTTCCCACAGGAGGTATCTCAGATTCACGCTCTTAGACCAGCATTACCAGTTCAAGGTCCTGCCGTTCGGGGTCACCACGGCACCAAGGGTATTTACGAAGTGCCTAGCGACTGTGGCGGCGCATCTCCGTCGCCAAAACGTCCACGTCTATCCTTACCTGGACGACTGGCTCATTCAGTCAAGAACAGAACAACAGTGCGCAGACCATGTGTCACGCACCATTCATCTCCTGCACGATCTGGGCTTCTCACTGAACTACCCCAAGTCCCATCTCCAGCCCGCCCACGTGCGACAGTATCTGGGCGCGACGATCAACACTCTGGCGGCCACTGCGCAGCCAAATTCAGTGAGAATCGCCAGTATCCAGGCGCTGATCCAACGGTTCAGACCCCAACACTCGCTTCCAGCGAAGGTGTTCATGCAGTTAATAGGCATGATGGCCTCCTGCATCTCCATTGTCCCGCACGCGAGACTACATATGCGTCCGCTTCAGGAGTGCTTAGCACGTCAGTGGACTCAGGCTCATGGGCAACTGACAGACCTAGTGTTGATGAGCGGTCGGGCATACAACTCTCTGCATTGGTGGAATCCACAAAACCTTTGCAAAGGCCGACCATTCCAAGAGCCTGTCCCACAGATTATCCTGACGACGGACGCCTCTCTCCAGGGATGGGGAGCGCATGTACTCCATTACACTGTGCAGGGACTATGGACACTACAGCAGAGGAAGATGCACATCAATGTGTTGGAACTGATGGCAATCTTCATGGCCTTAAAGGCGTTCAAAGTACATCTGTGCAACAAGGTCGTGTTGATCCGGACGGACAACATGACGGCCATGTACTACATCCAGAAGCAGGGGGGCACACACTCTCCACAGCTGTCTCATCTGGCTCAGAGCATGTGGAAGTGGGCCATTCAGAGGAACATCTTCCTCATGGCAGAGCACCTCCCGGGCAAGGACAATCAGATGGCAGACCTCCTCAGCAGGCACAGCCATCAGATGCACGAGTGGGAGATCCATCCATCGGTACTCCAACCGTACTTCCAAATGTGGGGTCATCCAGAGATAGACCTGTTCGCCACAAAGGAGAACGCAAAATGCCAAAGCTTCGCCGCCAGGTTCCCACACCCCCAATCACAGGGCAATGCGATGTGGATGAACTGGTCAGGCAGATTTGCGTACGCTTTTCCCCCAGCACCTCTGATACCGCTGGTGGCACGCAAGCTCAGGCAACACTCGATGACGCTCATCCTGGTTGCTCCAACGTGGGCTCGCCAACCATGGTACACCACGTTTCTGGAACTCTCCGTGGTACCGCATCAAAGGCTTCATCTCACTCCCAGCCTTCTGACGCAGAGCCATGGCGACATTCAGCACCCAGATCCGCAACAGCTCAACCTGGCGATCTGGCTCCTGAAGTCCTAGAGTTTGGCTACCTCAATCTTCCTCCCAATTGCATGGACATCATTCGGGAGGCAAGGAAGCCCACTACTAGAGTTTGTTATGCGGCTAAATGGAAGAGGTTTGTCATCTACTGTGGGAACCACGACATTGACCCGCTAGATGCTTCCATTCAAAACATCATCTGTTACCTTTTTCACCTGTATAGATGTAATCTAGCGTACTCTTCCATCCGCATTCACCTGTCTGCTATGGCAGCATACCTCCAAAACAGGCAGCACCTGTCACTCTTCAAGGCCTTTCTGGAGGGACTCAAAAGGGTCATTCCACCAAGGACTCCACCAGCTCCGGAATGGAACCTCAACGTGGTTCTTACAAGGCTGATGGGTCCTCCTTTTGAGCCACTGCACTCTTGTGAGCTTCAGTTTTTGACTTGGAAGGTGGCTTTCTTAGTAGCAATTACATCGCTACGGAGGGTTAGTGAGTTGCAGGCACTCACCATCCAAGAACCTTTTTTCCAAGTACATGCTAACAGGGTGGTGCTCCGCACTAACCCTAAATTCTTACCCAAAGTAGTCTCACAATTCCACATTAACCAAACAATTGAATTGCCGGTGTTTTTCCAAAACCCAGAGACGCTGGCAGAGCGCATGCTCCACACCCTTGATGTGAAAAGGGCCTTGATGTACTATGTGGACAGGACTAAAGATTTCCGCAAAACCAAACAGCTTTTTGTTGCTTTTGCCACACAACACAAGGGAAACGCTATCTCCAAGGCGGGGATTGCTAGATGGATAGTAAAGTGCATTCAAATCTGCTACGCTATAGCTAAGCGCACTCTCACTATCCCACCTAGGGCCCACTCCACTAGGAAGTTAGGGGCCTCTATGGCTTTCCTAGGTAACATTCCCTTAGAAGATATCTGTAGAGCAGCCACATGGTCTACCACACATACTTTCACTAAGCACTACTGTGTAGACGTGCATTCCAAACAGCAGGCAGCTGTTGGTCAGGCTGTTCTAAAAACGCTTTTTCAGACTGCTGCAGCTGGCACGGGCGGCCGCCGTTAATGGAGGGACTGCTATGTATTCTATGCACAGATATGAATTCAGCAGCCCACATGCCTCGAACTGCAAATGCTACTTACCAGTATGCATCTGTTCTTGGCATGTAGGGCTGCTGACATTCATATCGCCCACCCTCCTCCCCGGCGCCTGTAGCAGCTGCAGTATTTATTCATACAAACACATATGCTCATAGCATGGTCATCACTCACATTCTTCACTCCATCTCTGCCAATGGCTAAAAACAATCTGGGGATGAAGGCGATGCCCATGCGCACTGTAGTCCAGGGGAGGAGCCACCTATCTCGTGATACTTCGAAGACTCTTCCAGGACAACAATGTGCAATCATCCGGACCCAACACTAGGTGGCGGTCTATGCACAGATATGAATGTCAGCAGCCCTACATGCCAAGAACAGATGCATACTGGTAAGTAGCATTTGCAATATGGTGCATGCAGAATGGTCTCAACCCAGTAAAGAGTCAGGAAGAAGCAGTTCTACCATACTTGTTGTACCTGACTAAAGCGGGTTTGAAATTTAACTCCATTAAGGTGCATTTAGCCGCTATTACAGCTTATAGGCGATCACCTTCACAAACTTCTTTTTTTCAGCTTCCATCAGTAAAAGATTTCCTGCAGGGTCTAAAGAAGATGTACCCTCCTGTACGGCCTCCTGCTCCTCCTTGGGAGCTGAACCTAGTCCTATCAAAATTGATGGGCCCTCCTTTTGAGCCCATTCATAAAGCTACTTTACAGCATATTTCCTGGAAAGCGGCTTTTTTGATAGCGATTACGTCAGCCCGTAGGGTGAGCGAAATTCAGGCCCTATGTACTAAAGAACCGTATACAGTCTTTCATTTGAACAGAGTGGTGCTTAGAACGCATCCTTCTTTCCTGCCGAAAGTGGTATCGGATTTTCATGTCAATCAGTCTATCTCTTTACCCACTTTCTTTCCTAATCCCTCTACTCCAGCTGAGAGGGCATTACACTCTTTGGACCTGAAAAGGGTTTTAAAGTTCTATCTGGACAGGTCCAAGTCTATTCGACATTCTGATCAATTGTTTGTTAACTACGGATCGATCAGAACTGGTCATGCAGCCTCGAAACGTTCTATCTCCAGGTGGATCGTTTTGTGTATCAAGCTTGCTTACCAATTGGCGCAGAAGCCTTTAGGGGGTACTCCTAAGGCGCATTCTACTAGAGGTAGAGCAGCCACGGCGGCTTACCTGCAAGATGTGCCCATGTCTGAGATTTGTAAAGCGGCGACCTGGAGGTCTGTCCATACATTTACCAGACATTACTGTCTAGATTCTGACACGAGAGCAGATACCCAGGTGGGCCAGGCCTCCCTGAGGAATCTGTTTAACAGCTGAAGATTTGGCTGTTATGCTCTGGTTGGGTCATGTACTTCTCATTTACCTGCAGGTGGTTGATGGGCTTGCTATTCTATTCAGTGCTTATGACTATTGATGAGGATCCCCTGGAAGGGAAGGATAAGTTACTTACCTGTAATCCTAGTTCTCTTCCAGTGGTATCCTCATCAAAGTCATAAGCAACCCACCCGCCTCCCCAGGTAAATTAGATTTGATACTATTTCAGTATTGTGGTTTAGCCCTGTCTTCAGGGTTATGCAAAGAACAACTGACCTAACTGTCACCCCTGAGGCATGATGGGAAGCCTGGGGTCATGGCTGCCTTAAAGGCACGGTGCCAGTTATTGTGAAAATGGTTTCATTTTCTATGCTATTGTTTTGCAATGCAGCCTGAGGGCTAACAATGTCTATTTATAAGCAATTTTCAGGATTTATGAGTGGTTTGACTCATTAAAACACAAAGTTCAAGGGTTTTTTGACCTAATGTGTTTTTTGATTCCTTACTAATTGCAGTTCATGTATATGTGTTTGCATTGTTTAGCCTCAGTTGTGGGGCTGCATTGATGTGAGAAAAATGATACATGTACATACATATATGTGGAGCGAGATATGTGTTTTATACATATTTTTATATTGTTTCCGGGGTCCCGCACATGGGCGGGAATATTCAGTGCTTATGACTTTGATGAGGATACCCCTGGAAGAGAACTAGGATTACAGGTAAGTAACTTATCCATTCAGCCCTGCCTACCTAGGGTACACAAAACCCTGTCTGGGTCGGTGCTAGCGCCGCCCCTGACAGGAAACCCTTTGTCCAAGCTCTCCTCGCTGGAAGGACTCCCAGCAGCAGGAGGTCAGACTTGTGTCTGTGGTGGCAGCATCCATTTTGTGATGCTGAGGCTCAAGTTAACTTTAACCGGGGTTCACAGTTACATACATGTTGTGTCCCTCTAGAAGGGTGCAATGCTAACCCCGTCGCCAGAATTGGCGAGGGGTTAGTATTCCAATTCGTATGACACCTTACTCGACATGTTTTGATAAAGCGATACCAAAGATAGCAAATAACCGCGAGGATTATAATGCACTTAAGAGTATATGGTACGCGTTATCATGGTACAGCTATTAGGACTTGGTTCCGCAAGCTGCAGACGGGCTCAGCTCATGCCAGAGCACCATCTCACATGATTCCAAGCACTCGGCCTTCAGGATTGTTAAGGCCTGCCATAGGAGTGACTGATAGGAATCTATGTGTCCATTTTAGGGTTAGATATAGGTATGCTATATCTACAGCAAAGGGTGATTACACCACCTTGCCCCAGCTGTCGTGCAGCCAGTTGTGTCAGATTTAGATGGCCAGCCAGGGGTGGCATAATACATGCTGCAGCCCCTGGTAGGCCCTGGGTACACCTATGCCCTGAGTTACAGGGTCTGATAAGGTGGCCCAGTACCAATTGGTAAATGCACCTAAGGTACACGTGTCAATTTAGTGAGAGAACAGCAAGGCTGTGGGTCTGATTAGCAGGCCCACAGCCAGAGAAGTCTTAAACCAGTGAAGCAAAAAGCAAAAATCTGGGGTGATCATAGGATTGCAGATCCTACTCTCCTACACCTGTGCATACACCAGTCTAAACCAGTTCCTGGGGCACTCCAGCCCCAGAGCTGGCGCAAGACCGGACAAAGGAAAAGTGGTGTAACAACCCCCCTTCCTGGTCCCTCCCAGAGGAGGGACCTAGTCGTAGTGCAGCCCCCCTTTAGCCGGAAAAAGGTAGGAGCTGGTCCCATTCAAAATTAGATTATCCTGATCAACTTCACAAGAAGAAACTCTGGACTTCGACGTTCTGCTCCACAGAAGACTGAAGATATCTCCCTTGTGGGCAAGGCGTGTCCACCCTGCACAAGCAGGCACCATCAGCGTACAGCGGCTTCCCTTTGTCGTCTTCCTGCAAGGATCCAGACTTCAGAGCCCGACGAGACCTGGATTCCCAGACCTGTCCGACCTCTACCCACCTCTGCAGCACAGCTGAGACCCGTGGGTGCGACGAGACACGTGGGACCGGCCATCTTGAAAGAAGCAGCACTTCGCTCCAGCACGACTTCAGAGGCATCCTCGTCCAAGTGCTTTGGGGACTGAGAAGCCCCGACCCGAGCAGCTCCTGCACCGAAGATCAGCCCTCCAGCATCAACGAGATCTGCATGGGGCCCTTCTGCCTGTTTGCTGCTCGACGCGTTGTCTCGTCACTTGCCGGCTGGCTGGTGACCTCCTAAACGACAAACTCCGACAACTTCACTGCAGGTCTGGTTGCTCCAGACTGGCCCTCGCTCCCTTCCAAAAGAGGAGCACCCCGGACCCTCCTGGTCCACTCCAGATGCCGTTTCCACTCACTGCGTGGGTTGCCTTTGCCAAGGCCTGTTGAACCCGAATCTGGAGACGACACAGCTGACAGCGAGAGCCTGCGTGGGACAGCTCGTGCCTCCATCCTGGTCTTTGAAGACACCACCTGGTCGCAGAGACAAGCGTCCACCTTCACCTGATCGCGACGACGATATCTGGTTCCACTCCTGGTTCCACTCCAGTCACTGGCTAGTGACTTTGAACATTGTCCCCTCTGCTTTCAGGTTCTTCTCTTCACTGATCCACCCTTTGATCACCGGACATCTTCCTCCTGACCCGCCTGCAGCATCTTTTCCTCCAGGCTCCATAGACTTCAACTCCAAACCCCACACGACTTGACACCTATGCACCTGCAGCCTGTGGGTGAGGTAACACGAGCATTTCGGTGCTCAAGGGTAGCTTGACAATCCTAGTGTCCAGTTCCACAGTCGTTTTAGTCCTATCTAGTCAGGGACGTCCGTACTCACCTTTTCTTTAAACTGTACTATCCATAGACATTTGTACGCATCTCGCGTGTGAGTTCACACTCTGCACACGCTCTCGGTGGGCCTCCTATTACTTACCTCAAGTTAGTATAGCGTGGTCCCAGCGATCCTACAGCCTCTGGACAGCTCCATTCCTTTGATTGACTTTCACATTCCACTTACTTAGTATATGGTTTGTCGTGCCCCTAGGGCACCATTGTAAATCGTGCAACTTAAACGTATTTTTCCAAAGAGTTTGTCATGTGCTTAGCCCCCTGACCTCATAAAGAGTTCACAGGTGTATGTTAGTTAATAAATACTTGTTTATTTTCATAACAACCTGTCTGGTGTCCTTTCACTTGGTATTCAAGGGGTTATATGTGGTAAAACCGCTGGCTTCACATGCCAATAGAGTGTAGCCTAAGACTGCTTTGTCCATGCTACCATTAGGATAGCTGGTCTATAAGGTTGACTTACAACCAATCACCATAAGGGTTGTTTGGACTGATACAAGGTGATCACTAGAACTAGTGAACATCATATATCAGGCCAACATATATCAGGCCAACTTCTCACACCCACCAGCACCTGAATGAACCTGAATGTGGTCCTTACCAGGCTGATGGGACCACCTTTTGAGCCTCTACACTCATGCGAGATACAATTCTTGACGTGGAAAGTGGCTTTCCTAATAGCAATCACATCGCTATGACGATTTAGTGAACTTCAGGCACTAACTATCCAGGAGCCATTCATACAGATTCACTCCAACAGGGTGGTACTACGCACTAACCCTAAGTTTCTGCCTAAAGTGGTTTCACAGTTCCATATGAATCAAACTATAGAACTGCCAGTGTTCTTCCAGAATCGGTGGCAGAGAGAATGCTCCACAGACTAGACTTCAAGAGAGCTCTAATGTACTACATAGCTCGGACGAAAGATTTTAGGAAGACTAAACAACTGGTTGTTGCCTTTTCACCACAACACAAAGGCAACCCCATTTCAAAAGCGGGTATAGCCAGGTGGATCGTTAAGTGCATACAGATTTGCTATCAAAAGGCTAAGCGCACCTTAACTGTTCCCCCCCCAGAGCCCACTCAACACGAAAGTTGGGGGCATCCATGGCTTTCCTTGGAAACATTCTTTTAGAGGAAATCTGTAGAGCAGCCACATGGTCTACCATACACACATTTACAAAACACTACTGGGTAGATGTGCACTCCAAAGAGCAGGCAGCTGTAGGGCAGGCTGTTCTAAAAACACTTTTTCACACTGCTGCAGCTGGCACAGGCAGCAGCCGCTAAGAAGAGGGACTGCTATATATTCTATGCACAGATATGAATTCAGCAGCCCACATGCCTCGAACTGAATATGCTACTTACCAGTATGCATCTGTTCTTGGCATGTAGGGCTGCTGACATTCATATCGCCCGCCCTCCTCCCCGGCGCCTATAGCGGCTGCAGCACTCAGAATTACTCTTAGCATGGTCATCACTATTGTACTACTCTCCATCTCTGCCACAATGGCGAAAAACAATCTGAGGATGGAGAGGATGCCCATGCGCACTGTAGTCCAGGGGATGAGCCACCTATCTCGTGATACTTCGAAGACTGCGGCCAAGAAATTACACTCTACCTCCCCGTCATCCACCGTTCCGCCAGATAAAGAAAGCCAATGGATCGACTCGCCTGGAAGGAAGGTTTGCGGGACTGCTTCCACAGCCATTAAGGCGTCCAGCGATACAGCTCTGCTGGGACGTTATGACCGGGCACTGTGGGACTCCCTGCAACAGTTCGTGGAACTGCTACCAAGAGACAAGAGGGAGGACTTCCAAGAGATCCTCAAGGAAGGGATGCTGGTGTCAAACCAGGTCATCAGCGCGGCGGCGGATGCCTCCCTGTTGGCTGCCCATGGTTACTGCCATGGAATCAATCAGCGGCGACATGCCTGGCTCAGGCTCACGTCACTCAAGCCGGAGCCCCAGCAGCGGGTGGCCAATCTGCCCTTTTCCAGGGACACCTTGTTCGGAAAACACGCAGATGATGAGATGGCCCTCATGAAGGCGGAGGCAGAGACCCCTACTGCTGTGGGCTTGGAGAAGCCAAAAGAGAAGTCCTACCGACCGTTCCAGAGACGGTTCGGTGCGCAAGGAAGAGGACGGGGCAGTCTTCGGGACAGCAGCAGCAGCAACAACAGCAGCAGTTCCGGAGACCCTTCCAGAAACTGCAAAAAGGTAGAGGGAGACAGCAGTCCTCTACCCCGAACAAGGGCCTGGCCGGGTCTCGACCCTGAGCGGTTACTTCCCCTTCATCCGTTACCCGCTCCGGTGGGGGGAAGCGTTCAATTTTTTCTGGCTGAGTGGAGAAAAATTACTCAGGACAAGTGGGTGCTGAATATTGTTTGCAATGGATACAGTCTTCGGTTCATCAGCCCGACTCCAGCGATCCCTCCGGTCAGCTCACAGTATCAACTGCGCGAGCTCCAGGCGGAGGCCGATATCCTGTTAAGGAAAAGGGCGATAGAAGAAGTACCTCTGTCTCAAAGAGGAAGAGGTCTGTACTCCCTTTTCTTCCTGGTTTGCAAGAAGGACAAGAACGAGTTCAGGCCCATTCTGGACTTGCGGCAGTCAAACAAGTGGATTCGCTGAGAAAAGTTTTGTATGCTGTCGTTGCATCAGATTTATCCTCAGTTGCAACAGGGAGACTGGCTTTGTGCAATAGACCTACAGGATGCGTACTTCCATGTGCCCCTTACATGCAAACACAGAAAGTTTCTGCGATTTCAAGTCGGCACCAATCATTATCAGTACACAGTGCTGCCATTCGGGCTGAAATCTGCGCCCAGGACATTCTCGAAGTGTATGGCAGTGGTAGCGGCACACTTAAGGAAGAACAAGGTGTTTGTCTACCCGTACCTGGACGATTGGTTGATCAAGGCCTCCTCCTTCTCGGAAACTCAAGCACACTTCCAGAAGACGTGCGTTCTCTTGAACAAGTTGGGGTTGCACATCAACATGTCCAAGTCTGTCCCAATCCCGGTCCAGTGCATTCAGTACTTAGGAGCCTGTCAGCAAGCGTGTCTCCTTCGGAGGAGCGACGGCGATCGATCCTTCGGAAGGCTCAGGCTCTTATGACCGCTCCATCTACAACAGTGAGGACGGTGTCTTCTCTACTGGGGTCGATGGCCTCTTGTATCTTCCTCACTCCTCATGCACGGCTACACATGAGACCTCTGCAGGAGTGCTTGGAGGACCAGTGGGACCAGAGGAAAGGATCTTGGGACGACAAGATACGACTGTCTCTGCATGCTCTTCAGTTTCTGAAGTGGTGGTGTTCGGCGGAGAATCTCCTCAGAGGGGTTCCCTTCCACAAGGACAGTCCTACTCAGACTATCGTGACGGATGCCTCTCCACGGCTGGGGAGCGCATTCGGGAGACTTACAGATTCAAGGATCTTGGTCTCCGATGGAGTCCATGTATCACATCAATTTCCTGGAACTCAGAGCTGTTCACTTGGCACGGAAGGCCTTTCATCCGTCCTTCCGGACCAACTCTTTGCTTGTACAGACGGACAATACGACCACAATGTATTACCTCAACAAGCAGGGGGGCTCGAGATCGCGCACCCTGTCTCAGGAGGCGCAGACTATCTGGCACTGGCTTCTGGCCAGAGGATTGACGAGAACGGCTACCCATCTACCAGGTGTGCAGAATGTTCAGGCAGACGCGCTGAGCCGACTGATTCAGGAAAACCACGAATGGGTCATAAACGACGAAGTACTATGAGAAGTCTTCGAAAGGTGGGGACTCCTGACGTAGATCTGTTTGCCACCGCCGATAACAGCAAATGCCGAGACTCCGCCTCCAGGTACTACCAACAAGGGACGCTGGGGAATGCGCTATGGATCAACTGATCGAACAGCTTTCTGTACGATTTTCCACCCATTCCCCTGATGCCAGCGATGCTCATCAAGCTGTCCCAGTCCAGGGCACGGATGATCCTGATTGCCCCGGAATGGCCCAGGCAGTGGTGGTTCACGGACTTGCTTCACCGGTCTCTCCTTCCGCACATACGGCTGCCATGCAGGTCGGACCTTCTCTCGAAGTTCGGGGGGCAGATGTTGCACCCCAACCTCTCGTCTTTGAGTTTGGCGGCATGGCTCCTGAGATAGTGCAATATGGCCACTTAAATCTGCCCGAAGATTGCATGGACATACTGAAGGAGTCTAAGCGACCTTCCACTCGGACATCCTATGCTTACAAGTGGAAGAGGTTTTGTATCTGGTGTGCGGCCAAGAACTATGACCCGATGACGTGCAAGGAAGATGTCATCCTTCCTTACCTTCTACATTTGGCCCGATCTGACCTTAATGTTCATTCCATTAAGGTTCATCTCGCTGCATTGACTGCCTACAGGAAAAGCCCTTCACAGACTTCCTTCTTCCAGATCCCCGTGATCAAACATTTTTTGGAAGGCTTGAAGAAAGTGTTCCCTCCTGTCAGGCTTCCTTCGCCTTCATGGGAATTGAATGTGGTGCTGTCCAGATTGATGAAGGAGCCTTTTGAACCTATTCATAAGGCTTCGTTGCAGCACCTGTCCTGGAAGGCGGCGTTCCTCGTGGCCATTACATCGGCCCGCAGGGTGAGTGAAATTCAGGCGTTGTGTTGCCAAGAACCTTATACTGTATTTCATGCTGCTAAGGTTGTTATGCGTACTCACCCTAAATTTCTTCCCAAGGTTATTTCTGATTTTCATGTCAACCAGACTATAATTTTGCCTACGTTTTTTCAGAATCCTTCATCTCCAGCGGAAAGGTCCTTACATTCCCTGGATGTTAGGAGGGTGTTGAAATTTTATCTGGATAAGACCAAAGATATTCGTAGGTCAGACCAATTGTTCATCAATTATGGATCAGTCAGGACGGGTCTTGCTACCTCTAAGCAGTCCATCTCTAGGTGGATTGTGTCCTGCATACAACTGTGTTACCAGAAAGCTAATAAGACCGTAGGAGGTAAACCTAAGGCTCATTCCACCAGGGGCAAAGCTGCCACGACGGCTTTGCTCCGTAATGTTCCTATTGCAGAAATATGCAAGGCCGCCACTTGGAAGTCGGTTCATACCTTTGCTAAGCATTACTGTCTGGACACTGATGCCAGGGCAGATGCTCAGGTTGGACAGGCTTCGCTGCGGAATTTGTTCGCACAATAGTGGTGTTAATTTCTTTTCTCCACCGCCGCTTTGGTGTGGGGATGGGCTTGCCATTCTATTCACTAGATTATGACTATACACAGAGATCCTCTACTACAGAAGGAGTAGTTTCTGTCCTGTAACTCCAGGTTCGAGGCATGTGGGCTGCTGAATTCATATCTGTGCATAGATCGCCGCCTAGTGTTGGGTCCGGATGATTGCACATTGTTGTCCTGGAAGAGTCTTCGAAGTATCACGAGATAGGTGGCTCCTCCCCTGGACTACAGTGCGCATGGGCATCGCCTCGATCCCCAGATTGTTTTTTTCCGCCATTGGGTTCGGATGTGTTTCGGTTCCCTCTGTCGGAATCGATAGATTGTTTAACTTTCTAACTTGAGACCAAAAGGTCTTTAGGCTTGGCGTCGGTATTGTTTTCGTTCGGGTTTGTCTTTTTTATCAGCTCCGAACGCTTCCTGCCCCTCCGCGTGCTGTCGGCGCGGACGGGCCTACTCGACGCTCCAGACTACTGAACATGGAACGAACTCAGTTCAAGAGGTGCCCGGTGTGCACCTCCAAGTATTCACACCTCGACGTGCACCCTGTGTGCAACAAATGTTTGTCACCGGACCATGATGAGGCCAGGTGTATGGCCTGCTCAAAGTTCCGGTGTAAGAAGACCCTCCAGCATCGTCGGGCCGCTCGACTCCAGGCCCAGTTGTCGGCACCCCCGGCGCCCCCGCCGGACAACATCTTCGACGAATTTGTTGAAGACGACAATGTCTTTCAAGTTTCGGACTCTAGCCTTGCGTCGGAGGGAGATGACTACGACGCGGGAGACGAAGAGTTTGATGAAGCCGGCGAAGAGGTAGGGGACGACGATGGGGCCATTGCCACCGTGGGGGATAGCTCAGAGGAAGAACATCCTCAAACTGACTCATGGGTCAACTCCCAACATACCGCCCAGGTCGAGGGATCGCCTTCGGGCCTTACCCAAGACCTCGTTACTAGTCCAGCAGTCCCGCCTCTTGGCCCGGCCACGGACATTTCTGATGCGCCACTCCCGTTGAAGAAAACGAAAGTGAAGCCATCGGGATCCACACCAAAGGTTTCGAAACCGAAAGTGAAAGCTCCAAAGGCTCTAGAGGCGTCAACATCTAAAAAACTCAAAATGGCCGACTTGAAGAGCCACGCCAAGATGGCCGACCCGAGGGCCTCTGGGTCGACGCCGAAGGCAAAGGCGGCCGACGCCGAAGGCAAAGGCGGCCGACGCGGCAGCGTCGGCGCCGAAGATGGTCGAGGTCGATGACCCGAAGAAAGCTTCGAAGAAGCGTCAAGGCGATTCCAGAGCTCTGGCTGCGCCGGCTCCGGCCGTCGGGGCCAAGGATGGCACTGTGTCGGCTCCGAAAACGGTGCCTCTAGCCGACCCGATTCCCGAATCGGGGAAAACGCTCGAGCCGGTCAAGCCCTCTCCAGCCTTAACGAAGAAGGTCGCGGAGTCCCTGCAACGGATTCGGAAGGACGCTGTGGTTCCCGAACCGGAGGGCGTGGTGCCGAAGCCCGCATCGAAGCCGGCAAAGGCGCAAACGCCTATCCGCTTCACCCTGCCGCCAAAGTCGACGCCGAAAGCCTTCGCTCCGAAGCAGGGGGCGGACGTGCCCTCGAACGGGGTGTCGACGCCCAAAGCGTCATTGGTGGTGTCGAAGCTTCGACTCCAGCCTCTCGCGGAGGAAGAGCGTCGAGAGGTCATCATCGACGCCAATACTGGGAAACTGTCTCTCCTCAAGAGGAAAATCACCACGGAGCCGGTGTTGGAACATTTTCGGATTCCTCTCAAAAACAAGAAGGACTCGGCGGGTACTTCGGCCCCTATGGAGCCTTCGTCTCCCAAATACTTAGAACGTTCTCCAACGCGTTCCAACGCGGGGGAGGGTGACGATGAGGAGGAGGTAGAGTACAACTATCCGGCGTACTCGGATCCGGAGGAGGAACATGAACCTTGGTCGGCCGGAGGCGACCCAGAGGACCCGCAGTCGGGTCAGGAACCGGAGCTCTTTGCGGCAAAAACCTCACCGACGGAGGACTCTGCAGCCTTCAACGCTTTGATTGAGAGGGCTGCAGCTAATCATGATGTTGAGCTACATTCAGATCCTGTGGATGTGGATTTTTTGTTTGACACTTTCTCGGTGGCCGAAAAGTCAGTCAAGACATTGCCAATGCTCAAAGGAGTGCTAAAGCACGCGCCGGAGGTCTTCAAGGAGCCCACTCGGGCACGTGTCATCAATCCTCGAATTGACAAAAAATATAAGGCAGCGCCCTCGGATCCAACATACATCAAGGCCACTGGACTCTTTGGTTGTATCCAACGCACGCAAGAGGGCAAATTCACAGACCACTGGTGACGCCCCTCCCCTAGACAAAGAGTCGAAAATATTTGAGGCCTCAGGGAAACGGATTGCTGCGCAGGCAGCTAACATTTGTCGCATTTCAAACACGCAGGCCCTACTTGCACGCTACGATAGGGCTCATTATGACACCCTAGAAACACTGTTGCAGCACTTACCTGGCCAGTACAAGGAGGCTGGGGAGATGTTAATTCAGGAGGGAAAGCTAATCACTAACGCTTCCATCAAATGTGCGCTAGATGTGGCTGATACAGCCTCCAGGGCGATCAACACTAGTGTGTTGCTAAGAAGACATGCATGGCTTAGGATATCAGGCTTTAAACCAGATATACAGACAACCATACTGAACCAAACAGTTAATCCTGACCACCTGTTTGGCCCCGAGGTGGATGCGACACTTGAAAAAATGAAGAAAGACACAGACACTGCTAAGTCTATGGGGGCCCTCCAATCTTAGCAGTTTCGGGGTGGTTCTTTTCGCCGCTCCAATACCAGAGCCACCTCAAGGGGTCAGGCATCGCAATCCACACAGTACTATAAGAGCAATACCCAGACCTCATACACCAACAAGGGTAGAGGTGGCTACAGAGGCAACAACGTCAAGGGCAGGGGACGTGGAAACAACAGCTCCAGGTCCACCGCCGCCAACAAGCAGTGACGTCTTGTCACTGCCCCCCGACCACACAACACCGGTCGGGGGGAGACTCCAGCAGTTCCTGCCCGCGTGGAAATCCATCACCACGGACAGGTGGGTCAAATCTCTTATCCAGTACGGTTACTGTCTGGAACTTACTTCCACTCCACCAAACATACCTCCAAGAAACCGTCCTATGTCCGGCGAGCACTTGCACTTGTTGCAGCAGGAAGTTCAAGTCGTGCTGCAAAAAGGGGCAATAGAGGTCGTCCCACTGCAAGAAAGGGGAACAGGGGTTTACTCCCTGTATTTCCTAATCCCCAAAAAGGCCGGATCCCTCAGGCCCATCCTGGACCTCAGGCCCCTCAACTGGTATATTCTCTCGGAGCACTTCCATATGCTCACGTTACAGCAGGTACTCCCTCTGCTTCAACAGGGGGACTTCCTGGCTACGTTGGATCTGAAGGATGCATACTTTCATATCCCCCTGCATCCTTCCCACAGGAAGTATCTCAGATTCACGATTCAAGACCAGCACTACCAGTTCAGGGTTCTGCCGTTCGGGGTCACCACAGCGCCAAGGGTCTTTACAAAGTGCCTGGCGACTGTGGCGGCGCATCTACGTCGCCAGAACGTCCACGTCTATCCTTATCTGGACGACTGGCTCATTCAGGCAAAAACAGAGCAGCAGTGCGCCGACCACGTGTCCCGCACCATTCATCTCCTGCACGATCTGGGATTCTCGCTGAACTATCCAAAATCCCATCTCCAACCCGCCCATATACGGCAGTATCTGGGCGCGACAATAAACACTCTGGCAGCCACTGCGCAGCCAAACTCAGTGAGAATCGCCAGTATCCAAACGCTGATCCAACGATTCAGACCTCAGCACTCGCTTCCAGCGAAGGTGTTCATGCAGTTGATAGGCATGATGGCCTCCTGCATCTCCATCGTCCCGCACGCGAGACTACATATGCGTCCGCTTCAGGAGTGCCTGGCACGTCAGTGGACTCAGGCTCATGGGCAACTGACAGACCTAGTGTTGGTGAGCGGTCGGGCGTACAACTCTCTGCATTGGTGGAATCCACAAAACCTTTGCAAGGGCCGACCGTTCCAGTAGCCTGTGCCACAGATTATCCTGACAACGGACGCTTCTCTCCAGGGATGGGGAGCGCATGTACTCCATTACACGGTGCAGGGACTATGGACACTACAGCAGAGGAAGATGCGCATCAACGTTTTTGAACTGATGGCAATCTTCATGGCCTTGAAGGCATTCAAAGTACATCTGTGCAACAAGGTCGTGTTGATCCGGACGGACAACATGACGGCCATGTACTACATTCAGAAACAGGGGGGCACACACTCTCCGCAGCTGTCTCATCTGGCTCAGAGCATGTGGAAGTGGGCCATTCAGAGGAACATCTTCCTCATGGCGGAGCATCTCCCGGGCAAAGACAACCAGATGGCGGACCTGCTCAGCAGGCACAGCCACCAAATGCACGAGTGGGAGATACATCCATCAGTACTCCGACCGTACTTCCAAAAGTGGGGTCATCCAGAGATAGACCTGTTCGCCACAAAGGAGAACGCAAAATGCCAAAGCTTCGCCGCCAGGTTCCCACACCCGCAATCGCAGGGCAATGCGATGTGGATGAACTGGTCGGGCAGATTTGCGTACGCTTTTCCCCCAGCACCTCTGATACCGCTGGTGGCACGCAAACTCAGGCAGCACTCGATGACTCTCATCCTGGTTGCTCCAACGTGGGCTCGCCAACCATGGTACACCACGTTTCTGAACCTCCCCGTGGTACCGCATCAAAGGCTTCATCTCACTCCCAGCCTTCTGACGCAGAGCCATGGCGACATTCAGCACCCAGATCCGCAACAGCTCAACCTGGCGATCTGGCTCCTGAAGTCCTAGAGTTTGGCTACCTCAATCTTCCCCCCGATTGCATGGACATCATTCGGGAGGCAAGGAAGCCCACTACTCGAGCTTGTTATGCGGCTAAATGGAAGCGGTTCGTCATTTATTGTGCAAACCACAACATTGACCCGCTGGATGCTTCCATTCAGAACATCATTTGTTACCTGTTCCACCTGTACCAATGCAATTTGGCGTATTCTTCCATCCGCATTCACTTGTCTGCAATGGCAGCATACCTCCAGAATAGGCAACACCTATCACTTTTTAAGGTCCCTGCTATCAAGGCTTTTCTGGAAGGACTCAAAAGAGTCATTCCACCACGGACACCACCAGCTCCGGAATGGAACCTCAATGTGGTTCTTACACGGCTGATGGGTCCTCCCTTTGAGCCACTGCACTCTTGTGAGCTTCAGTTTCTGACTTGGAAGGTTGCTTTCTTAGTAGCAATTACATCGCTACGGAGGGTTAGCGAATTGCAGGCGCTCACCATCCAAGAACCTTTCTTCCAAGTACACGCTAACAGGGTGGTGCTCCGCACTAACCCTAAATTCTTACCCAAGGTTGTATCTCAATTCCACATAAACCAGACAATTGAGTTGCCAGTGTTTTTTCAAAACCCAGAGTCACTGGCGGAGCGGATGCTCCACACCCTTGATGTTAAAAGAGCCTTGATGTACTACATTGACAGGACAAAAGATTTTCGTAAGACCAAGCAACTTTTCGTTGCATTTGCCTCACACCACAAGGGAAACGCTATCTCCAAAGCTGGGATCGCTAGGTGGATCGTGAAATGCATTCAGATCTGTTACGCTAAAGCTAAACGCACTCTCACAATTCCACCAAGAGCCCACTCCACCAGAAAGTTGGGGGCCTCTATGGCTTTCCTAGGTAACATTCCCTTAGAAGATATTTGTAGAGCAGCCACATGGTCTACCATACATACTTTAACTAAACATTACGGTGTAGACGTGCACTCTAAACAGCAGGCAGCTGTTGGTCAGGCTGTTCTCAAAACACTTTTTCAAACTGCTGCAGCTGGCACGGGCGGCCGCCGCTAATGGAGGGACTGCTATGTATTCTATGCACAGATATGAATTCAGCAGCCCACATGCCTCGAACTGCAAATGCTACTTACCAGTATGCATCTGTTCTTGGCATGTAGGGCTGCTGAGATTCATATCGCCCACCCTCCTCCCCGGCGCCTGTAGCAGCTGCAGTATTCATCTACATATATTTATATGCTCTTAGCATGGGCATCACTCACATACTTCACTCCATCTCTGCCAATGGCTAAAAACAATCTGGGGATGGAGGCGATGCCCATGCGCACTGTAGTCCAGGGGAGGAGCCACCTATCTCGTGATACTTCGAAGACTCTTCCAGTACAACAATGTGCAATCATCCGGACCCAACACTAGGCGGCGATCTATGCACAGATATGAATGTCAGCAGCCCTACATGCCAAGAACAGATGCATACTGGTAAGTAGCATTTGCATTCTGTAGTAGGGGTATCTCTGTTATAGTCATAAGCGCCCGCCCTCCTCCCCGGTGGAGAGATAGATATTCATGTAAGGAATGCTACAGGTCTGGCGTGTTACGCCTTCAAAAAGAACTGAAATTAAAAGGGACCTGCAGTGCATTCTGGGATACTGTGAAGTTCTGAAAAGTTCTCTTAAAGGCACAGTATCCTGTTTTGTGCCACATAATGGCAGCCTATGGGGCTTGTCTGTCCATGTCTTTCTCTCTATCATTCCAGAGGGTTTTTGCTGCTAAGGCAAGGGAAATCTGGACAGACTTTGCTGTTTGTGGATTTTTGGTGTAATTTCTAGTTGGAGTACTGGACAGTGTAGCCTGGTTATAGGCTGCATTATCTGTCTTTAAATTCTCTCTTAAGTGTCTGTGCAGTTCTGCATTTTTTTCGACACTTTAAGAGATTATTTTTGATTGCTCCGGGGTCCACGCACATGGGCGGGACTATTCACTAGATTATGACTATAACAGAGATACCCCTACTACAGAACTGGAGTTACAGGACAAACTACTCCATCTGGCACAGGCAGCCACCGCTAGGGGAGATACTGCTATACATTCGATGCACAGATATGAATTCAGCAGCCCACATGCCTCGAACGGAATATGCTACTTACCAGTATGCATCTGTTCTTGGCATGTAGGGCTGCTGACATTCATATCGAAAACCCGCCTCCCCTGTGCCTGTCGCAGCTGTAGCATTCACTCTTTGCATGGACATCTCTTGCTGTACTATACTCCATCTCTGCCACAATGGCAAAAAACAGTCTGAGCATGGAGAGGATGCCCATGCGCGCTGTAGTCCAAGGGAGGAGCCACCTATCTCGTGATACTTCGAAGACTCTTCCAGTACAACAATGTGCAATCATCCGGACCCAACACTAGGCGGCGATCTATGCACAGATATGATTGTCAGCAGCCCTACATGCCAAGAACAGATGCATACTGGTAAGTAGCATATTCCTTTCGTCTGCTGCTCGCTGCGGCAGGCCCTCCTCTATTGGGCTGCCGCCGTCCGTTTGTCAGTAGATCTGGGTTTCCCTGGATAACAATATAGCACCACCGGACTCTCTTCCTTCGCCAGTTTCCAGATCCACAGGCCTCCCCCTCAGAAGTGCCTCCGCTTGTCAGCGGCCACGTAGGTCGCTCAGTCAGACAGCCAGGCTCACCCCGCCATCCACAATCATGGTAGGCCCCAGTGCGATGTCTACCACCACCGCAGTGTGTACTCCTCCGCTGCATCGCTCTCCTGTCTTCCCATGTCCTGTTGCACTGGTAACAGTGAGTGCGTGCTCCCGACTGCAAGAACCGAAGCGGGCTGTCCTCCGAGGCACACAGCACCCCCGGAGCGGGCACCAGCAGATCCAGGGGCCAGGCCGCAAACCCGTTAGTCGCCTCACTCAACCCCCAAGGCAGCACATCTGCTCCAATCCCATCGCATCACAAACAGGGCTGCCCAAGCGTAGTTCCCCCTCGGTGTCCCAGAGGTCGGGCAGCGCGCGCTCAATAGCGTCTCGCTCTTCTCTCCCCACCGCAGGCACCCGAGTTCGGGTCCCCGCTCCGCTGGGCTTCACAACAGATCCGGAAGAAAGTCGAATCTTCAGGTTCTCGCATGCACAGCTCCAAAAGTGTATACGCACCCCAGCCGAGACAGCGCACAGGCACAGGGCGCTTCAGCGGTGCAGTCGTCGGTGTGCTTATGAATGAGCTGTAGCTTGGCCCAGTGCTCCTGCGGCAGTAGCAACCTCCGCAGCCGTCCACGTCCGGACTTCTCGCACTCGCCTCTGCCTCCGCCCAATGTCACCTTAAAGCAGGGGGGAGGGGCAGGGGGGAGTCCTCTCTTCTCCCCCCGCTCTACGGCAGCAGCAGCTTCACGGCTCGGCCCCTCCGCCTCTTAACCCCGACGTCCGCTCCAGCTGATCGCCGACAATCAAGCACTCACTGTCAGCCCAGGTAGCACAGCGTTTCGTCAGTCCGACATCCTGAGTCGCGGCGGCCGGGCGGTCAAGCATCAGTACTCGGGCCGGCAGCCGAGGAAAACAACCCAGAAGTCTGTTTAGTGGTCCAGACCCCTGCGCACTCCCGTGAAGTGGGTTTGGGGGCTCAGGGATTCTTTAGGCAGGATAAATGCGCGTTGGATGTCGGAGCTCGCGAACTAGGCTGCCATCAACCGCAGCTCCAAGCCACGACCCCCTTCAATGGACCTCTGATGAGGGGGCAACTTAAGACCATTCATAGATGTGGTCAGTCGAACACCAAGCTGCTTAAAGTGATGCCCATGGTTTGAGCCATGTGTTTTTGAAATTCTTTTGTCATATACTCTAATAAAATTACTGCGTATAAAATCAACTTAATCAGAATAAACTATATAGGTCTGTGCTTCACAAACTTTTTTTAAGGGGACACATTTTCATAACCCACCTAGCTTTAATGGCAGGTGGGACATTTTGTACACTGGCATTTATAGACAGCTCATTTTCCATTGAAATAGCCACTTAAATTGCACAGACATGCCGTTTTACTGATAAACTATGTTGTACTCAAATGATGATGCGTGGAAATAAACTGTAGAGGTAACACCAGCTCTCCGGTTTAGATGCAGGGGTAACGTTATCTTTAATTATACCAACTTATATAACTGAAAATACCTCGTTTGGGTATTTGTGTTCACCTGTGGCAGTGTTGTCATATTGCTCCATCAGGAGGACATGGTGTTTCTAGTACTGAGTTTTCATCTAACTACTTGCCATATTCTGGGACTTTTAGTCTTTGTTTTCTTCGATTACACTCCCAGCACAGTGATGGTTAAATTAGAGGTTCAGGCTAGACACTTGTAGGAGGGCTAAGACATCCTTAAGCTCTGGAGGCCTTGTTTCCAGAAGCATGGAAGATAAGCTAGAGACACTTAAGAGCCGGACTACCACAACGGTGCATAGATTAAACCGCGAGCCCTATGAGAAGAGGTCGAGGAATAAAAAAACAAAAAACGCGCTTCTCTTTCCCTCCATCTTATCCTAAAAGGAATAATTACAAATGGGCAAGCACTTTTCACCTGAAACCTACTGCTCTTATCTAGAGCACCAGACACCACTGTGTGTGGTGCAGAGCTCATGGGCAACGTTGCAATATATGTTGACACTGGAAAGGCACTCAATGCATAGAGCAGAAATGGTGGAGACTGAAATAAAAGACTGGATAATAATGTAAAAGCGAGACACCACGTAGAATTTAGTTAAAGCGAGGCACCTTGTAGAATTGAGTAAAGACTAGTAATAAAATGCTATCAAGTTCCCTGTTTTTGAGACTGCACTCAATGCAACATACACTCCAAATACAACTTAGTGCCACATAATGACACGCCACATAATTACACTGCACTCAATGCAACCTACACTCCAAATACCACTCAGTGCCACATAATTACACTGCACTCAATGCAACATACACTCCAAATAACACTCATTGCCACATAGTTACATGCCACATTTTTACACTGCACTCAATGCCACATACACTCCAAATACCACTTAGTGCCACATAGTTACACGCCACATAATTACACTGCACTCAATGCACCATACACTCCAAATACCACTCAGTGCCACATAGTTACACGCCACATAATTACTCTGCACTCAATGCAACATACACTCCAAATACCACTCAGTGCCACATAATTACACACCACATGATTACACTCTACTGAATACAGCACACACTCCGCACAATACCACTCAGTGCCACATGGAAAGGGGCGACCAACTCGGTCCCCCCGAACTTATGGCAGAGTGCCTCGATCCCCCCGGGAAGCCATTTTTGGGCGGGGGGCGCGTCTCGGCTGGTATGCCCGAAGCGGCGTAGCTGGGGCGCGCCCGTTCCCGCCCTAGAGTGGGCTGGCCTAGACACTGACGCAGCCAGCCACGCCCTCAGGGCAGGCAGGGGCGGGTATACGCCCGCCCTGAAGACGGATAAAAAGGGACGCAAGACCAGAAGACATCCTCTTGTTCTTGTGCCCTGAAGCTGCACCTCCTCGCTGCACGTGAGCTCGGGACAGAACGAAGAGCCAATTTTGAGCGTCTTAATCTTTCTTTTTGTCTTCTAGATACTTCGTTTGAAAGATGCCCAAGAAAGGCGCGAAGAGAATGACGACTGACCAGATGGTTCGGGTCCTCATGAAGGAGATGTCCGAAATAAAGAAGCGGTTGGCGGAGCGAGACGGGGAGGAGGGATCGGGGCGTCCACCGGCTGGAGGGAAGCCAAAGAGGCCGAGAAGGGGGCCAGCCGGGGGAGACGTCCCGGTCCCCTGTTCCCCGCTCGAGGCGCCAGCCCCGGTACCGGCCCCGGTACCGAAGGAAGGGAATCCGATTCCCGTCGTAGTCACCCCGACATCCACTGAGGATATGCCTCCCGAGTTGGCGGCACAGTTAGCAGCGTGGTTGGGGGACAGTAGCGAGGGCGCCACGGCTGCCGAAGCGCAAGCACTGATGAAACAGTTGCGCGAGAAACGTGATACAGCCAAGGTACCCGCGCCGGCTGCGGTGATAGACAAGCCACGAGTGGCGGAAGCAGCGTTCGGTGCAGGTAAGCGGCCATTGCCGATTGCGAGGGATGAGTCAACACCCTCTCGTAGAGAAAAATTGGGGCAACATGTTCCTTTGGCAATAAAGGAGAAGATTTGGGCGGGGGAATATGTAAACATTTTCTCCTTGCTTGTTGATCATTATGAGGTGGAAACTGTTAAGAGTCAAAAGGATCTGATGCATCCAAGTGTTTGGCGCGCAAAAATGGCCGCCTTTAAAGTGAATGAGAATATTGGCAATTGGGGCAATGCATGGGGAATTTTTACGTCAATTTTGGGGGAACGTAGGCCGGAATTGCTCCCTGAGTTTCCAGTATATCAGTCACGAATTATGGGGTACTCGACATCGCACCAAGGTAACCAATGGTTCTGTTATGACAACCTTTTCAGGAAAGCGATGGAGCATAACAAAAGTTTAACCTGGGACTGTTATGATTCTTTGACATGGGATAAAATGAAAGAGTCAGGGATGTTGAAAATGCCGTTAGTGGGGAGTACTGTTGGTGAATCCTCCCGCCAATATGGGGGGACGCCCTTTCGGTCGGGTACGGGTACCGACGATTATCCGAGACCCGCCGGCAATGCAGGGAAGAAGGGTTTCTGTTTCAATTTCAACAAAGGTAAATGTACTAGGCCCCCGGGATCGTGTAAGTTCAAGCACGAATGTAGTGGTTGCGGGGCACCCCATCCTGAGTCCTCGTGCAGAGCCAGAACGGGTGAGAATGGGGGTAGAGGAGGCGCCAAACAGCTCTAATGTAGTCCAAGGGGCGCCTTTACCAACCCCGATTGATACCTTGGCGATGATTCCCTGGCTCAGCGAATACCCAGATCGTACTTCTGCTGGGGTGCTGCGGAACGGTTTTTCATATGGTTTCCGCATCCCGGTGGGGGACTTTCAGGGTGTCGGGACGTGCAAAAATCAACTTTCCGTCTTGCAGCATACGACTGTAGTGCAGGATAAGATCCGGAAAGAGGTTATCCGAGGTCGGGTTGCCGGCCCGTTTAGTGTTCCCCCGGTACAGAATTTTGTCTGTTCTCCTTTAGGGGTGGTCCCCAAGAAGGACCCAGGTGAGTTTCGATTGATCCACAATTTATCAGCTCCTCATGGCCTTTCTGTGAACGATGCAATTGATCCAGAGGTATGTTCGGTGCGGTACGCATCATTCGATGAGGCCGTAGCCATTTTGAATCGCTTGGGGCCCGGGACGCTGATGGCGAAATCAGATATCGAGTCAGCGTTCCGTTTGCTCCCGGTACACCCAGACGACCAACGTCTTCTGGGATTCATGTTTCAAGGTTCGTATTACATGGATAGGTGTATGCCGATGGGGTGCTCTATATCTTGTGCATATTTCGAGAAATTCAGTAGTTTTCTACAATGGGTTTACACGAAGGAAACGGGTTTTCGGAATGTGATGCATTACCTTGATGACTTTCTGTTCCTTGGGGCCGCTGGGGATGACGAATGTGCCCGGGCCTTGACTGAATTTTGTGTATTAATGGATCGATTTGGCGTGCCATTGGCACCAGGTAAAACTGTGGGTCCCACGACTTGCCTCGAGTTTCTGGGGATCGAGTTGGACTCTAGTGAGGGTTGTTTTCGTTTACCAGCTGCCAAAGTGTCGAAATTCAGGGCAGCCCTGCAAATGTGTATAAGTGCATCTAAAGTTACGCTGCATCAATTGCAGCAATTGGTGGGGAAGTTGAATTTTGCCCTGAGGGTGATCCCAATGGCCCGCCCCTTTTCCCGTTCAATTGCCCAGGCGATGGTCGGCCTAAAGGAGGGTCATCATCGCACGAGACTATCGGCTGAGGTCCGCCAAGACATGCGTATTTGGTTAGCATTTTTGGCGGATTTCAATGGTCGAGTCGTCTGGAACAAACCAGCCTTGTCCTCTGAAGAGCTTGGTCTATGGACGGATTCAGCGGGAAGCATGGGCTTTGGCGCCATCTTCGGCACAAAATGGTCGGCACAAAGGTGGCCAACATGGTGGCATGAAGAGGGGCTGACGAGTAATATTGCTTTCCTTGAACTGTTTCCCATTTTGGTGGCCCTCAGAACCTGGCCCGATGGATTCAAAAATCACTCGGTCATATTTTGGTCTGACAATATGACCGTGGTAGAATGCATCAATAGTCAGGCAGCACGTTGTAAAATGATTTTAAGGCTGCTTAAAGAAATTGTCTTACTGTGTATGCAACTGAACGTGGTATTCAGAGCGAAACATGTCCCAGGGGTGATGAATCAGGCGGCTGATGCACTGTCTCGTTTTCAAATGCAGGCTTTCTCGGGTTTCCTTCCCTCAGCGGACCCAGAGCCGGCACCCTTTCCCGAAGCTCTCTGGTCTCTCGGTGCCCCGAACTTCGTTACCTCGTGGGAGAGAGTCTAGCACCAAGGACGAGGAAGGCATACGAAGGGGCGTTTCGGGCCTATTTAGCCTTTTTGGGGACTGAGAGAGGGGGGCTTTGGGGGCATGAGGATTGGGTAGTACATTTTCTGATGTCCTTACGTAGGGCTGGGAAGTCGGTGGCTACAGCCCAGAGGCATCGTGCTGCCATTTCCTTTGTTGCCAGGGCTCATAATATCCAGGACCCGACAGCGTCTTTTGTGGTACAGAAAGCGCTGCGTGGGTGGCAACGCCTTGAGGGTCGCAGAGTAGATGAGAGGCGCCCGATAGGTCTGGATAGGTTGGCCCAGTTGCTGGCCACACTCCCCGCCACATGCTCGTCTCAGTTCGAGGCCTGTTTGTTCCGAGCTGCTTTTACGCTTGCATTTCACGGGGCGATGAGGATAAGTGAGCTGGTGGCAAGGAACAAGCGGGATGTGGTGGGGGGTTTGTGCCGGGAACACGTTCAGATCTGGGGCGAGACGATGACTGTATCCTTTGTCAAATCCAAAACCGATCAAGGTGGGGTAGGGGACGGTATAGTCATTCGCAGGATTCCAGGGTCCTCCATGTGTCCGGTAAAGTGTTTAGAAGACTACCTAGCACGAAGGGTGGCATCATGGGGAGGGACATTGTTGAGACACGCGGACGCCACCCCACTGACGAAATTTCAGTTTCAGCGGGTGCTCGCGATGTCAATTACCGCAGCGGGCTTGGACCCGGGCGAGTTTGGGACCCATTCCTTTCGGATAGGGGCTGCCACTGAAGCTACAGCCAGGGGTCTCAATGTGGAACAAGTGAAACGTGTGGGGCGCTGGTCCTCCAATTGTTATAAGAGGTATGTGCGGTTGCACATGTTGTGAAGCTATGACAATGTACTCACGCTTCTTGTCTTTTGTTTGGTTTTCAGTTACGCAAGCCTTCGAGGCGGGGCGGACTATGCAGTCGACCCAACACCAGGCCAGCGGTCAGACATCACCGGCTGTGAGGAAAGAGGTGTGGGTCGTGGGCCACTCATACGTGAGGCGTGCCGCTGACGTATTCAAAGCAGGTGACATGATTCACGTAGCTGGGGAATACGGGTACAGGGTGTCCTTCTACGGAAGGGGCGGTCTCTGTATTGACCAGTTTCAGGCATTCTTTGAGGGTTTGTTAGGGCGGACGAGGTCACCGCCGTCTATAGTCATAGTACATTTAGGGGGCAATGATTTGGTCACCACCGGTAGACGACTTCTCCTAGAGGCAATGCTTTCCACTGTAAGTTGGTTGGCGAGGAAAGTTCCGGGGTGCATAATTGCGTGGTCTCATATGATCCCACGAAAAGTGTGGCGGGGGGCTATTTCGATCCCTGCTTTGAACCATTCCGTTAGGAAACTTAATAACAAAGTGAGTAGGTTGTTCCGTTCCAGGACATTGCATTCTATCTCGCATGGTTGTATTAATGATGACAGTATGTATCTAGGGGATGGTGTGCATTTGTCTCGGGTGGGAAATGAGTTACTCATAGGAGACTTCTTAGCATGGTTAAAAAACGTTGAAACATGACCTTTAGGTAGGAGTTTTGTGGGGGTCCGGATAGCCGGTCAACTATCCGGCCTGTGGCGGTAAGGTCATGATCGGTGAGCACTAATTAGTAGATCCCTATGAGTGGGCGTCACCCAACACGGATGGGAGCGCTCGGGAGAGGTGGCCATTGGCCCCTCAATGGGGAGGCGGTCCCTTCTAAGGATGGGTCGCCGGAAGTAAAGGAAAAGGCGGTCAAGGCCCCTTCCTTTGTAGGAGGGGTTACAGCCCCCTCCTGGGGAATTTCCCGGGGCCAGTGACATCTGCGACGGCAGATGCGGTAAGTTGTGTGGGGTTGGGATAAGGTCTACGATATCTTCTAGATACCTCACACGAGTATTCGAACGACCTTTAACTGGCGTCGAGTCTTTAGGTGCCCCCGTCAAGTCAAGGGAAATTGGTAGTAGTTGCACTTGAGGTACGCCTCCGTGCTGTCGCCCCTCCCAAGTGGGAGGGGTAAGTCGGGTTAGGGATCTTGACACCGGTTATGACCTTGCCGTTGGCCCTTAAACGTTAGGATGTACAATTTCAATATGTCAAGAAAATGTTTGTAGGATGCTAGTTCGGCTAGGAGAACCTCTGTATTAGAGAATCTGTTAAAGTTAGCCAAACATCGCAATGTGGTAATGAAATTGTACATAACATGAAACGTTTAATGTTTTAATTTTGTTTTAATAAATACGGCCGGGATGGTCACTCCATCCCACTTCCAAAAACTTCAAGAACTGTTTCCGGTTTCCCTCCTTTTGGGGATTGTGTTGAGAGGGGGTGGCGGGTATCTCGGCCATATGGAAAGGGGCGACCAACTCGGTCCCCCCGAACTTATGGCAGAGTGCCTCGATCCCCCCGGGAAGCCATTTTTGGGCGGGGGGCGCGTCTCGGCTGGTATGCCCGAAGCGGCGTAGCTGGGGCGCGCCCGTTCCCGCCCTAGAGTGGGCTGGCCTAGACACTGACGCAGCCAGCCACGCCCTCAGGGCAGGCAGGGGCGGGTATACGCCCGCCCTGAAGACGGATAAAAAGGGACGCAAGACCAGAAGACATCCTCTTGTTCTTGTGCCCTGAAGCTGCACCTCCTCGCTGCACGTGAGCTCGGGACAGAACGAAGAGCCAATTTTGACCCACCCACCAGCCCCTGAAGACAGCCAGTTGTTTGTAATAAAGTTGATTAATTTTGCTTCCTTTTCGTTTACAGGTTGTGCAGTCATGTTGATGTTGAGTATAATAAAGAATGGTCGGTTTGAGTACGTTTTGCCATTAAAGAGATCCAGATATAATGTTGAATTCTTAAGCATGCTCTTTCGGTCATAGTGGCCAATGTATTCATAGGTTTAGTTAGCATTGTCGTATTTATTTTGGTAGGCGGTAAGGTCATGATCGGTGAGCACTAATTAGTAGATCCCTATGAGTGGGCGTCACCCAACACGGATGGGAGCGCTCGGGAGAGGTGGCCATTGGCCCCTCAATGGGGAGGCGGTCCCTTCTAAGGATGGGTCGCCGGAAGTAAAGGAAAAGGCGGTCAAGGCCCCTTCCTTTGTAGGAGGGGTTACAGCCCCCTCCTGGGGAATTTCCCGGGGCCAGTGACATCTGCGACGGCAGATGCGGTAAGTTGTGTGGGGTTGGGATAAGGTCTACGATATCTTCTAGATACCTCACACGAGTATTCGAACGACCTTTAACTGGCGTCGAGTCTTTAGGTGCCCCCGTCAAGTCAAGGGAAATTGGTAGTAGTTGCACTTGAGGTACGCCTCCGTGCTGTCGCCCCTCCCAAGTGGGAGGGGTAAGTCGGGTTAGGGATCTTGACACCGGTTATGACCTTGCCGTTGGCCCTTAAACGTTAGGATGTACAATTTCAATATGTCAAGAAAATGTTTGTAGGATGCTAGTTCGGCTAGGAGAACCTCTGTATTAGAGAATCTGTTAAAGTTAGCCAAACATCGCAATGTGGTAATGAAATTGTACATAACATGAAACGTTTAATGTTTTAATTTTGTTTTAATAAATACGGCCGGGATGGTCACTCCATCCCACTTCCAAAAACTTCAAGAACTGTTTCCGGTTTCCCTCCTTTTGGGGATTGTGTTGAGAGGGGGTGGCGGGTATCTCGGCCATATAATTATATGCTACATAATTACACTGCACTCAATGCAACATACACTCCAAATACCAGTCCGTGCCATATAGTTACAAGCAACATAACTACACTGCACTCAATGCAACATACACTTCAAATACCACTCAGTGCTACATAATTATATGCTACATAGTTACACTGCACTCAATGCAACATACACTCCAAACAATACCACTCAATGCCACATAATTACAAGCAATATAATTACTCTACTCAATGCTATATACACTCCAAATACCACTCGGTGCCACATAGTTACACACCACATAATTACACTGCACTCAATGCAACATACACTCCAAACAATACCACTCAGTGCCACATATTTACACACCACACAATTACACTCTACTGAATACAACATACACTCCACACAATACCACTCAGTGCCACATAATTATATGCTACATAATTACACTGCGCACAACGCAACATACACTCCAAATACCACTCAATGCCACATAATTACACACCACCTAATTACACTCTACTGAATGCAACACACTCCACACAATACCACTCAGTGCCACATAATTATATGCTACATAATTACAATGCAACATACACTCCAAACAATACCACTCAATGCCACATAATCACACGCCACATAATTACACTCTACTGAATACAACATACACTCCTCATAATAGGAGTGTATGTTGTATCGCCATTAACATCGCAACTCCTGAGGCGGAAGCCGGGAGCTCTTGTCTGTGATCTAATTTTTAAAAACTTGTTCTCTAATTTTTAAAACAGCACTCACTCATATAATTGCACGTTACTCTCACCTTCCTGATTCAGACGAATAGGTGCTGATCAGGGGACGCTGGGCAACACCGTGACTGCCGCCGATAGCCGTCATCTTGGAGGTAACGGAGAGGGCAGCGGGCTAGTTGTTGTGCGCACAGTGAGGGATAAAAGACGCCCTGCACTGCTGTTGTACCAAAATCGCCATGAACGTCGCAACTCCTGAGCGGAAGCCGGGAGCTCCTGTCTGTGATCTAATTTTCAAAAACTTGTTCTCTAATTTTTAAAACAGCACTCACTCCTCATATAATTGCACGTTACTCTCACCTTCCTGATTCAGACGAATAGGTGCTGATCAGGGGACGCTGGGCAACACCGTGACTGCTGCCGATAGCCGTCATCTTGGAGGTAATGGAGCGGGCAGCGGGCTAGTTGTGCGCACAGTGACAGATAAATTTGACAGCCCAGAAGGTACGCACAGCGGACGCGCCGCCACAAGCCCGTCGGCGCGTGGCCAGGGGCAAGGGCCAAGACCGCTGGCTCTATGATTAAGGAAACAACAAAAAAACAGACAACCAAGACCAGGATTTACCACTATGACACCGACTTTCTGAAAGCCCTTAATACATCTCATATGCCTAATTGCTCTAGAGCTCTCGTCAACACGGATTTCACTACCTGCGCGCTTTGTGGCTTTCACTTCACCCCTAACCATGACACAAATACACCCTACGTCGGAAAGCAATTCATCCCCAAAAGAAAATCTTATACTATGACCAGGATAAACTGCTGCTCTTTCCCAAAACACAAAGCCAATATTTGTGATCTATTGTTTAATGATCAACCAGACGGAAACCTGGCTTCATGAGAGCTCTGGCCCAGACATCGTAGCAGCCTTGCCCTCTAACTATGCGATAGCAAGAGTAGAACGAATAAAAAGAAAGAGAGGTGGAATTACGGTAATATATAAAAAAAATCTATAGCTGCAACCTAGAACATCTGCCCATTCCTGCATGTGAAGCTGCATTTTTCAAGCTTACTCTCTCCCCCAATTGTACTTACTCAGGAGTTCTAGTGTATCGACCCCCTGAATACCTCGCCAACTGGATCCCCACTTTTATGGAAGCTCTTTCGCCTCTTGCCACAAACACAGCAAATTTCACAGTATTAAGATACATTAATCTTCATTTGGAAGACTCTACCTGTATAAACAGTGCCAGACTTATCTCCGACATGGCTTCCCTTAACCTGGAGCTACTAAACTCCGACCCAACCCATATAGCCAGACATCTTTTAGATCCCGTCTTCTCTAATCTAAATACAATCACCTGCGCCCCAGCTCTTCCTTCAAGCTGGTCCGACCACTATCCAATAAATTTCACACTAACCATTTCACCAGACAAGAACATCTTAATCAACTCAAATGGGAAGGAGGAAGCACAGAAAAACCGGAAAAAGTTAGACATTAATAAATTAAATGAGTGTCTCGATGCCCATAAACCATCCTTAGAGCAAAAAAGTTGGTCCCCTCGCTGCAACAGTACAAAGCTTGCTTTCTTAAGCCATTGATATCTGCCTCCCCAACATAAAGCATAAAAGAAACATATATCGTCCACCTGCGCCGTGGTATAATGAACCTCTAAAAACAATAAAATCTAATTGCAAGACCCTTGAAAGAAAGTGGAGGAGAGATTACATCCAATCTTCCAAACAGGCCTACAAAAAGGCTCTGAGCAACTTTTACAAATAATGTAAACAAGCCTGTGCTATGTTTGTGAATGCAACTATCACTAAGGCTTCAAACTGTGCAAAAACATTGTTTAACACAGTAAAGGAACTCGCAGGCTCTGAAACCTCGGCCAAACTACCTAGTCTGACTGAAATCAAGTGCGAAGAATTAGCAGCCTTCTTCATAAATAAAGTTGAAGGAATATACCAAGAGATTGTCTCACAAGATAATGTGCATGATATCGCAGCATGCTGTAGTACACCCATGCCAATGTCGCCACATCCCCTCACCAGGCAAGCTAGCAGTCAGTAGATGCAGACTGCATCCTGACTGGCCCCTCCTCACAACGGAAAATTTGGTTTCACTACTGAAATCCATTGTCAGGATCACCGAAGGATGTGCTACCAGTAACTATTCTTAAACAACTTAATCCCTCTGTGTTATCAGTCATAACCCATCTTCTAAATACATCAGTGGAAGAGTCAATGATCCCTCCCACATGGAAACACGCCATGATTCACCCATTATTAAAAAAGCCAAATGCAGATCTGGCCCATATCATTGCTCCCTATTCTGTCAAAAATCCTAGAGAAACACATACACGTACACCTGACGCAATATGTTAGAACACATCACTTACTCCACCCTTCACAGTCAGGATTTAGAGCGGGTTCCTCACCGAAACCACTCTTTTAGGAGTTATGGAAGGAATCCGCCATCATCTAGACAGAGGAGAAACGGTGGCGCTCATTCTGTTAGATTTGAGCGCCGCATTCGACACCATATCACACACTGTGCTCATAAACATACTGAGCAAAATGGGTATAGGCGGAACAGCTCTTAAATGGATTCAAGCTTTCCTTTCACACAGAATGTTTCAAGTTTTTTCTCAGAATGCTCGCTCCCAAACATACTCCTTTGTACATGGCGTTCCTCAGGGATCCCTTTTAAGCCCCATATTGTTCAATTTCTATGTAAAACACCTAGCAGAGCTGGCTGAAAAATCCGGGTTATCTATATACTCCTATGCAGATGACTCACAAATCATGCTTTCCCTATCTGCACAAAACCCCAACCCCAATGTTACCTCAGCACTCAAGACAGGACAAACCAATAGAGCAGCTTGGATGCAATCTAACTTCCTAAAATTAAATCGAGAAAAAAAAGAGGTACTGATACTGGGAAAGCAGAAAGTCCTTTGGAGCGCACAACATTGACCAGACAAAATGGGCAATCTCCCCACCCCTTAATTACAAGTACGGAACCTAGGCGTACTTCTCGATGAGACGCTGAATATGAACGCACAATCAGTAAAAGTCGCAGCCACATGTTTTTCTATCATCAAATGGCTGAGGAAAATATGCTGGATGCTACCATAAAAAACAAGAAAAACTGCAGTCAACGCCTTGATCACTTCTCGGCTTGACTATGGAAATGTCCTGTATATGGGCTCTAACAAACCCATAATCCATATACTACAGATGGCCCAAAATTCTGCAGTTAGACTTTTATGCAAAGTTCCGAAGACAGAACACATCTCATCACACCGACGTCAACTACACTGGTTGAATATTGAAAACCGTGTGAAATTTAAAACACTCACTTATATGCACAAAATCAAATCTGGAATGGCCCCGAACTACCTCTGTACTTTGGCCAAACTCTACACCCCATCCAGAAATCTTAGATCAGCCTCCCAAGGAAACTTTGTGGTCCCTAAATTCAACCTAGCATGGAAGGGAGGAAAATCCTTTACATATTTAGGGCCGTCCTATTGGAATTCCCTCCCTGTCACGCTTAGAAATGAAACAAGCTACTCCAACTTCCGCAAGCTGGCTAAAACCCGGCTGTTTGACAAATAAGATTCCCAGGCGCTGCTTGTTATGGCTTTTTCGTCTGCGCCGGGAAACCCTTTGTGGGTAGCTGTCGCGCAATATATAAATTTAAATGTTATAAAAAGAAAAATAATATACCACTGTTGGAAAGTGGGTTATTGGTAGGGGCAAATGTAGGTCTGCCACTGGCAATAAGGCCACTAACACATGATAGGACTCAGCATGGGTAATGTGAAGTAGTGTGGCTCACTGGTTAGAGGCGGCAGACCCGAGAGCAGAGGACGGCCCGGGACCAGGGTTCGATTCCCGACGCGGCAGGTTTCTGGACCAGGGTCAGCGGACTCGATAATTCTCTCGCCTCGGTGCCCACTCTGATCAGCGATCGCACTCGGCAACTCTGGGCACTAGCTTGCCTCATCTTCACTAACGGCCCCACCAGACCGCCGGGGATGCCTGGTCTCACCCTGGAGATACCCATTAAGGAACTATCTCTCAGGGAAGCCAGGAAGGGTTTCGCAGCGGTCGAAGCGCGGAGATACTCCCCCGGGAGGCGATCCTAGCGCTATATAAACTTGCAATTAATTAATTAATTAATTAATGGGTCTTAGAAAATTATTCCTTTGCTCAACCCTTGGTAACGTGGCTGCGAGCAGACCGGCTTAACTTCAAAGACAGGTATGTAAAGCATTCAAAAACACAATATCAATAAATAATTAAGACACAACACAAAATAAAAATCCAACACCAATTTATAAAAATAGGTAATATTATTATCTTTTAAATGACACCAAAACTAAAATAATCCACTGTAGGGAACCAGAGATATGAATTTTTAAAGATTAGTCACTTTCTAGTGCTTAGAAACCAACAGTGCCCCTTAAGTCATTTCGTTTTCTCTGTCAGGGACACACCTTTATAATTTATTCTGAAGAATTCTCACCACTGTAGTGGGCCGCCTTCTTCAGCAAGCGGGGTCCAGTTAGACCACCTTCCTGGCGTTCTGCTTGCGTGTTCCAAAGTATCCAACACACAATCCAAGGTTCTGGAATCTCCAAGAGGGTCCTTGAAAGTGTGAAACTTCAATTCCGCTATCCACTTGAACAAAAGCCTTACAAATCCACTGGTACTCCAGGCTTTGAATTCTTTGTGGGGCTGTCCAGGTGAGCTCGGTTAACCTGTAGCTTGTAGGGAGTTTCCACGCTAGAGTCCTTAGGCAGCAAGGTAATCCACAGGGCTGTAGTTTCAGATGGTGCAGTCTTCATAAGTCTTCATAGGTCAGGCTTTAGAGTTCCTTCCACAGCAAAAAAAATCTTCAGCAGGGCTCTTGCTTCATTCAGTTTCAAGCAGCAGATCTGGAGGGCTCTGCCCCTCTCAGATACTTATTCAAAATTCTCTGGGTCAAGCACCAGGTCACTGCTGACCAATGAGAGCAGGGCGCAACTCCTCATAGTTATGACCACATCCTGTGGAGTGTGGCATTAGTTTGTCCAAGAGTGCATCATTCTTCCAAATCCATAATGGCTGATTTTCCTGCAAGGAGGTAAGACCTTGCTAAACAAACCCCCTGGATATCTTATTTCCATGGACTCTCCCCCTACCATCTGCACATACCTTCATTAAGCCTAGCCCTGACTCTGGGTCAAGACTGTCATAGTGGACTGAAACGAAGGCCTCCCCTCTGCCTTTGAAGAGCGTAGTTTACGATGCCACCTCCTGGCCTGGCATTCCTATAGAACAGCACACTGCCCTCCCAGCAACCTGGCTAATCCACTTAACTCTAACCAATTAGGGCAGACCACTGAAAGGCTGAATTTGAATTCACAAACAAGAAAGTCTCATAACTTATTGTATGTACACTTTAGGAGAAATTTAACACTATAATATTGTTGGATTTACTACTACCATTCTGGGAAGTCTTTGAGTGGTCCGGCTAGTCCTCTCCTATCAATATTTATTAATCAATCACTTCCTACCATGTTAACCTATGGGCCATGGAGTTTGCAATAGAAAAAATTACCTGGGCCACTTTTCAAGAACCAGGGCTTATAAATCCATATTTAATAAGTATTTCCCTAGTTTCTACAGGACCCCCACCCCCTGTGCAACTAGGGGAGACATCAGGGATTTTGAATCTGCAGAAATATTGCAGATCATCCTTACCCAATTCTTCTAGCATCAAAGTCGAATTTGAGCAGCTCTTTAATACAATGTGGGGAGCGAAATGTAAAATTTCACTTTACCCAGGCATATAAAAACTCATTTTATAAGCGCGCTCCTTATAGATAACTGACTCCCCACCCCTTTGATACCTAGGGGTGGCCCTGGGGTCCCTAATATGCAAAAACATGGTAGGTTTTTCATTTTTAAGGGCACCTACCCCCAAAGTCGAGTTTGTGTACAATGTATGGTTTAAAAGCTGTCCTGGCCACCAGGGATGCTTTTAAACTGACCTCAGGCTTCAGCACTGCACACATGCTAGTGCAGACAATCTGCTGGCCTCTAAATTGACATGCCCCAGGATACTGGATACTTCTGGGTAGTTTCAATCCCCTGCCCTATTACATACTAGGGCTTATGGGGTAGGTCATGCCAATTACAGGGGTACCCCACCATACCATAGTTTACCCTAGTGTATGTTGGGTGTCTTAACTGTATTCTAATGTGTTCCTTTTTAGCTTGGCACTGGCCCTGGGCCTGGTTAAACAGAGCCCAGGGTCAGTCAGTCAGTCAGTTACCACCAGTTCCAGTCAGCAAAAAGTTGTGGGGTGTCCAGGGCACAGGATGACTTTGCAACAACCACTCAGTGCCACATAATGATATGCTACATAATTACACTGCGCTCAACAGAACATACAGTTCGAGGCATGTGGGCTGCTGAATTCATATCTGTGCATAGATCGCCGCCTAGTGTTGGGTCCGGATGATTGCACTTTGTTGTCCTGGAAGAGTCTTCGAAGTATCACGAGATAGGTGGCTCCTCCACTGGAGTACAGTGCGCATGGGCATCTTCTCCATCCTCAGATTGTTTTTTTCCGCTATTGGGTTCGGATGTTATTCCTACACTCCAACTTCGGAATCGAAACAAAACTTTTATAAAGGCCAAAAGGCCTTTGACTTCAACTGTATTGTTCTCGCTCAGTACCTCTTGACTCGATAAAGCTTTCCATCTCGAATCGGTCGTTGACGCGGGCCGTTGGGCCTTTTCGACGCCACGTGGGCCTGCTGTCGATGGAAAGGAGCCCGTTCAAAAAATGCCCACAATGCCACTCCAAGTTCCCCCATACTGACAAGCATCAAGTATGCAACAAGTGCCTTTCTCCAGACCATAAGGAAGAAACCTGTCCAGCCTGCGCCCAGTTTCTGTCGAAGAAAACCATACGGAATCGACGGGCCACTAGGCAAGAGATGCAGCGGCAGGCACCGGAACTGGACAACATCTTCGATGATGACCAAGAACTTCCAGAAGCTCCAGATTCGGACCTAGAGATCGTCACCGTGGAGGACTACTTGGACTCCGATAACAAGATCCCAATGGGGCAAATCGTGAGTACACTGCCCCCGACATGATTACCCAGTTTTGCAGCGTGAATCTTTCTGGATTCACTATGCTGTGCATATTCCACGGTCTTGTGGTTGGGTCCGGATTCGTAGTCTTTTCTTTGTTTTTTTTTTTGTAGCCCTTGTGGGCGTCGGCGTCACACCTCCTCGGGTGCATTTCCGGTGACGTTGGCATGCTTCCTGCGGAAGCTCCCACTCTTGGGCGCCATCTTCAGATTCTTTTTTCCGCGGTCGGGTCTGGATCGTTCCCGTTGGGCTCCAGACATTTTTGGAGAAAGTACTGAAAAGAATTGAAGTTGGAGAAGATATTGGAAGAAGAAGACTAAAGAAGACTTCGCAGAACATTGTCGAAGAGAAAAGGAGAAAACCTCGAGAACTTCGACTATCGTCGACGTCCACGCTGTCAGGGAGGCCTGAACGCTCGAGGATGGACAACACGCCGTTTAAGTTCTGCCCGAACTGCAGACACAAGTACGCGCAGAAAGACCAGCATCCGGTTTGCAACCTTTGCCTACCGGTAGAACACAGAAGCGAGGACTGCAACGCCTGCTCCGTCTTCGCCCAGAAGACCCTTCGTGTGAGGAAGAGACAGAGGGTAGCACACGCCACCCTCGAAGGAAAATCCCCAACGACATCGCTGTACGAGCTGGGGATGTCCTCGGAGGAAGAGGACAACGCTGCCGCCGAAGACGACAGCTACACGGTCGTAGAGACCGATTACAAGAAGACACCTGATAAGGTAGGAGACACGACGTCCCACAAGAACACGAGAGACTCTGAGTCTCGAAAGTACGAGGGCAAGAGCCCGAAGGCGCCGACGCAGAGACATCTGCCGTCCGCGACCACAAACAGGCCCAGCGGATCCTCGAAGGAGTCCCTGGCGCCGAGAGCTGTTGATCAGCAGAAGGTGTCGAAGATCGTCGCCGAAAGGGACCGATCGACGTCGAGGGAGAAAGACCCTAAAGCTTCGGCGCCGTCCAAGGACCCGAAAGCCAGTTCGACGTCCAAGTCATCGACGCCGAGAATCTCGCCGCCGAGCCAGGCGACGAAGAGAGGGGCCGAACGTTCCGAAGCCGAAAACGCGGCCGAGATGGAAAGGAAAAAACGCCGGCTAGAAGCCGAAATGGCAAGCCTCTTGCAGCGGAGAAAAGATTTCGACGCCAAGATGAGTGCCTTCACGATTCCACACAAGACCAAGCACGCCGTGCTAGATCTGGTCGAAGAGGAAGAAGAACATGTCGACGGGCATGGGCTTAGCGACGAGATGGTTGACGACCAGGAAGGTGAGGAGAATCCCTACGAGGATTACACCTATGAGGAGGAAGAGGGCAGTAGGTTGGACGCCGAGTCGGCCACCTCTGACCCACACGAGGAGGATTACCTAGATGTCGACATCGAGAGCCCGGAGGAGGCGGTCGACTAATACCCCTCGAGACCCTCGCGGCCGGACGACATCGGGGCATACAACTCGGCGATACAATCTGCCGCAGCTGCATTCAAGCTAAAGCTCGACGAGGAAAGGCAGAAAGCAGACTTCCTGCTAGAGACTTTGCTCCCAACACAAACAAGAAGCCAGTTCCTTCCAATGCTCGAGAGCGTCTTGGCTCAAGGAAAGGAAGCATTCAAAGAGCCCGCAACATGCAAGGCGGTAACTCCCAGAACAGAGAAAAAGTACAAACACTCCTCAAAGGACCCGGCCTACATTCGGGGCGAGGTCTCCGCAGACTCCATTATCACGGCCACAGCTAGGAAGAGGGCGAGCGTATCCACTACCTCTGGCCCACCACCGGATAAGGAGAGCAAGAGGATGGATCTGGTGGGGAGAAGGATCGAACGGAATGCTGCGACCCACTGGCGCATGGCTAATTCCAACGCCCTGATAAACAGGCACATGTACCAGCTCATGGAAGGGCTGGGGCAGTTGGTGAAGGAACTACCCCAGGAGGCCAGGCAGAAGGCCGAAAAGTTGATCGAAGAAGGGAAAAACGCGGCAAATTCTTGCCTTAAGACGGCCCTAGATGGAGCAGACACCGCCAGCATGCTCATGATGATGGGTGTCACGGAAAGGAGACACGCCTGGCTCAGGATCTCAGGGTTCAAACCCGAGGTACAACACAGTATCCTGAACACACCGTTCAACGGCGAGACGCTTTTCGGAGCAACAGTTGACGAGAAACTCTGCCAACTCAAAAAAGATAACGAGACGGCAAGATCCATGGGCGCATTGCAGTTCAGAGGCAACAAAAGAGGCACCCCGTCACGGAGGCCCGGCGGGAGAGGTGGAAACCAGCCAGGCACTACGCACCAGGCCTTCCAGCAAACGCACCAGGCAGACTCGCAGGCTCAGCAAGGTCACCAGAAGCAGTCCTGGCAGTACCAACCAAGAGGTCAGTCCTTTCGGGGGAGAAATGGACGTGGCCAGAATAGAAGAGGGGGGCAGCAGCCCACCTCGAAGTGACTTAAAAGACCTCCGGGTGCCCGACCACAGAAAGGATCCCAGGGGGCACCTCGTACGAAGGGGTCAGGACAATCTAAACACCTACGACCACATGACACCAGTGGGAGGAAGATTAAAGTTTTACCTCCAAGAATGGAGAGAAATAACATCAGACAAATGGATCCTAAACATTATCCAATTCGGATACTGCTTGGAGTTGGAGAGAAAGCCAACAAGCAGAAAACCAAGGGGAAAGCCACCAGCAAGAGAACAGCTGGCGAGGCTTCAGGAAGAAGCACAAGAACTACTACAAAAACAGGCCATAGAAAGAGTTCCCTTCAAGGAAAGAAACAAGGGAATATACTAGACGTACTTCCTAGTACCAAAGGTAGACGACAAAATGAGACCCATCCTAGACCTGAGGTTCCTCAACAAATTCATAAGAACACAAAAATTCAAGATGACCTCCCTGCAGGAGGTGCTACCGCAATTGCAGGTCGGAGACTTCATGGTCATGATAGACCTCAAGGACGCCTACTTGCACATACCGATGAACGAGAAGCACAAACATATGCTCAGGTTCACAATCGGAGGAAGCCACTACCAGTTCACGACGCTAGCCGTCGGACTAAAATCAGCACCGAGGGTGTTCACGACGGGCCTCGCGGCAGTCGCAGCGCACTTACGAAGACAGGGGATACACGTATACCCTTACCTGGACGACTGGCTGGTGAAAGCAAACTCGTACCAGAAGTGCAAGCAACATGCACATACAGTGACGAGCACGCTCATAAACCTGGGGTTCTCCGTCCACTGGAAGAAATCATCAATGGAGCCGGAGCAAGTGAAGATCTTCCTGGGGGCAGAGATCAACACCTTTCAGGGCAAAGTGTTCCCCAGCGAGAAGAGAGCAAGGGCACTGGTCAAGGAAACTCGCCTCTACCGGAAGGGACAAGCTCGGACAGTGAGGACTGCGAGCAAGATCATGGGGATGATGGCATAATGCATCCACCTAGTGCCGAATGTGCGGCTCCACATGAGACCCATGCAAGAATGGCTCCAGGAACAATGGTCACAGGCTTCGGGCAGTTGGGAGGATCTTGTGGTGGTGATGCACGCAGTGCAGAAGGAGATGGCATGGTGGACCATGGAGAACTTAACAAGGGGACAGCCTCTAACACACCCAACTCCGACAGTGACCATCACCACAGACGCATCCATGAAGGGATGGGGCGCTCACATGGAGGAGCTCAAAGTGAGGGGTCTTTGGACGCCAGCAGACGCGACAAAGCACATCAATTACCTCGAATTGAAGACAATCTTCCTTGCACTGAAAGCCTTCCAAACAAGACTGTACAGGCAAAGGGTGTTACTGCAGACAGACAACACCACGGCGATGTTCTACATCAACAAACAGGGTGGAACACAGTCAACAACGCTTTCAACGCTGGCACAGGAGATATGGAGATGGGCCATCCCTCTCCAGATAGACCTGCTAGCCATACACCTACCAGGGAAGGAGAACATTCAGGCAGACTGGCTGAGCAGACAGACATCGGCATCCCACGAGTGGGAGCTCAATGCTCAGGAGACAAGGTGGCTGTTCAACAGGTGGGGAACGCCATCAGTGGACCTGTTTGCAACACGCCAGATTGCGAAATGCCGAAACTTCGCATCCAGACAACACGAAGAAGGGTCCCTTGGGAATGCCCTATGGATAGACTGGTCCGGGACATTTGCTTACGCTTTTCCCCCTGATACCACTGATACACAGAGTACTGAGCAAGTGCAGAGCGAACAACATGACCCTGATACTGGTCGCGCCACAGTGGGCTAGGCAGACATGGTACTCGCAGATCATGGAGATGACACAGTGTGCACCCCACAGATTCGGCAGAAGAAAAGACCTGCTCTCCATGCAGAACGGAGAGGTGCTGCACCCAGAACCAGAGAGCATGAGCCTAGTAGCATGGCTCCTGAGGACATAGAGTTTGCACATTTGAGACTGCCAGAGAGCACCCTCAGGGTCCTTCGGGAGGCACGAAGGCCCAGCACACGGAAGTGCTATGTCGCTAAGTGGAAAAGATTCACGATGTGGTGCAGGCGGGAAAGACTTCACAATAAAATGAAGGACTCCACAGTGCTAAAGTACCTGACGCACTTACTGGAGAAAAACCTCAGCTCGTCCTCCTTGAGAGTTCACTTGGCAGCTATAGTGGCCTACACAAGGGGGGAGATGGGCAGAAGCTTCTTCACATCACAAGTTGTCAAGAGGTTCCTGGAAGGAGCGAAGAGGATCGCACCACCCAAGCGGGTGCCACCACCGGCATGGAACTTAAACGTAGTCCTGACGGAACTCATGAAGGAGCCCTTTGAGCCACTTCACAAGGCCTCCTTACAGATGCTAACTATGAAAACTGCTTTCCTGGTTGCAATAACGTCCTTACGCAGAGTGAGCGAGCTGCAAGCGCTAACGCTACAGGAACCCTACTTACAGATACACAATGATAGGGTTGTGATGAGGACCGACCCACACTTCATGCCGAAGGTGGTGTCCAAATTCCACATGAACCAGTCCATACAGATACCGAGTTTTTTCCAAAAACCAACCACTAGCGCAGAGCGAGCTCTGCACACCCTAGACGCCAGAAGGGCGGTCATGCATTACATTGAAAGGACAAAAGGACACAGGAAGACAAAACAGTTATTTGTGTCGTTCGCCAACAGTTACATGGGCAAGGCAGTAACTAAGACCACTATTGCACGCTGGATCGCGCAAACAATCCAACTCTGCCACAAAAGGGCAGGACAAGAACTGGCAGAGGGGGCACGTGCCCACTCCACTAGGAAAAAGGGGGCTACAATAGCCTTCCTGGCCAATACACCCATACAAGACATATGCCTGGCGGCAACATGGGCTTCGGTGCACACATTCACGAAGCACTACTGCGTGGATGTTCAGATGAACAAAGAAGCACAAGTCGGACAAAGGGTGCTCCAGCATATATTCAGAAACCAGAGCTCATCTTCCACCCAGCCGCCACAGAAATGAGAAACCGCTACAAAATCTATGCACAGCATAGTGAATCCAGAAAGATTCGCGCTGCAAAACGAATAGTTTCTTACCTGTCGGTGTAGTTTTGCAGCTTGAAGATCTTTCTGGATTCACTAGCGAACCCACCCACCTCCGCCAGAAAGATGAGGCTGGAGAAAGAAGAGGTGGTCAAAAAAAAATATATATATATATATATATATAAGGGGAGAGAAGTAAGAGAATATAAGGACAAGCGGGAAAAAAATCTCACCTAAATAGAACATTGCCATTGCTTCAGAAACGAAAGGAACACGGAAAAAAGAATCCGAAGATGGCGCCCAAGAGTGGGAGCTTCCGCAGGAAGCATGCCGACGTCACCAGAAATGCACCCGAGGAGGTGTGACGCCGACGCCCACAAGGGCTACAAAAAAAAAACCAAAAAAAAAAACAAAGAAAAGACTACGAATCCGGACCCAACCACAAGACCGCGGAATATGCACAGCATAGTGAATCCAGAAAGATCTTCAAGCTGCAAAACTACACCGACAGGTAAGAAACTATTTGTTACCGAAGGCTCTGGTCGAGGCATCGCCAAAAGTCCTTAGCCAAGATCCAAAGAAACATTCGCCAGCCCCGCCATCCGGCTCGGCTCCGAAACCGAGACCTTCAGAGACCCCAGGGCCAAGTACCGCAATTCCAAAGAAGGTTCCAGAGCCTAAAAAGGCCGTCGACCCGAAGAAAAACGTACAGCCTAAAGGCGTCGATCCAAAAAACAGTCGAGCCGAAGAAGGGCGTGCAGCCTAAAGGCGTCGATCCCAATAAAACAGTCGCCCCGAAAAAGGCCGTCTAGCTGAAGGGTGCCGACCCGAAATAGGCCGTCGAGCCCAAAAAGGACGCCAAGCCGAAGGGTGCTGACACAAAAAAGGACGTCGACCCGAAAAAGCCGGCTGTGCCAAAAGTCGCCGAACCAAAGCAGGTCGCCGACAGGAATGGTGCTGTATCGAAGCCTATAATCCGCCCGGAGAAGGCTATCGACCCGAAGACCAGTGCTCCGAAAACACCAGTCGATCCTAAAAAGACCATCGACTCGGGAAAGGACAGTCAACCAAAAAGCCTGTCGTGTAGGAAGGTGGATACCTGACTATGGTTGCCCCCAACTTTTTGCCTGGTGTTTTGCTGGTTTTCCGACTTAGTTGACCTGGGACCCTGCTATTCAGGGCCCCAGGCCTACTGCTCTCTCTGTAAAATGGATTCCATGTACCGTAGGTACATATCCAATTGGCACTGGGCAACCTTATCAGACCCTGTAACTCAGGGCATAGGTGTACCCAGGGCCTACCAGGGGCTGCAGCATGTATTATGCCACCCCTGGCTGGCCATCTAAATCTGACACAACTGGCTGCACGACAGCTGGGGCAAGGTGGTGTAATCACCCTTTGCTTTAGATATAGTATACCTATATCTAACCCTAAAATGGACACACAGATTCCTATCAGTCACTCCTATGGCAGGCCTTAACAATCCTGAAGGCAGAGTGCTTGGAATCGTGTGAGATGGTGCTCTGGCATGAGCTGAGCCCGTTTGCAGCTTGCGGAACCAAGTCCTAATAGCTGTTCCATGATAACGCATACCATATACTCTTAAGTGCATTATAATCCTCGCGGTTATATGCTATCTTTGGTATCGCTTTATCAAAACATGTCGAGTAAGGTGTCATACGAATTGGAATACTAACCCCTCGCCAATTCTGGCGACGGGGTTAGCATTCCACCCTTCTAGAGGGACACGACATGTATGTAACTGTGAACCCAGGTTAAAGTTAACTCAAGCCTCAGCATCACAAAATGGATGCTGCCACCACAGACACAAGTCTGACCCCCTGCAGCTGGGAGTCCTTCCAGCGAGGGGAGCTTGGACAAAGGGTTCCTGTCAGGGGCGGTGCTAGCACCGACCCAGACAGTGTTTTGTGTATCCTAGGTAGGCAGGGCTGAATAGGAAGGTGACTGCAAGTGGCACCCCGGTGATCACTGCGCATCTGCCAGTTTGAACCAGTTCCAGGGGCACACCAGCCCCTGAGCTGGGGAAAGTCCGGCATGGGAGAGGGGTGTAACCACCCCCCTTCCTGGTCCCACCCATGGGCAGGACCTAGTCCCGTACCAGCCCTTTTCTTTAGTATAAAGGTGGGAGCAGGGACCCTTCCAGATTAGATCATCTTTGAATCCTGAAACTACTTTCTACGAAAGGAACTCAAGACTTCTTCCTAAGATTTCTCCCTTGTGACTAAGGAGTAGTCACCCTGCATCTGCGGGCACCAACTAAGAACACTGTGGTTTGCTGCATGTCCTTCCTCAGGAATCCGACCGACCAGCACGACGAGACCCGGCTTCCCTGGCACCTCTGACCTCTACCTACATCGTCAGCTCAGCTGAGATCCGTGGGTGTGACGAGACCTCGAGGGACCGGCCATCTTCAGAACTGCACAACACTTATCCAGCACGACCGCCGAGGGATCCTCGAGTGAGTGCTTTGGGGTGTGAGAAGCCCTAACCCTGAGCAGCTCCAGCACCGAAGTCCAGCCTCCCAGCATCCACGAGATCTGTGTGGGGCCCTTCTGCTCTTTGCTGCTCACCGCGTTGTCCGGCTACTTGCCCGCTGGCTTGTGGCCCTCTCAACGACGCACCACAACGACAACACCGCTGGTCTGGTTGCTCCAGACTGGCCCTTGCTCCCCTATAACAGAGGAGCACCCCGGACCCTCCTGGTCCACTCCAGACGCCATTTTGAGTCCACCACATGGGCTTGCATTTGCCAAGACTTGTTGCCCCAATCCTGGGTCCAGCAACGTCGACAGCAGATACCATCGTGGGACAGCTCGCACCTCCATCCTGGTCGCTGACAACGTCTCCTGGTCCGTGAGACTGCAGAGCCCAGCGTCGCCCGCTCAACTGGTCGAGGTGACTTCGTCTGGTGCCATCCTGGTGCCCATCTAATCACTGGCTAGTGATTCAGAACTTGGTCCCCTCTGCTTACAGGTGTCTTCCATCTTCGATCCAGGCTTGGATCACTTCGAACTTCATCACTGGTCGCCTGCCAGCAACTTCTTCTTTCAGGCTCCATAGACTGCAACGAGGATTCCCGACGTCTTTTCAGACCTATGCATCCGCAGCCTCTGGGCTAGGTAACTTGAGCATTTCAGTGCTCCAGCATAGCTTAACTATCTAAGTGTCCAGATCCTCTTTCGTTTCAGCTCTACCTAGTCGGATCCGTCCGATAACACTAACTTTACGAAATCTATCAACCATGGACTTTGTCTGGCGTGAGAGTGCACACTCTGCACCTGATCTCCCTAGGCCTCCTGCTCGTAATCTGAAGGTTCAGTAGTCCAGTCCTAGCAATCCTAAAGTCTATTAGAGTAGTACTTACCTGCTAGTAATTTCGCATTCCACTTTTAGAGTATATGGTTTTTCGTGCCCCTCGGGCATTTGTGTAAATTGTGCGACTTTCATTATTTCTTTTAGAGCTTTGTATTGTGCTTAGCGCCCTGTCCTCATAAAGAGTCCAGGGCTGTTGTGTTCTAAATAAATATACTTTATTTTCATAACAACTTGTGTGGTGTCCTTTCACTTGGTGTTCAAGGGGTATATGTGATGGTATAACAGCTGGCTTAACACGCCCTCTAGAGTTTAGCCTAAAGACTGCTTGTGTCCATGCTACTAGGATAGCTGGTCTAAAGGTTGACTTACAACCACACATCAATAAGGGACGTTTGGAATGATACACAGTGATCACTAGAATAGTGAACACTACATATCAGGCCAACTTCTCACACCTATGTCCAAAGAACACATTACCCTGCTACAAGAGGTGAAATGCATGCTGGAAAAGGGGGCCATAGAGCCAGTCCCTTTTCAATATCCAGGGACAGGAGTATATTCCCTATACTTCCTTATTCCCAAGAAGGACGGTTCCCTCAGACCAATATTGGACCTCAGACCCCTAAATCAATACATACTGTTGGAGCACTTCCATATGATCACACTACAGCAAGTGCTCCCATTACTACAGCAAGGAGACTTCCTAGCAACATTGGACCTCAAGGACGCGTATTTTCACATACCCATCCATCCAGCTCACAGAAAATATCTCAGGTTCACAATAGAAGGTCAACACTACCAATTCAAGGTCTTGCCCTTCGGGGTAACCACAGCTCCAAGAGTGTTTACAAAATGCTTAGCGACAGTAGCGGCACATCTCAGGAGACAACACAGTCATGTGTTTCTGTATCTCAACGATTGGCTAATACAAGCAAAATCGTACCAACAATGTGCAGAAAACACGTCCCAAACACTCCAGCTGCTACACAGCCTAGGCTTCTCGATAAACTACCCAAAATCGCATCAGCAACCGTCCCACATACAACAATATCTGGGAGCCACTATAGACACCTCAGTGGCAAAGGCATACCCAAATTCAGCGAGGATAGGCAGCATGCAGATGCTCATTCGCAAATTTCTGTCACAACACTCTCTGCCAGCTTGAGTCTTCATGCAGCTCATAGGCATGATGGCCTCTTGCATATTCATTGTCCCCCATGCCAGACTTCAAATGCGCCCATTGCAGGAATGGCTAGCATGGCAATGGAACCAGGCTCAAGGACAACTGAAAGACCTAGTGTTGGTAGACAGTAGCGCTCACAGCTCTCTCCAGTGGTGGAACCCACAAAACCTTTCCAAGGGGAGACTGTTCTAAGAGCCGGTTCCACAACTAGTACTAACAGCGGATGCATCACTGACGGGTTGTTGAGCCCACCTCCTTCACTACACAGTACAAGGGCTCTGGACAACCAAACAAAATAAACTGCATATCAACCAACTAGAGTTGTGAGCTATATTCCTAGCCCTGAAAGCATTCCAGAAATACTTGTACAGCAAGACTCTGTTGATCCGGACGGACAACATGACCGCAATGTACTATATCCAGAAACAGGGAGGAACACACTCTCCACAGCTGTCCCACTTGGCACAAAGCATATGGAAGTGGGCAATTCCAAAAGACATCTTTCTCCTAGCAGAACACCTTCCAGGGAAAGACAATCCGATAGCAGACCTGCTCAGCAGGCACAGTCAACAACTACATGAATGGGAGATTCACCCCCAAGTTCTCCAGCCATTCTTCAACGAGTGGGGTCACCCAGAAATAGACCTGTTTGCCACAAAAGAAAACTGGAAATGCCAGTATTTTGCCGCCAGGTTCCCACATCCTCTGTCACAGGGCAATGCGATATGGATGAACTGGTCAGGCAGATTTGAGTACGCTTTTCCCCCAGCACCACTGATTCTGCTGGTGACACGCAAACTGCGGCAACAGTCACTCACGCTAATCCTAGTTGCTCCCACATGGGTGAGACAACCATGCTACGCAACGTTCCTGGAGCGTTCAGTAGTTCCTCATCAAAGGCTGTGCCTCTCACCCCATCTCCTAACTCAGAACCATGGAGAAATCAGTCACCCAGATCCCAATCGGATGAACCTAGTGATCTGGCTCCTGAAGTCTTCAATCAATCAATCAGTGACACTTATAAAGCGCGCTACATACCCGTAGGGTCTCAAGGCGCTGGGGGGGGGGGAGCCGCTACTGCTCGAACAGCCAGGTCTTCAGCTTCTTCCTGAAGGAGAGGTGGTCTTGGGTCAGGCGCAGGTCGGTCGGGAGGGAGTTCCAGGTCTTGGCGGCCAGGTAGGAGAAGGACCTTCCTCCTGTAGTCGCTCTTCGGATGCGGGGGACGGCGGCGAGGGCGTGGTTGGCTGATCGGAGGTGGCGTTTGGGAGCGTAGAAGTTGACTCGGCTGTTGAGGTAGCTCGGGCCTTGGTCGTGTAGGGCTTTGTGTGCGTGGGTGAGGAGGCGGAAGGTGATTCTTTTGTTGACGGGGAGCCAGTGAAGGTCTCTCAGATGTCCGGAGATGTGGCTGGTTCGTGGGATGTCGAGGATGAGTCTGGCTGAGGCGTTCTGGATCCGCTGGAGTCTCTTCTGGAGCTTGGCGGTGGTACCGGCGTAGAGGGCGTTGCCGTAGTCCAGTCGGCTGGTGACGAGGGCCTGGGTGACGGTCTTCCTGGTCTCGGTGGGGATCCACCAGAAGATCTTCCGTAGCATGCGTAGGATGTTGAAGCATGCCGAGGAGACGTTGTTGACTTGCCTGGTCATGGAGAGGGAGGAGTCCAGGATGAAGTCTTAAAGTTTGGATACCTTAACTTGCCTCCTGATTGCAGGAACATTATCAAGGAGGCAAGACGGCCAACTACTAGAGCATGCTATGCAACTAAATGGAAAAGATTTGTTATTTACTGCAACAATAACCAAATCAACCCATTAGATGCTTCCATACAAAACATTATATGTTACCTGCTGCATCTTCAAAGATGCAATCTAGCATACTCTTCAATAAGGATTCACCTAGCTGCTATAGCAGCATACCTTCAATACAGGAATCACCTTTCACTGTATAGAGTACCAGCAATCAATGCTTTTATGGAGGGCCTTAAAAGGGTGATCCCTCCAAGACACCCTCCTTCCAAGACACCCTCCTTCCCCAGTCTGGAATTTAAATATAGTACTTACCAGACTTATGGGACCTCCTTTCGAACCTCTACACTCATGCGAACTGCAATTCCTAACATGGAAGGTGGCTTTCTTGATTGCCATTACCTCACTCAGGCGAGTTAGCGAATTACAAGCACTAACAATTCAAGAACCTTTCATGCAAGTACATGCTAACAGGGTAGTTCTTAGAACAAAACCTAGGTTTATGCCAAAAGTCGTATCAAATTTCCATATTAATCAATAGAACTGCCAGTGTTCTTTCACATTCTACAGTCAGTATCTGAAAGAGCCCTACACACGCTGGATGTCAAGAGAGCTCTGCTTTACTATGTGGACAGAACGAAATCATTTAGAAAGACAAAGCAACTATTTGTTGCTTTTTCACCACAACATAAATGGAATCCAATATCAAAGCCAGGAATAGACAGATGGATAGTTAATAGCATTCAAATATGCTATCAAAAAGCCAAACACACTTTAACCATCCCCCCAAGAGCACCTTACAAGAAAAATGGGGGCATCCATGGCTTTCCTAGGGAATTTTCCTCTTGAAGACATATGTAGGGCAGCCACATGGACTACCATACACACTTTCACAAAACACTACTGTGTAGACGTGCAAGCAAAGCAGCAAGCTGCTGTAGGCCAAGCTGTCCTAAAAACTTTTTCAAACTGCTGCAGCTGGCACAGGTAACCACCGCTAGAGGAGATACTGCTATACAGTCTATGCACAGATTTGAATTCAGCAATTCAGCCCTACATGCCAAGAACAGATGCATACTGGTAAGTAGCATATTCCTTTTATAAAAAAACAATTGGTCTGAAGTTCAGTCTTTTAATTCATTTGCTGGCTGAGTGTGTACAACAAATGCTTAACACTGTCCTCTGATGAAGCCTTACTGCTCGACCACATTACCACACATAAAGCGCGAGGTGCTATCTAACTTAACCTCTGCCTACCTTTGGGGTTCCACTGGACTCTGTGCACACTATACTTCACTTTGGTATTGTATATACAGAGCCAGCCTTCTACATCCATTGAATTTGCCTATAGCTTTCTGGGCAGACCGCATGTGCTGGAAGCTTTCCCAAGACCCACATTGGCTATACTGCTTAATTTTAGAGACCCAGACAACAATGTGCAGGTTTCAAAATAGATCTCCCTAGAATCTTAGAGGGGCAACGAAGTAAGCACTTTGACAGATTACACAAACCAGGTACAGAGGCAACGTGGAGCTTTCATAAATGTAACAGCTGGGCCAACCTGACTGAAAATGTGCACTATTTTAGCCAGTGAAACCGTGAGTGATTGCAAGTGATTCCTCACACGTTTTCTCTTTGGCCACAAAGGCATGGGTAGGGCTGGATTTCTCTTGGTGACTCCACCTAACAGACTTGATTGACCATGAGAAGACGAGGGTGAGAAATCCTCCATAATATTGCTAAATGTAAGTTTGTCCCGGTCAGAAGCAACCACATGTCCAAAAGTGGCACTATTGGTTTCTAAGCACTTGAAAGTGTCTAATCTTTAAAAATTCACATCTCTGGTTCCCTAAAATTGATTTTTTACGTTTTCTTGTCATTTTAAAGATATAAATATTTCCAATTTTTATTAATTGGTATTGGATCTTTATTTCCTGTTTTAATTATTTACTGAATCTGTGTTTTTAATTGCTGTACACACGTGTTTGAAGTGGTATGTCTGCTCTCAGCAAAGCTTCTAAGGGTTAAGCATGTGAATAATTTTCTAAGACCTGTTCTAAACCCTATATTGTGCTAGTGGTATTGCCAGTGGTAAATGCATATCTGCCACTACTAATCCACTTTCCAACACACATAATATGGTTAGTAGGGTTTGAACGAGACCAAGTTAACCATTCATTACTGATGTTCATTTGGAGAATGCATTGTTTGATCACTCCAGGAAAGGAGAGTTGGGAATTGTTCAGTGGTTCCTGCAAATGTTATGTTGGAGGAATGTAATTTTTTAACACGTTTTATACTATCCCAGGTCACATGTATCTAAAGAACACAAATAATGAAAATTAGTAGTGGACAACCATGTAACTACAGCATTCAGACTTGGAATGGAAGTGGATTAGGTGTGGCTACCAAACAAATTCCTACTTAAAACTTTTTTTTGTAATTGAAATTCAATATACACATTTAAATGAGACCAAATTAACTATACTATGAGATGGGGGCCGGATTTTTGAGCCAACTTAATGATATGCACTGATGTGGTTGGCCTGGATTGTATCATATGTGATACTCCAAATCAAGATAGCGAAAATACATATGTGATACTTGGAACATTAGACAGAGAACCAGTAGTGTGGCCTGTATATACAGATCTACCACCTATCGTACATCTCATTTAAGAATGTTCCTAAAAATTGTGTTTTATTTTATTACCATGTTAATCTGAGCCCATAGTCTACACACGTTTATATGTAATTTGTTTTTAATTTGTGGGAATGCAGGAACAGTTACTTAAGCAACAGCAGCAACAGTGGCAACAGCAACTCGGCCAACCTGCCATGAACAGCCTACCTTCTTCTCCGCAGCAACAGCAACAAGTTCTAACCTTGACGTCCACTGGTCATGTGCAGCAGCCTCAGCCGCAATCTCTTTCCCAGCAGCAACAGCTGCCTCCTCAGCAGCAAAAAACAATCTACCCCGGCTCAATTGGACGGCCACCTGCACCACCTATGCCTCATATGAACTTCGACCCGCGTTGGATGATGATTCCCCCATACATTGATCCGAGGATGATGCAGGGTCGTTCACCCATTGATTATTTTCAGCCTGGGGTTCATCCATCTGGTAAGTGTGCTTGGTGTTTTTTTTTATCTCTGCAAGATTCCAGATGTGGAATGTGCAACAGATTTTGTAACCTTTTGAGTGATTCCTGTATGTTATGAGCTGGAATCGTGACAATTTAAACAACCATTTACAGTGCCATAGGTTTCACAATCCCATTATTTTGAGCTATTGGCATTGTAAATGTCATGTTTTTTTTCCCCCCCTTTGTGAAGCATGAATCAAATGGTGTAATGCAAAATGGCAATAGCTCACTTAGTTGTAATTTCAAAATCTTTTTCTTTGCATTTGTACTAGTGCGGTGTTTGTATTGTTAATGGTCCTGGCTTTTATGAATGTGTTTTTTTAAATCAAATTAATCCAATGCATTAAATATGTTAATACCCACTCATTTTGGAGTAAGGACTCGGAGTGGATATTACATATTCCCATGTAGCCATTGCTTACAAGAGGCAAGGCTGGCAGTAAAAGAGGCGCAGATACTATCAGGCTTGGTTCTAGTAAACAATGACAATGCACAGCTTGCAAGTTTTTGTAAAACACATACATAAAAGGCTTTGTCATTTACAATGCCAAAAAAACTCACGCAAATGGTAGGTTCGAGGCATGTGGGCTGCTGAAATCATATCTGTGCATAGATCGCCGCCTAGTTTTGGGTCTGGATGATTGCACATTGTTGTCCTGGAAGAGTCTTCGAAGTATCACAAGATAGGTGGCTCCTCCCCTGGACTACAGTGCGCATGGGCATCGACTCCATCCTTAGATTGTTTTTTTCCGCCATTGGGTTCGGATGTCTTCAATTCCCTCTTGTCGGAATCGATAAAAAACTTTCTTGAGACCAAAAGGTCTTTAGTCTATACGTCGGTATTGTCTTGCGTTCGGCATTGCTTCTACTAGCTCGGCTCCGACGGCCCAGTCGACGCTCCTGACCTATCGATTGTCCATTATGGACCGAAGTCCATTCAAGAGATGTCCGGTCTGTTACTCGAAGTACCCCCACATCGACGTCCACCCGGTGTGCAACAAGTGTCTGTCGCCAGACCACGATGAGGACAAGTGTATGGCTTGTTTCCGATTCAGGTCTAAGAAGACGCTTAAGCTTCGACGAGCTGCGCGCCTGGAGGCCCAGCAATCTGCTCCGGCGCCTGTGGACATCTTCGATGCAGGGGATGTCGAGGACGAATCTATCCAGGACGTTTCTGAATCAAACCCGCGTCGGACGTCGAAGAGGACTACTACGCGGATGCTGAGGTGTTCGAGGGCGAAGAAGTCATCGAAGAGGAAGGAGACGACGACGGAGCCCTCGGGCCATGGAGGATAGCTCGGATGAGGAGCTTCCTCAAACTGACTCTGGGGCCGTGCCGATTTTAGAAGGCCCAGGTCGAGGGATCGCCTTCGGGCCTTACCCAAGATCTCGCTATGGGTTCTACGGCCCCGCCTTCGGGCCTGGCCACGGACATTGTTGCAGAGCCACTCCCTGGCAAAACAAAACCGAAATTGAAACCTACGGTCTCAAAACCAGATACTGCGCAGGTGCCAGCATTGAAACCAAAAGTGCGCATCGCTTTGGTCGGCTCCAAGGCTTCGGAGGCTTTGGCGCCGAAGGTGGCTGTCGAGCCGAAAACTCAAGTCAAGGGCGTCGAGACGAAGTATGCCGCGCCGAAGGCTAAGCTGAAGGTGGTCGAGAAGGGCGCGTCGGCGCCGAAGACGATCGACACCGGAAAAAGCCTTGTCGACCCGAAGAAGGCTGTCGGCGAGCCGAAGAAGACTCTCGGTGACCCTAAGAAGCGACTCGATGACCCGAAGGTCCTCACGACCCCGCGTCCGCATGACAAGGCCAAGGGCGCTGCGCCCCGTGAGTCGAATCTGAAAGTGGTCTCAAAGGATTCCATTGAACCGGCGCGCCCATCCGCCGCGTTCACCAAGAAGGTGACGGACTCCCTGCAGCGCATCCGTGAGGGCACCGCGTCGGTCGATCCAAAGGATCCTCCGCCTGCAAAACCTGTGGAGAAACCACTTAAAGTGTCTACACCGAACCACTTCACGTTGCCGCCTAAGACGGCGCCGAAGGCTTTCGCTCCTAAGGCAGTGGCCGGCGTGCCCGAAAAGGTCTCCTCGGCGCCGAAGGCGTCATCGGTGGTTCACGGCCCGCGACCTCGACTACCTTCGGGGGATGAGCGACAGGAACACTTCATTGACGCCGAAACGGGCAGGCTTTCCCTCCTGAAGCGGAAAATCACCCCAGAACCCCAACTGGAGTTTTACAAGATCCCTCTCAAGAAAAAGAAGGTCTCTGCTTGCTCTCCCGTCTTGGTGGAACCCCTTTCCCCAGAGACTCATGTTGTGTCGCCCACTTACTCAGATGTGGACGCTGGTGAGGGAGATGATGAGGATGAATACAGTTATCCCGTCTATACAGACCCTGAGGATACCAATGAACCCTGAGCAGCTGGGGGTGACCCTGGGGATCCTCACTCAGGACAAGACCCTCAACTTTTTTCTGCTAAGACTTCACCTACAGAAGACTCTGCTGCTTTCAATGCCCTCATTAAACGGGCTGCTAACAATCACAACGTCCAGCTACATGCTGACCCTGTGGATGTGGATTTCCTCTTTGACACCTTTTCAGTATCAGAAAAAACTGTTAAAACTCTGCCTATGCTGAAGGGTGTTTTAAAGCATGCGGCTGAGATCTTTAAAGAACCTACCAGGGCAAGGGTCATAAATCCTAGGATTGACAAGAAATACAAGTCGGCACCTACTGATCCTACCTACATTAAACGGGCAGTTGCCTCTGGACTCCCTGGTCATCTCGAATGCCCGGAAGAGGGCTAATTCTCAGACTATGGGTGATGCTCCTCCCCCAGACAAAGAATCCAAGGTCTTTGAGGCTTCGGGGAAGAGGGTGGCAGCACAGGCAGCCAACATCTGGCGCATTTCTAACACACAGGCGCTTCTGGCGCGCTATGACAGGGCGCACTACGATACACTAGAGACCCTGTTGCAACACCTACCTGATCAATACAAGGAAGGGGCTGAGATGCTGATTCAGGAAGGGAAACTAATCTCTAACGCTTCCATTAAGTGTGCTCTGGACGCAGCTGACACCGCTGCCAGAGCTATAAACACCAGTGTTATGCTTCGGCGACATGCCTGGCTGAGAATCTCAGAAATCCAAACCACCATCCTGAACCAAACGGTTAACCCAGATCACCTGTTTGGCCCGGAGGTTGACACCATCCTAGAAAAAAAAAAAAGGACACTGACACTGCAAAATCCATGGGTGCCTTTCAGTCCCAGCAGTTTCGGGGTGGGTCCTTATGTCGCTCCAGCACTAGAGGCGTCTCCAGGGGCCAGCTCTCCCAGTCCACGCAATACTACAAGGGCAACACTGAGACTACTTACACCAACAAGAGTCAAGGTGGATATCGTGGCAACAGCGCCAAGGGCAGAGGACGTGAAAACAACAGCTCCAGATCCTCTGCCACCAGCAAACAGTGACGCCTTGTCACTGCCCCCCGACCACACAACACCGGTCGGGGGGAGACTCCAGCAGTTCCTGCCTGTCTGGAAGTCCATCACCACAGATCAGGTGGGTCAGAAAACTTATCCAATATGGTTATTGTCTGGAGTTAACATCTACTCCACCCAACATGCCCCCAAGACACCGTCCTATGTCGGACGAGCACTTGCACTTATTGCAGCAGGAGGTCACCGTCATGCTGCAAAAAGGAGCAATAGAGCTCGTGCCAGTGCAGGAAAGAGGCACAGGGGTCTACTCCCTGTACTACTTAATACCAAAAAAGGACGGGTCCCTCAAGCCCATCCTGGACCTCAGGCCACTCAACTACTACATCCTGTCGGAGCACTTCCATATGCTGACCCTGCAGCAAGTGCTCCCGTTGCTCAGGCAGGGGGATTTTCTCGCAACTTTAGACCTAAAGGATGCGTACTTTCACATTCCACTGCACCCTTCACACAGGAAATACCTCCGTTTCACCATACAAAACCAGCACTACCAGTTCAAGGTTTTGCCTTTTGGTTTCACCACAGCACCCAGGGTGTTCACAAAGCGCCGCCACTGTCGCCAGGCACATCTCCGAAGACGGAACATCCACGTCTACCCTTATCTGGACGACTGGCTCATCCAAGCGAAGTCAGCCCAGCAGTGTGCCGCCCACGTGTCCCACACCATTCACCTCCTGCATGATCTATCTGGGATTCTCACTGAATTACCCGAAATCCCACCTCCAGCCCGCCCATGTACGGCAGTATCTGTGTGCAACCATAAACACTCTGGCGGCCACAGCACAGCCAAATTCAGTGAGGGTCAGCAGCATTCAATCGCTGATACAGAAATTCAGACCTCAACACTCGCTTCCAGCAAGAGTGTTCATGCAGTTGATAGGCATGATGGCTTCCTGCATCTCCATTGTCCCGCACGCCAGACTACATATGCGTCCGCTTCAGGAGTGCTTAGCACGTCAGTGGACTCAGGCTCACGGGCAGTTGAAAGACCTAGTGTTGGTGAGCGGTCGGGCATACAACTCTCTGCATTGGTGGAATCCACGAAACCTTTGCAGGGGCCGACCGTTCCAAGAGCCTGTGCCACAGATCATCCTGACGACGGACGCCTCTCTCCAGGGATGGGGAGCTCATGTCCTCCACTACACGGTGCAGGGACTATGGACGCAACAGCAACGGAAGATGCACATCAATGTTCTCAAACTGATGGCAATCTTCATGGCACTCAAAGCCTTCAAAGTACATCTGTGCAATAAGGTTGTGTTGATCCGGACGGACAACATGACAGCCATGTACTACATTCAAAAGCAGGGAGGAACACGCTCTCCGCAGCTGTCTCACCTGGCTCAGAGCATGTGGAAGTGGGCCATTCAGAGGAACATCTTCCTCATGGCGGAACACCTCCCAGGCAAAGACAATCAGATGGCGGACCTGCTCAGCAGGCACAGCCACCAAATGCACAAGTGGGAGATACATCCATCAGTACTCCAACCGTACTTCCAAAGGTGGGGTCATCCAGAGATAGACCTGTTCGCCACAAGGGAGAACGCAAAATGCCAAAGCTTCGCCGCCAGGTTCCCACACCAACAATCGCAGGGCAATGCGATATGGATGAACTGGTCAGGCAGATTTGCGTACGCTTTTCCCCCAGCACCTCTGATACCGCTGGTGGCACGCAAGCTCAGGCAGCACTCAATGACTCTCATCCTGGTTGCTCCAATGTGGGCTCGCCAACCATGGTACACCACGTTTCTGGAACTGTCCGTGGTACCGCATCAGAGGCTACGTCTCCCACCCAGCCTTCTGACGCTGAGCCATGGCGACATTCAGCATCCAGATCCGCAACAGCTCAACCTGGCGATCTGGCTCCTGAAGTCTTAGTTTAACTACCTGCACTTGCCTTCTGACTGTATGGACATCATTCGAGAGGCAAGGAAGCCCACCACCAGAGCATGCTATGCGGCAAAATGGAAGCGGTTTGTCATTTATTGTGCAGACCACAACATTAACCCGCTAGAAGCGTCTATTCAGAATATCATTTGTTACCTTTTCCATCTGTACAAATGTAATCTGGCCTATGCTTCCATTCGCATACATCTGTCTGCAATGGCCGCTTATCTCCAGAACAGGCAGCACCTCTCCCTTTTCAGGGTGCCTGCCATTAAGGCCTTTCTGGAGGGACTCAAACGAGTCATTCCTCCGCGGACTCCACCAGCTCCGGAGTGGAACCTCAATGTGGTCCTCACCCGGCTGATGGGTCCTCCCTTTGAACCACTGCATTCCTGCGAAATTCAATTCTTGACATGGAAAGTGGCTTTCCTCATAGCGATTACATCACTGCGACGAGTTAGTGAGCTCCAAGCACTAACTATCCAAGAGCCATTTATTCAAAATCATTCTAACAGGGTGGTTCTTCGCAATAACCCTAAATTCCTTCCTAAAGTAGTGTCTCAATTCCATATTAACCAAACAATTGAATTGCCTCTTTTCTTCCAAAATCCTGAGTCATTGGCGGAGCGGATGCTCCACACCCTTGACGTCAAAAGGGCCCTGATGTATTACATCGATAGGACCAAGGATTTTAGGAAAACTAAGCAACTCTTTGTCACCTTTGCACCACACAACAAAGGTAACCCTATTTCCAAGGCTGGTATTGCTAGGTGGATCGTTAAATGTATCCAGATCTGCTATCTGAAAGGAAAACCTACTCTCACCATTCCACCGAGGGCCCACTCCACCAGAAAGTTGGGGGCCTCTATGGCATTCCTTGGAAACATTTCTTTGGAAGACATATGTAGAGCAGCCACATGGTCTACCACACACACATTTACAAAGCATTATTGTGTTGATGTGCACTCCAAACAGCAGGCAGCTGTAGGGCAGGCTGTTCTCAAAACACTTTTCCAAACTGCTGCAGCTGGCACGGGCGGCCGCCTTTAATGGAGGGACTGCTATGTATTCTATGCACAGATATGAATTCAGCAGCCCACATGCCTCGAACCGAATATGCTACTTACCAGTATGCATCTGTTCTTGGCATGTAGGGCTGCTGACATTCATATCACACGCCCTCCTCCCCGGCGCCTGTAGCAGCTGCAGAATTCACATATACGTCTAGCATGGTCATCATTCACTGAGTTTCACTCCATCTTGGCCACAATGGCTAAAAACAATCTGAGGATGGAGTCGATGCCCATGCGCACTGTAGTCCAGGGGAGGAGCCACCTATCTCGTGATACTTCGAAGACTCTTCCAGGACAACAATGTGCAATCATCCGGACCCAATACTAGGCGGCGATCTATGCACAGATATGAATGTCAGCAGCCCTACATGCCAAGAACAGATGCATACTGGTAAGTAGCATATTCGACCTATTGCATTGCAAACCACATACAGCCTATTGAGAATAAGTGAAGGTTGAATGAGGGTGAACAAGGAAATAAATCGGTGACAGCGATATTTAATAGAACAGTCTTGACTAGCATCTGCTTGCATTCTTAAAGTGTAGTGAGAGGGCAAGCTTGAGATCCAAGGGAGTATCAAAATATTTTAAAATATACACAACCCCCATCACTGTTGGTACCACAGTATTAAACCTTGTAGCCAAAAACTCGCATCCACTCTTCCACGAAGTGATCTCTTGAGCGTCCAGTTGTGACACAGCAGGATGCCTAAGTAAGGGCAAGTTAACAGTTGTGGATAACTGTATTTAACCAAAGGTGTGAATGGGACCTATCCAACTTAGCTACAATCAGGGGATTGAAACAGAAACACTATTTGGCTGTCAAGTTGTTAATTTATGTCAAAAGCAGTTTTTAATGGAAATGTCAAAATACATGTAAAGAGATCAAATTAAACGCATACTAAATCAACCAACTTTATAAAGTCTTGAAAAATGCTATTCTCTCTGTGATGTGGTAAGGCAGAGATCTCCATACATTTAACACAAATAAACACAGATCAATGCATTGCAAACGAATGCATGAGGCAGAACATATCAGATAATATGGCATTCGATGGGCAATAACAGGAGTGTTCTTGTGCCCCTGAGAGTTTCTGACATGGTTAAGTCCTGCAGCTGAGCTACACAGCATTTTCCATGGTTTTGGAGGGGGTCGCAACCCTTTTTGTCCACATCCGACAACTCGCCCCATGAAAGAGCGCTTATAATCAGCAGTCTGGGAGTAGGGTGTGATTCACCCGCACCCACCCACATAAAAACTTGCCAGTGGAAGCTCTGGGCGGGGGGGGGGGTTTCCTTTCTTCAATGGTGGCAGAATGAGGGGACCCTCATGTGCTCAGAACACCCTAACAAACGAAGGGGGTATGAGTGGCAGTGTGAGCCAGCTTAACCTTCAAAGGCCATGGCAAAATAAACCCAACTAAAGCATCATTTAAAAAATTTTTTTTTTTACTGCAGCGTTTTTGAAAAGTAGTCCAGCTTTCAGAATGGAAACAGCCGGGGTAAAAATTTAATCAAGAAAACCATGCACACAGCAGCCGAAGCGATTAAATAGAAGTATGATCATATATAGAGTTTGGCGGGTCAGAGGACTTCCTGCATCACAATCGGTGACAAAATGGAAGATCTACATGTAAACGAGGGCAACAGACTGACGCAACACGAAGGAAGAAGCAGCGACAATTTAAAACAAGAGTTTTATTAAAAGCAGGAGGACGGCTGTAGTAGAAGCTACTCGGGGCAGAACATCGGAGGCACATGCAACATAGTGTACAGAAGCTCCATGGGAGGTGGAAGAGGGACAGTGAAGAAACACACAGGGTGGGGGTACGTGGAAGCTACACGGGGAGGGTGGAAGATGACAGAAGCAACATGGGGAAGGGGGAATCAACTCAAAGGGTGCAAGTGGGGGAAGCAATAACCGGCATGGAAGAGAAGTGCACTGGTGGAGAAAAACGTATCTGAAAGAAACTGAATCAGTCTGATCCTGTTCCTCATTGGAACAGTCCAGCCCAAACTGCCAAGCCAGGTCTTCCTGGACCGGAAACAAGCTTCCGAGGACCGGTTTCTGGCATTTCAGCTGTCTTCCCTGCTCACTTTGCCACTGGATTCAAACAAACCGGGCTGAAGACGGCTGTAATGCCAGAAACCGGTCCTCGGAAGCTTGTTTCCGGTCCAGGGAAGGCATGACTTGGCAGTTCGGGCTGGGCTGTTCCCATGAGGGACAGGGTCAGACTGATTTGCTTATGGCCATGTCTGAACTGGGGTGGCAGAGCGGGCTAAAGAACGGTGATGGATTAAACCCAGATCTGTTGACTTGGTGTGAGTGTTTGATTCAATTTCTCCGTCCGTCCATCACCACCCCCTTTTGTACCACTTTGTTCGCCATAAGTTAGCAGGGTATGCTCAGACGTGAGTCCCTTGCTCACTTTCCACTGGATTCAAGATAGCCTGGTTAATGAGGATTATGAGCTTGGGGAAGCCAGTGGTATTGACACTTCACCAGGCACTGGATTTGTCTCCCCTCCAACCGTGGCTTCGGAGGAGGGGTCTACTTACAGTGTATTGTTGACGAGGGCGGCCAAGGCCTTAAATCTTGAGCTCCCCGTCGCGGCCGTGAGGACTAACCTCCTCACTGAGGTCCTCAAACCGCAGTCAAGCTCCAGCGAGCCTCTGCTGCCGTTTAATGAGGCCTTGTGTGACGTTCTTGTGGGCACTTGGTCCAAGCCCGCCCCAGGTCTGCCTGTGGATAGGAACGTGGCCAGACGCTACCGCCCGGCCCCGGGCGACACTTTCTTTTTAACCACCCATCCCACCCCCGAGAGCCTGGTTATCCAGGCCTCCACTTCCCAGACCGCATTCCTGTCGGCCCCGCCCGATCGGGAATCCAAGAGATATGAACAGTTCGGGAAGAAAGTGTTCTCGTCCCTAAGCTTAGGGCTGCGGTCTGTCAATACCGCCTGTCTCTTGGGCGGCTACACCCACAACCTGTGGACGCGGACGCGGTCGCGGACGTGCTGCCTCAATGTCCAGAGGAGCTCCGGGCTAAACTCGCCCAAACCCTTGTGGAGGGCCAAGATGAATCGCGATATCCCATCCGGTGTGGGCTGGATACCACGGACTCACTGGGCAGGGCGATGGCAACGACAGTGGCGGTTCGACGCCACGCCAGGTTGAGGTCCGCCAACTTTTCGGCCGATGTCCTGGCCACACTTCTGGACATGCCATTCGATGGTCGTTGCCTCTTTGGCGACAAGGCAGACCATGCGCTCAAGCGTTTTAAGGACTCCAGGGGTACGGCCAAGTCCTTGGGCCTCTCGGTCACACACCAGCAAACTGGTGCCTTTCGCTCCTTTCGTGGCCAAGGAAGGGGCGCCCCCACACGTGCGGCCAGCCACGCACAGCAGAATGTTCAACGGCGTGGTGGCGGCCGTGGAAACCGCCGTGGCGGCGGTCGGGGACAATGGCAAGGCCAGTCCACACCTCCCTACGCAGCACCTGCCTCAAAACCTCCCGAGTTTTCAGGCCCATGTGATGCCTGTGGGAGGCAGGGTTCGCCATCACCTCTCCCACTGGCGCACTGTCACATCGGACAGGTGGGTGCTGCAGGTCGTCCGAAGGGGCAACTCCCTCCCCTTCGAGGCGACCCCTCTAGCCATGCCACTGCAATTCCACCGCGTGTCGGGGGATCACTTGCAGCTTCTGCAAGAGGAAGTCACAGCCCTCTTGGCCAAGGGGGCCATCGAGTGCGTTCCTAGGCCAGAAGTAGGGTGTGGTTGTTACTCCCACTACTTTCTGGTGCCCAAGAAGGGCAAAGGGGGCCTGCGCCCTATCTTGGACCTGCGGAACGTCAACGGCTTCCTCTGGAAGGAGAAGTTCAAGATGCTGACTTTGGCTCAGGTCTTAGCTGCCCTGGACCCTGGAGACTGGCTGGTAGCGTTGGACTTGCAGGACGCTTATTTTCACATCCCCGTCGTGCCGCACACCGGCGTTATCTGCGGTTCACGGTAGGCCACAAGCACTTTCAGTTTACCGTGCTTCCCTTCGGCCTTACCAGCGCCCCACGGGTGTTCACGAAGGTGATAGCGGTGGTCGCAGCTCATTTGCGCAGGTTAGGGGTGTCAGTCTTCCCCTACCTCGACGACTGGTTGTTGAAGGCGGGCTCGCCCCAGACAGTCGTCCGCCTCCAGACTACGGCCGACCTCCTGCACTTGCTGGGGTTCTCCATCAATGTGCCAAAGTCGCACCTGTGTCCTTCTCAGAAGCTCCTCTTCATCGGAGCAGTTCTCGACTCTGCGCAGTTTCGGGTCTACCCACCCGAACAGCGGGTTCGGGATATACAGGCTCTGATTACAATCTTTCAGCCTTTATCCCGAGTCTCGGTCAGGTTGACGCTGCAGCTTCTGGGGCTGATGGCCTCCTGCATCCTTCTGGTGCATCACGCCAGGTGGCGGATGCGGGCTCTGCAGTGGGACCTGAAGTTTCAGTGGGCCCAGCATCAGGGCAACTTGTCCGATCATGTCTTGAACTCGGAGGGCACTGCGAGACAACTGCAGTGGTGGCTCACGAACCGCAATTGGGTCAGTGGCGGATCCCTCTCCCTACCTCACCCGGAGCACGTGGTTGTGACGGACGCGTCCCTCCAGGGCTGGGGAGGCCACATGGGAGAGGCGGAGATCAGAGGCCTCTGGTCTCCGGTTGAGTCCCGGCTCCAACCTTTTGGAGCTGCGGGCGATTCATCTAGCACTGAAGGCATTCCTCCCCTCTGTCCAGGGGAGTGTAGTGCAGGTGTTCACGGACAACACCACCGCCATGTGGTTCTGCAACAAACAGGGCGGGGTGGGGTTTTGGACCCTATGCCAGGAGGCTCTGCGCCTCTGGCAGTGGCTGGAACATCAGGGCGTGACCCTGGTGGTTCAACACCTGGCAGTCTCTCTGAATGCCAGGGCGGACAAACTCAGCCGTCGGTGCATGATGGATCACGAATGGCATCTAAACTCGGACGTGCCCAAGGTCTCTTTCAGCAATGGGGAGAGCCTTGGTTAGATCTATTCGCCACAGAAGAGAACGCGCAATGTCATCAGTTCTGCGCGTTGGAATTTCCAAGGCGGCACTCGCTCGGAGACGCTTTTCGTCGTTAGTGGAGTTGCGGTCTATTGTACGCCTTTCCGCCTATACCACTTCTGCCCAGAGTACTGAAGAAGATCAGGCGCGACCGGGCCGAGGTTATTCTGGTGGCTCCGGACTTGGCACGAAGATACTGGTATCCTGAGCTACTCAGCATGTCAGTCGATCCCCCGATTCGTCTGCCTCTTCGGGAGGACCTTCTGTCGCAGCAGCAGGGGGCGGTTCTGCACCCTAACCTGTCCAGTCTCCACCTACAAGCTTGGAGATTGAGCGGCGGCAGTTGAGGCCATTTGACTTGCCTCCCGAAGTCTGTGATATCATTCTGGCAGCCAGGCGACCCTCCACAAAGTCGGTATACGCCTGCAGGTGGAACAGATTTGTGGCATGGTGCACAGCAAAGGCTGTGGACCCACTCTCTGCACCCCTTTCTGAGGCTCTCCTCTTTCTTCTTTCTCTTGCCCGCAGGGCTCTGCTCTGGGCACTCTCAAATGGTACCTTTCTGCCCTTTCTACCATCTTACGGCTACCTGATCAGCCTTCCTTATTCAAGTCCCCCATTGTAAATATGTTTTTGAAGGGCATCACACACAAATTCCCTCCTGTTCCCTTCGTGATGCCCCAGTGGGACTTTAATCTTGTACTTACTTACCTAATGTGTGCTCCCTTTGAGCCGCTCCATAACTGTCCTCTCCGTCTTCTTACTTTGAAGACTGCTTTCCTGGTGGCCATCACCTCTGCCAGGAGAGTGAGTGAGCTCCAGGCTCTTTCTTCTACACCTCCTTTCCTATCTGTCCATCCGGACAAGGTTGTGTTGAGGACGAGACCCTCTTTCCTGCCCAAGGTTGTCACGGCCTTCCACATCGGGCAGTCCATTACCTTGCCCACCTTCTTTCCGCATCCCTCGAAAAAGGAAGAGAGGCTCCACCGTCTGGGCCAAAAAGGTGCGCTCTCTTATTATCTAGATCGCACCGCCAGTTCCGGGTGGATGACCAACTCTTTGTTGGTTACGTGGGCACTAAGAAGGGAAAGGCGGTGCACAAGAGGACCATCTCGCGGTGGATCATCTTGTGTATCCAGGCATGTTACTCCATGGCCAAAAAGGAGCCCCCTGCTGGATTGCGGGCTCATTCTACTCTGGCTACGGCGATTGCAACTGCCCTGGGCCGAGGAGTGCCCTTGCAGGACATTTGCCAGGCAGCTACGTGGGCCTCACTGCACACGTTTGCAAGACACTACTGCCTGGACAGCCAAGTCCGGAGGGATGGCTTCTTTGGCCGTTCCGTCCTCCAGGACTTTCTGGTGTGATTATTGGTTCGCAGACCCACCACCGGGGTTAGTATTGCTGGGGTATCTATTCTAAGGTAAGGAATCTATCACTAACGTGTCTTTTTCAGATGCACAAGTTACTACTTGTGTAACAATATATCTGTAAGAGACATTAGTTAGTGATCGATTCCTTACCAACCCACCCATCCTCCCCGTTCTGCGAATCGATATCTAGGGTTAAGGTCATCCCCTTTCAGGGCCCTAGTTTCATGGCACCAGTATTGGTTCTATCATGGCTCAGCTTTTCTGCACCAGATACGCAGTGTATCAGAACTGACGTCAGCGCGCATGGGCGGCATCTAAGTACTCCTGTAGGAGAGTAGGGTCTGCAACCCTATGGTCACCCCAGATTTTTGCTTTTTGCTTCATTGGTTTACGACTTTCCCTGGCTGTGGGCCTGCTAATCAGACCCACAGCCTAGCTGTTCTCTCTCTAAATTGACATCCATGTACCTTAGGTGCATTTACCAATTAGTATTGGGTAACTCTTGTAAGTCCTTGTACAGTGTACCATAGGTACCCAGGGCATAAGTGAACCCAAGGCCTACCAGGGGCTGCAGCATGTATTATGCCACCCCTGGCTGGCCATCCAGCTGTGGCAAGGTGGTGTAGTCACCCTTTGCTTTAGATATAGTACACCTATATCTAAACCTAAAATGGACACATATACTCCTATAAGTCACTCCTATGGCACGCCTTAACAATCCTGGAGGCAGAGTGCTTGGAATTATGTGAGATATTGCTCTGGCATGAGCTGAGCCTGTCTACAGCTTTCGGAACCAAGTCCTTTAGCTGTTTCCATGATAACGCTATACCATTTACTCTTAAGTGCATTATAACCTTGCGGTTATTGCTAACTTTAGCATAGCATTATCAAAATATGTCGAGTAAGGTGTCATACGAATTGGAATACTACCCCCTGTGAGAAGTTGGCCTGATATGCAGTGCTCACTATTCTAGTGATCACTATGCATCAGTCCAAACGACCCTTATGGTGATTGGTTGTAAGTCAACCTTAGACCAGCTATCCTAGTAGCGTGGATACGAGCAGTCTTTGGGCTAAACTCTAGAGGGCGTGTTAAGCCAGCTGTTATACCATCACATATACTTCTTGAACACCAAGTGAAAGGACACCACACAAGTGTTATGAAAATAAACAGTGTATTTATTAGAATCACAACAGCCCTGTACTCTTAATGAAGACAGGGTACTAAGCACACAACAAAACTCTTACGAAAATACTTAAGTTAGCACAGTATATACAAATGCCCGAGGGGCACGGAAAACCATATACTCTGAAAGTGGAATGCGAAATTACTAGCAGGTAAGTACTGTACTAATAGGCTTTGGAATCGCTAGGACTACGTTACTGAACCTTCAGATTACTAGTAGGAGGCCTAGGGGACTCGAGTGCAGAGTGTGCACTCTCACGCGGGATGCGGGACAAATTCTATGGGAGCTAGTAAAGACAAAGTTAGTGTTCTCGGGCGAACCCAATAAGGTAGATCGAAAACGACAGTGGATCCTGACCCTTGGATAGTGAGGCTATGCTGGGGCACCGAAATGCCGAGTTTACCTAGCCCAGGGGCTGCAGCTGCATATCTCTCAAAAGACGTCGGGAATCCTCGTAGACGAACCAGGAGCCTGAAGAAAGAAGTTAATGGCAGGCGACCAGTGAAGGGGAATCCACTTAGGCGCATGCGCGCATGAGACACAACCGAACGTCAGCTGCGTTCAATGGGTTCTCTAGCAGCGCGAGTCACAACAATAGCCGGTGAGTGGCTGACGAGCGGAAAGTCCATATTTGGACATTCACTATCCCGGCAACGAACAAATAACAGAAGGTTACATGTTACATGTGATTAGACCACATGCACAGAGGAGGCGGCAACATGGGTATTCTCCATATATGGTCTCTGGTCATTTCCGCTAATTAACCAATGGGAACACACTCAATCACCCTTTATATACCGCTTAACTCGTCCGTGTTTCATTTACGGCGGAGCAGCACAGGGTGGTAGAAGGAGGCCAATATAGGCGGATTTCGTGAGTATGCTTTCAAACAACAACCAGCCTGTCTAGGTGTATGGCGGAATTAAAAAGTGAGTAAAAACAACAACACTGAATCCACCTCTCTATCTTTATAGACTGTGGATCCACCTACCTACCTTGATGCTCAAGACTTGCTCATGAGGCAATAGACAGCAAAAACCATGAGTATGTCCAAAGACAATAAGTATAAAAACCCTAAGTGTGTCTTATATGTTGTGTGTTTAGTATGTCTTTTCCTTTACAGGTTTAATTAACTGTTTGGGGCTCCAGGTGACTGCACCTGTCTGAGCCAATACCATATGGTAACCAAACCTAATGTTTTTTTTCTTTTTTTCAGGACATGTAATTACATGATCCAGAAAACCGCTGTAGGCACATTGTAGCCGTCTTTAATGAGTGTTATCACTTTTTAGAAAAATTAAAATAAACCCCATTTTTTCATAGAAAAACGTGAGTAGGGTTGGGAAGTTGTGCCCCGTCCTGAAGAAGGTACCCATGTCGACGCACACCAGAGGTTCTGTCCCTAATTAAGACAACAAAACCTCACTTTTTTTGCACACTTTTTAATAGCACCAGCCAGGGGTACGAAATAAAGTTTTTTTCATTTTACCCACTAGCCAGGTACTTTTTAATTTTCTCATCACACCTCCCACTCACATCCATTTTCCTTTCACTTACACTCAACACACACCACACATAGTCATATTTGTCAACGCTCCCGCGTAGTCGCAGGTCGCAGCGTGCCGCATCCCCTTAGCGGGGTGCGAAGACCCCAATGATGAAGCATGACACCAAGGGGCCTGTTGGTGTGTGAGGGGTATTTTACACAACACTGAGTGCTTCCCCCTTTCTTTTTCACACTGGTAGTAGGATTCTTCTTGTTTATTTAACTGTACCCAGGGCCTACCAGGGGCTGAAGCATGTATTATGCCACCCCTGGCTGGCCTCCTAAATTTGACACAACTGGCTGCATGACAGCTGGGGCAAAGTCGTGTAATCACCCTTTGCTGTAGATATAGTATACCTATATCTAACCCTAAAAATGGACACACAGATTCCTATCAGTCACTCCTATGGCAGGCCTTAACAATCCTGAAGGCAGAGTGCTTGGAATCGTGTGAGATGGTGCTCTGGCATGAGCTGAGCCTGTCTGCAGCTTGCGGAACCAAGTCCTAATAGCTGTTCCATGATATCGCATACCATATACTCTTAAGTACATTATAATCCTCGCGGTTAAATGCTATCTTTGGTATTGCTTTATCAAAACATGTCGAGTAAGGTGTCATACGAATTGGAATACTAACCCCTCGCCAATTCTGGCGACGGGGTTAGCATTCCACCCTTCTAGAGGGACACGACATGTATGTAACTGTGAACCCCGGTTAAAGTTAACTGAAGCCTCAGCTCCACAAAATGGATGCTGCCACCACAGACACGAGTCTGACCCCCTGCAGCTGGGAGTCCTTCCAGCGAGGGGAGCCTGGACAAAGGGTTTCCTGTCGAGGGCGGTGCTAGCACCGTCCCAGACAGGGTTTTGTGTATCCTGGGTAGGCAGGGCTTTACAGGAAGGTGACTGCTGAGTGGCACCCCGGTGCTCACTACGCATAGGCCGGTCAGAACCAGTTCCAGGGGCACACCAGCCCCTGGCCTGGGGAAAGTCTGGCATGGGAGAGGGGTGTAACCACCCCCATCCTAGTCCCACCCATAGGCAGGACCTAGTCACCGGGTCAGCCCCCTTTTTTAGTATAAAGATGGGAGCGGGCCCCCTGTTCAAATTAGATCATCTTTGGAATCAAGACACGACTTTCTGCGAAAGGACATCAAGATTTCTTCTTCAAGATTCTCCCTTGTGGCTAAGGAGTAGTCACCCTGCATCAGCGGGCACCATCCTAAGAACACTGCGGTCTGCTGCAAGTCCTTCCTCCGGAATCCGACGACACAGCTCGACGAGACCCGGCTTCCCTGGCACCTCTGACCTCTACTCACCTCTACAGCCAAGCTGAGAACCGTGAGTGCGACGAGACCTCGAGGGACCGACGATCGCCAAGACTGCACGACTTCTTTGCAACAAGCCCACCGAGTCTTCCACTGGTGAGTGCTTTGGGGTCCGAGAAGCCCCAACCCTGAGCAGCTCCAGCACCGAAGATCAGCCCTCCAGCATCTCCACGATCTGCGTGGGGCCCTTCTGCTTTTTGCTGCTCACCGCGCTGTTTGGCTACTAGCCGGCTGGCTTGTGGCCTTCTTAACGACGCCCGACGACATCACTGCTGCTGTTCTGGTTGCTCCAGGCTGGCCCTTGCTTTCTTCCACAAGAGAAGCACCCCGGACCCTCCTGGTCCACTCCAGACGCCATTTTAGGTCCACCGCGTGGGCTTGAATTTGCCAAGGCTTTGTTGCCCAATCCTGGGTCCAGCGACGCCGACAGCTTCATCCATCGTGGGACAGCTCGCTCCTCCATCCTGGTCGCCGACAACGCCTCCTGGTCCGTGAGATCTGCAGAGCACAGCGTCACCCACTCACCTAGTCGAGGTGACTACCATCCGGTGCCCTCCTGGTGCCACCTGACTACTGGCTAGTAGTTACGAACTTGGTCCCCTCTGCTTTCAGGTGTCATCTATCATCAAGATCCAGGCTTGGATCACCTCAAACTCTCTTCACTGGTCGCCTGCCAGCATCTTTCTTCCAGGCTCCTGGTCCGTCTACGAGGATTCCCGACGTCTTTTGAGACCTATGCAGCTGCAGCCCCTGGGCTAGGTAACTTCGGCATTTCGGTGCCCCAGCATAGCCTCACTATCCAAGGGTCAGGATCCACTTTCGTTTTCCTCCTACCAGGTCGGGTTCGACCGAGAACACTAACTTTGCATTTACTAGCTACCATAGACTTTGTCCCGCATCACGCGTGAGAGTGCACACTCTGCACCCGAGTCCCCTGGGTCTCCTAGAAGTAATCTAACGATTCTATAGTCAAGTCCTAGCGATTCCAAAGCCTATTAGTACTGTACTTACCTGCTAGGAATTTCGCATTCCACTTTCAGAGTATATGGTTTTCCGTGCCCCTCGGGCATTTGTATATACTGTGCTAACTTAAGTATTTTCGTAAGAGTTTTGTTTTGTGCTTAGTACCCTGTCCTCATAAAGAGTACAGGGCTGTTGTGATTTTAATAAATACACTGTTTATTTTCATAACACTTGTGTGGTGTCCTTTCACTGGGTGTTCAAGGGGTACATGTGTGGTATAACAGCTGGCTTAACACGCCCTCTCGAGTCTTTAGCCTTAGACTGCTCGTATCCATGCTACTAGGATAGCTGGTCTATAAGGTTGACTTACAACCAATCATCAATAAGGGTTGTTTGGACTGATACAAGGTGTTCACTAGAATAGTGAACATTATATATCAGGCCAACTTCTCACATTGGTGAGCAGCGGTTGGGATTTGAGCTTGCTGTTGTTCTACCACACGTATCATAAGAATATCTTGTTGAAAGATCACATAAGTACTGTTAGGTACATATAACTTAGCTTAGAATACTCTGAGTTCTACTGAACCAGCTGTTGCAGCTCCTCAAGGCTTAGCACACCTTGGCTGCAACTCTTAGCAAGGTATCAGTAGGTAAACACATAGTGTAGGTAGGTGCATCACTTACACCACACTAGAAGCATGTCTAACCTAGGAGAGTCTACTGAGACCCCTCTGATGGTTGAGGACCCTCCACAGGCCTCTTCTAGATATGCAGCCCTTAGTTTCCAGGAGATGAGACAAGTGTGTACCTCCAGGAAGCTAAAACAGGGGTCTAACCCCACAATCCCATTTCTGATTGGTCTCTTAGAGACTTATGATGCTAGAAAGGCTGAGAAACTTCTTAGCTCTTCTCATCCAGAAGGGGACATGCCAGCCCTAGAAGGAACCAGGGGTGACCCAGATCTCATCCATCTCTCAGGTGAGGAGGATGATGATCAGGAGACATCTGGGGATGAGGCAGACAAAGGTCCAGAAATAGTTAGTCAGCTAACTAGGGACAACTTAAGCAGGCATGAGAGTGACACTAGGAGAGCCCTAGGACCCCTCTCAGGCCAGCTTAACATTGGGAATGGACGAGTTAGGTCTCTCTCAAGAGGCTCTAACAGATCCATTCAAACCAATGGCTCTCAGGCCTCTGCTCTGAGGAGGATGACCTCCCCTCAGAGGAGAGTTTATGAAGCCAAGGAAAGGGAAGTCAATCTGAGGATTGCCAGGGAAGAACTTGCCCTGGCCAAAGAAAGACTTGCCTTTGCTAGAGAGCAGGAATTGAGTGGGTCAAAACCCACTGGTGGCAGCATTATACCTAGCAATAGGGAAAGGAGTTTTGATACAAAATACCTGAATAAGATAGTGCCCCCCTTTAAACAAGGGGATGACATCCACAAATGGATTACTGCTTTGGAGAGGGCCTGCACTGTGCAGGGTGTTCCCCAGAGTCAGTGGACAGCTATCTTGTGGCTCTCCTTTGAAGGTAAAGGTAGAGATAAGCTCCTCACTACTAGAGTGGAGGATGCTAACAATTACCAAGTCTTGAAAAATACACTGGTTGATGGGTTTGGCCTAACCACTGAGCAGTACAGGGTGCTGTTCAGGGATACCCAGAAAACTGTCTCAAGATTGGACTGACTTTGTAGATTGTGCCACTAAGGCTTTTGAGGGCTGGTTGCTGGGCAGTAAGGTTACTGATTATACAGGATTGTACAATTTGATGATGAGAGAACAAATTTTAAACAATTGTCAGAACCAGTTGTTGCATCAGCATCTTGTTGACTCAGATCTGACCTCTCCCCAAGAATTGGGAAAGAAGGCAGACAGATGGGTCAGAACAAGAGTTAAGCAGAACCAGGGCCAGAATCAAGGTGGTCAGAAGAAAGCAGACCAGAAGGGTAAAGATTCTAAAGGGGAACAAAATGACCAGAAGTCTTCGACAGGTCCCCAACAACCCAAAGAGGGTGGGGGTCAGGCTCCCCAGAAAAAGAAAGATGGCCAGTCCAAAAGGTGGTGCTAATACTGTAAAAGTAAAACTCACTGGTTTAGTGAGTGCACCAAGAAAGGAGGAGGGCAGACTCCTGCCACTGCAGCCCCTAAGGCACCTGTGCCCCCTAGTACAGTCAGCAGTGGTAGTGCACCTCCCAAGGGTTTAGTTGGGTTAACCTTGGGTTCTGAGGGGTATGACAACTTAGTTGGCACACTCACTCAGGCTGTCCTCGTCTGTACAGGGGATGCAGATGTATCCCCTGATGTCAGTCCCAATACTTTGGGCAAATACAGACAGGCACCTTTAATAAATGGAAGAATGGCTCAGGCCTATAGGGACACTTGTGCCAGTGTCACAATGGTGACACCTAACTTTGTGGACCCTGGACAGATCATGCCAGGTACAGATTTCCTGGTGACCAATGCAAGCAATGTCACTACCAGTCATAGTATGGCAATTGTTGCTTTCTCCTGGGGAGGGGTAAATGGCCAAAAGAAGGTTGTTGTTAGCTCAGACCTCCCAGTAGATTGTTTGTTGGGCAATGATTTGGAGTCATCACAATGGTCAGAAGTGGAGCAGAGGACTCACATGGAGATGTTAGGTTTGCCAGCACATTTGTTTGCTGTGACTAGGTCACAGGCCAGAAGATGCCCCACTGAACAGGTGCTGGATCCTGGAACAATGGACCAGACACCTTCCAAGAAGAAGAGCAGTAGGGTTAAGGCTGTGCCTTCCCCCTTGCCCCAGGTTGAGGATCAAGTCTCAGAGGAGGCTGACCTAAGAGAATTGAGGGAAACTGAGCCTAAAGAATTTGAACTTGATCAAGTTGAATTTCTGGGCTCAGGGGGACCCTCAAGAGAAGACCTGGGGAAGGAACAGTTAGACTGCCCTTCCCTTGAACCCCTCAGACAGCAGGCTGCTGCTGAGGCTGCTGGGAACGCCACAGGTACCCACAAGGTATACTGGGATGATGGACTCCTGTACACTGAGGCAAGAGACCCCAAGCCTGGCATGACCAGGAGGCTGGTTGTACCCTTGACTCAGAGAGGTTTCCTTCTCACCGTGGCCCATGAGATTCCCTTAGCAGGTCACTTAGGCCAGACAAAGACTTGGGACAGGCTTGTCTCACACTTTCACTGGCCTCACATGAATGAGGATACCAAGGAGTTTTGTCGCTCCTGTGTCACTTGCCAAGCCAGTGGTAAGTCAGGTGGCACAACAAAGGCCCCCCTTATACCAATGCCTGTGGTGGGGGTGCCCTTTGAAAGAGTGGGGATTGACATTGTTGGTCCAATGGAACCCCAGACAGCATCAGGGCACAAGTTTATACTGGTGGTAGTGGATCATGCCACCAGGTATCCTGAAGCTATTCCACTTAGGACCACTACAGCACCTGTGGTGGCAAGGGCCCTAGTTGGAGTGTTCTCCAGAGTGGGCTTCCCTAAGGAGGTTGTCTCTGACAGAGGTGCAAACTTCATGTCAAGCTACTTAACTGCTATGTGGAAGTAATGTGATGTCAACTACAAGTTCACCACACCCTATCATCCACAATGCAATGGGCTTGTTGGAAGGTTCAACAAGACCCTAAAAGGGATGATTCATGGACTACCTGAAAAGCTCAGGCGTAGATGGGATGTCCTGATACCCTGCCTTCTGTTTGCTTACAGAGAGGTCCCACAAAAGGGGGTTGGCTACAGCCCTTTTGAACTTTTGTATGGGCATCCTGTGAGAGGCCCATTGTGTTTGGTGAAGGAAGGATGGGAGAGACCTCTCAAAAAGCCTGCAACCAACATAGTGGACTATGTACTTGGTCTCCGCTCCAGGATGGCTGAGTATATGGAGAAGGCATCTGAAAACCTTAAGGCCAGTCAAGAACTTCAAAAATCTTGGCATGACCAAAAGGCTGTCCTGACTGTTTACCAGCCTGGACAGAAGGTGTGGGTGTTGGAGCCAGTGGCCCCAGCAGCACTCAAAGACAAATGGTCTGGGCCCCACACAATTCTTGAGCAAAAGGGAGAGGTCACCTACCTGGTAGACCTTGGAACTCCCAGGAGTCCCCACAGGGTACTCCATGTCAACAGGCTCAAAGCATATGTCGACAGGAAGGACATGAGCTTGCTCATGGCCATTGATGAGGGACAGGAGGAAGAGAGTGACCCTCTCCCAGACCTGCTCACTCAGAATCCTGATGATGGGTCAGTAGATGGTGTTGTCTTTTGTGGGAGCCTCTCTGAACATCAACAGAAAGACTGTAAACAGGTTCTTCAGCTTTCAGACATATGTTCTCTCTGACACCCAGTCAGACCAATTGGTGTACCCATGAGGTTGACACTGGTGACAGCCTGCCAGTCAAGAGTAAAATCTACAGGCAGCCTGATCATGTTAGAGACTGCATAAAAACTGAAGTGCAGAAAATGTTGGAGTTGGGAGTCATTGAACCCTCAGATAGCCCTTGGGCTAGTCCAGTAGTTCTAGTGCCAAAACCTCACACCCAGGATGGTAAGAGAGAGATGAGGTTCTGCGTAGACTACAGGGGTCTCAATGCAGTCACTAAGACTGATGCCCACCCAATACCAAGGGCAGATGAGCTTATAGATAGATTGGCTTCTGCCAACTACTTAAGCACATTTGACCTGACAGCTGGGTATTGGCAAATCAGGTTAGCTGAGGATACCAAGCCCAAGACAGCATTTTCAACCCCTGGTGGGCATTATCAATTTGTGGTAATGCCCTTTGGTCTGAAAAATGCACCTGCCACCTTCCAAAGGTTGGTGAATCATGTTCTCACTGGGCTGGATGACTTCTGTGCAGCATATCTAGATGATATTGCTGTCTTTAGCTCCACCTGGGAGGATCACCTGGTCCACCTGAGGAAAGTGTTAGAGGCTCTGCAAGCAGCAGGCCTCACTATCAAGGCCACCAAGTGCCAGATAGGGCAGACACAGGTTGTATACCTGGGCCACCTTGTAGGTGGAGGCCAGGTTCAGCCACTGGAGAGAAAAATACAGTCAATCAGGGACTGGGCTCCTCCAACCACCCAGACTCAGGTTCGAGCTTTCTTGGGCCTGACTGGTTACTACAGAAAGTTTGTCAGGAACTATGGATCAATTGTGACTCCATTAAATGAACTGACAAGTAAGAAAATGCCAAAAAAGGTTCAGTGGACAGCAGGCTGTCAAAAAGCATTCGATGACCTAAAGCAGGCCATGTGCACAGCACCTATCCTCAAGAGTCCAGACTACTCCAAACCATTCATTGTCCAAACAGATGCTTCGGAGTTGGGTGTGGGAGCTGTTCTATCTCAACTGAATTTTGATGGTCAAGACCAGCCCATTGCTTTTATAAGCAGAAGGCTGACCCCCAGAGAGAAGAATTGGTCAGCTATTGAGAGGGAGGCCTTTGCTGTGGTTTGGGCCCTGAAGAAGCTGAGGCCATACTTGTTTGGCACTCACTTCAAGATTCAGACCGACCATAAGCCCCTCTTGTGGCTAAATCAGATGAAGGGTGAAAACCCCAAACTGCTTAGGTGGTCCATTTCCCTACAGGGGATGGACTTTACAGTGGAACATAGACCTGGTACTGATCATGGCAATGCCGATGGGCTCTCCAGATATTTCCACTTAGAACAAGAAGACTCACCTGGTCAAGGTTAGCTTATTGTCCCAAAGTTTGGGGGGGGTCATGTAGGAGAGTAGGGTCTGCAATCCTATGATCACCCAGATTCTTTGCTTTTGTTTCACTGGTTTACGACTTTCTCTGGCCGTGGGCCTGCCAATCAGACCCACAGCCTGGCTGTTCTCTCTCTAAATTACAACGTGTACCCTAGGTGCATTTACCAATTGGTACTGGGCCACCTTATCAGACCCTGTAACTCAGGGCATGGGTGTACCCAGGGCCTACCAGGGGCTGAAGAATGTATTATGCCACCCCTGGCTGGCCTCCTAAATTTGACACAACTGGCTGCATGACAGCTGGGGCAAAGTCGTGTAATCACCCTTTGCTGTAGATATAGTATACCTATATCTAACCCTAAAAATGGACACACAGATTCCTATCAGTCACTCCTATGGCAGGCCTTAACAATCCTGAAGGCAGAGTGCTTGGAATCGTGTGAGATGGTGCTCGAGCATGAGCTGAGCCTGTCTGCAGCTTGCGGAACCAAGTCCTAATAGCTGTTCCATGATATCGCATACCATATACTCTTAAGTGCATTATAATCCTCGCGGTTAAATGCTATCTTTGGTATTGCTCTATCAAAACATGTCGAGTAAGGTGTTATACGAATTGGACTACTAACCCCTCGCCAATTCTGGCGACGGGGTTAGCATTCCACCCTTCTAGAGGGACACGACATGTATGTAACTGTGAACCCCGGTTAAAGTTAACTGAAGCCTCAGCTCCACAAAATGGATGCTGCCACCACAGACACGAGTCTGACCCCCTGCAGCTGGGAGTCCTTCCAGCGAGGGGAGCCTGGACAAAGGGTTTCCTGTCGAGGGCGGTGCTAGCACCGTCCCAGACAGGGTTTTGTGTATCCTGGGTAGGCAGGGCTTTACAGGAAGTTGACTGCTGAGTGGCACCCCGGTGCTCACTACGCATAGGCCGGTCAGAACCAGTTCCAGGGGCACACCAGCCCCTGGCATGGGGAAAGTCCGGCATGGGAGAGGGGTGTAACCACCCCCTCCTAGTTCCACCCATAGGCAGGACCTAGTCACCGGGTCAGCCCCCTTTTTTAGTATAAAGATGGGAGCGGGCCCCCTGTTCAAATTAGATCATCTTTGGAATCAAGACACGACTTTCTGCGAAAGGACATCAAGATTTCTTCTTCAAGATTCTCCCTTGTGGCTAAGGAGTAGTCACCCTGCATCAGCGGGCACCATCCTAAGAACACTGCGGTCTGCTGCAAGTCCTTCCTCCGGAATCCGACGACACAGCTCGACGAGACCCGGCTTCCCTGGCACCTCTGACCTCTACTCACCTCTACAGCCAAGCTGAGAACCGTGAGTGCGACGAGACCTCGAGGGACCGACGATCGCCAAGACTGCACGACTTCTTTGCAACAAGCCCACCGAGTCTTCCACTGGTGAGTGCTTTGGGGTCCGAGAAGCCCCAACCCTGAGCAGCTCCAGCACCGAAGATCAGCCCTCCAGCATCTCCACGATCTGCGTGGGGCCCTTCTGCTTTTTGCTGCTCACCGCGTTGTTTGGCTACTAGCCGGCTGGCTTGTGGCCTTCTTAACGACGCCCGACGACATCACTGCTGCTGGTCTGGTTGCTCCAGACTGGCCCTTGCTTCCTTCCACAAGAGAAGCACCCCGGACCCTCCTGGTCCACTCCAGACGCCATTTTAGGTCCACCGCGTGGGCTTGAATTTGCCAAGGCTTTGTTGCCCAATCCTGGGTCCAGCGACGCCGACAGCTTCATCCATCGTGGGACAGCTCGCTCCTCCATCCTGGTCGCCGACAACGCCTCCTGGTCCGTGAGATCTGCAGAGCACAGCGTCACCCACTCACCTAGTCGAGGTGACTACCATCCGGTGCCCTCCTGGTGCCACCTGACTACTGGCTAGTAGTTACGAACTTGGTCCCCTCTGCTTTCAGGTGTCATCTATCTTCGAAATCCAGGCTTGGATCACTTCAAACTCTCTTCACTGGTCGCCTGCCAGCATCTTTCTTCCAGGCTCCTGGCCCGTCTACGAGGATTCCCGACGTCTTTTGAGACCTATGCAGCTGCAGCCCCCGGGCTAGGTAACTTCGGCATTTCGGTGCCCCAGCATAGCCTCACTATCCAAGGGTCAGGATCCACTTTCGTTTTCCTCCTACCAGGTCGGGTTCGCCCGAGAACACTAACTTTGCATTTACTAGCTACCATAGACTTTGTGCCGCATCACGCGTGAGAGTGCACACTCTGCACCCGAGTCCCCTGGGTCTCCTAGAAGTAATCTAACGATTCTATAGTCAAGTCCTAGCGATTCCAAAGACTATTAGTACTGTACTTACCTGCTAGTAATTTCGCATTCCACTTTCAGAGTATATGGTTTTCCGTGCCCCTCGGGCATTTGTATATACTGTGCTAACTTAAGTATTTTCGTAAGAGTTTTGTTTTGTGCTTAGTACCCTGTCCTCATAAAGAGTACAGGGCTGTTGTGATTTTAATAAATACACTGTTTATTTTCATAACACTTGTGTGGTGTCCTTTCACTGGGTGTTCAAGGGGTACATGTGTGGTATAACAGCTGGCTTAACACGCCCTCTCGAGTCTTTAGCCTTAGACTGTTTGTATCCATGCTACTAGGATAGCTGGTCTATAAGGTTGACTTACAACCAATCATCAATAAGGGTCTTTTGGACTGATACAAAGTGTTCACTAGAATAGTGAACATTATATATCAGGCCAACTTCTCACAGAGTGGACCGGGAGGGTCCGGGGAGCTCCTCTTTTGGAAGGGAGCAAGGGCCAGTCTGGAGCAACCAGACCAGCAGCAGTGATGTCGTCGGGCGTCGTTCAGAAGGCCACAAGCCAGTGGGCTAGTAGCCAAACAACGCGGTGAGCAGCAAAAAGCAGAAGGGCCCCACGCAGATCGTGGAGATGCTGGGAGGCTGGACTTCGGTGCTGGAGCTGCTCAGGGTCGGGGCTTCTCGGACCCCAAAGCACTTATCAGAGGATCCCTCGGCGGTCGTGCTGGATAGAAGTCGTGCAGTTCTGATGATGGCCGGTCCCTCGAGGTCTCGTCGCACCTACGGTTCTCAGCTTAGCTGTAGAGGTAGGTAGAGGTCAGAGGTGCCAGGGAAGCCGGGTCTCGTCGAGCTGGTCAGTCGGATTCCGGAGGAAGGACGTGCAGCAAACCGCAGAGTTCTTAGATGGTGCATGCGGATGCAGGGTGACTACTCCTTAGTCACAAGGGAGAAATCTTGAGAAGAAGTCTTGAGTTCCTTTCGTAGAAAGTAGTTTCAGGATTCAAAGATGATCTAATTTGGAAGGGTCCCCGCTCCTGCCTTTATCCTAAAGAAAGGGGTGGGTACGCGACTAGGTACTGCCCTAGGGGTGGGACCAGGAAGGGGGGTGGTTACACCCCTCTCCCATGCCGGACTTTCCCCAGGCCAGGGGCTGGTGTGCCCCTGGAACTGTTTCTAGCCGGCAGATGCGTAGTGAGCACCGGGGTGCCACTCAGCAGTCACCTTCCTGTAAAGCCCTGCCTACCCAGGATACACAAAACCCTGTCTGGGATGGTGCTAGCACCGCCCCTGACAGGAAACCCTTTGTCCAAGCTCTCCTCGCTGGAAGGACTCCCAGCAGCAGGAGGTCAGACTCGTGTCTGTGGTGGCAGCATCCATTTTGTGGAGCTGAGGCTTCGTTTAACTTTAACCGGGGTTCACAGTTACATACATGTCGTGTCCCTCTAGAAGGGTGGAATGCTAACCCCGTCGCCAGAATTGGCGAGGTGTTAGTATTCCAATTCGTATGACACCTTACTCGACATGTTTTGATAAAGCAATACCAGAGATAGCATTTAACCGCGAGGATTATAATGCCCTTAAGAGTATATGGTATGCGTTATCATGGAACAGCTATTAGGACTTGGTTCCGCAAGCTGCAAACGGGCTCAGCTCATGCCAGAGCACCATTTCACACGATTCCAAGCACTCTGCCTTCAGGATTGTCAAGGCCTGCCATAGGAGTGACTGATAGGAATCTGTGTGTCCATTTTTAGGGTTTAGATATAGGTATACTATATCTACAGCAAAGGGTGATTACACCACCTTGCCCCAGCTGTCGTGTAGCCAGTTGTGTCAGATTTAGATGGCCATCCAGGGGTGGCACAATACATGCTTCAGCCCCTGGCAGGCCCTGGGTACACCTATGCCCTGAGTGACAGGGTCTGATAAGGTGGCCCAGTCCCAATTGGATAATGCACCTAAGGTACACATGTCAATTTAGTGAGAGAACAGCTAGGCTGTGGGTCTGATTGGCAGGCCCACAGCCAGAGAAAGTCATAAACCAGTGAAACAAAAGCAAAAAATCTGGGTGATCATAGGATTGCAGACCCTACTCTCCTACACCCCCTCGCCAATTCTGGCGACGGGGGTAGCCTTCCTCCCTTCTAGAGGGACACGACATGTACCTAACTGTGAACCCCGGTTAAAGTTAACTCGAGCCTCAGCAACACAAAATGGATGCTGCCACCACAGACACAAGTCTGACCTCCTGCTGCTGGGAGTCCTTCCAGCGAGGGAGGCTTGGACAAAGGATTTCCTGCCTTGGGAGGTGCTAGCACCACATCAGACAGTATTTTGTGCATTAGGTGGGAACGGGCTGAAAGGAATGAGACATGCCTGGGGAACACAAGGTGCCCTGTGCATACACCGGTTCAAACCCGTTGCTGGGGCACTCCAGCCCCAGCTCTGGCACGACACCGGACAAAGGATAGGAGGTGTAACCACCCCCCTTCCTGGTCCCACCCATAGGAGGGACCTAGTGATAGTACAGCCCCCTTTAGCAGGATAAAGGTAGGAGCTGGTCCCATTCCAAATCAGATTAATCCTGAACTGAAATTCTGCAAGAAGAAACTCTGGACTTCGACTTTCTGCTATAAAGACTGAAGAAATCTCCCTTGTGGGCAAGGAGTGTCCACCCTGCAGAAGCAGGCACCATCAGCGTCCAGCGGCTTCACTTTGTCGTCTTCCCTCGAGGATCCAGACTTTAGAGCCCGAAGAGACCCAAATTCCCAGACCTCTCCGACCTCTACCTACATCTGCAGCACAGCTGAGATCCGTGGGTGTGACAAGACACGTGGGACCTGCCATCTTGAAGAAACTTCACTTCGCTTCCAGCACGACTTCTGAGGTAACCTCGACGAAGTGCTTCTGGGATTGAGAAGCCCCAGCTCCTAGCTGCTCCTGCACCGAAGACCAGCCCTCCAGAATCCACGAGATCTGCGTGGGGCTCTTCTGCCTGTTTGCTGCTCGACTCGTTGTCTTGTCACTCTCCGGCTGGGTAGTGACCTCCTAGACAGCGATCCACGACATCAACACCGCTGGTCTGGTTGCTCCAGACTGGTCCTTGCTTCCTTCCTAAAGAGAGGCATCCCGGACCCTCCTGGTCCGCACCAGGCGTCTTTTCCACTCACCGCGTGGGTTGCCTTTGCCAAGGCCTGTTTACTCCAAATCTGGATCCAACACCGCCGACAGCGAGAGCCTGCGTGGGACAGCTCGTGCCTCCATCCTGGTCGTCGAAGACACCACCTGGTCCACGTGGCTGCAGAGTCAAGCGTCCACTCTTCAACTGATCGCGACAACAGCCTCTGGTTCCTTCCTGGTTCCACTCCAGTCACTGGCTAGTGACTGTGAACATTGTCCCCTCTGCTTTCAGGTCTTCAGCTTCACTGATCCACCCTTGGATCACACCGGACATCTTCCTCCTGGTTGCCTCCAGCATCTTTTCTTTCAGGCTCCATAGACTTCAACGCAGATACCCGACACGACTTCGCACATATGCCCCGGCAGCCCGTGGGTGAGGTAACAAGAGCATTTTGGTGCTCAAGGGTCGATTGACTCTCCTAGTGTCCAGTTCCACAGTCGTTGTTGTCCTAACTAGTCAGGATTCCCAGTCAGCGCCAGGAAACCTACGGTGATAGTGCGCTCTACAAGAACCTCCTAACATAACATAACATTGTCCGTACTCACCTTTTTCTTGAACTGTACTGTCCATAGACGTTGTTACGCATCTCGTGTGTGATTTCACACTCTGCACACGCGTTGTGTGGGCCTCCTATTACTTAACTAAAGTTAGGGTAGTGTAGTCCCAGCGATCCTACAGCCTCTGGACAGCTCCATTCCGTTAATCGACTTCCATATACCATTTACTTAGTATATGGTTTGTTGCGCCCCTAGGGCAACATTGTAACTTGTGCAACTCAACGTATTTTTCTTAAGAGTTTAGTCATGTGCTTAGCCCTCTGATCTCATAAAGAGTTCAGAGGTGTTCGTTAGTTAATAAACATCTTGTTTATTTTCAGAACTACCTGTGTGGTGTCCTTTCATTTGGTATTCAAGGGGTTATATGTGGTAAAACAGCTGGCTTCACATGCCAAAAGAGTTTAGCCTAAGACCGCTTTGTCCATGCTACCATTAGGATAGCTGGTCTATAAGGTTGACTTTACAACCAATCACCATAAGGGATGTTTGGACTGATACAAGATAATCACTAGAACTAGTGAGCATTATATATCAGGCCAACTTCTCACAATTCCGATGACGTCATTCCAGCGCTAACGACGCCGACGACGGACGGGGAGCCGCGGACGACGCCTACCGACGCGCAGGGGTATTGCTACGCAAAAATTTCCGGATCCAGTCTGACGCCTGGGGATATTCTAAGGTAAGGAATCTCACTAACTAATGTCTCTTACAGATATATCGTTACACAAGTAGTAACTTGTGCGACAGGCGTATCCTCCATTCTCAACATAATGGCTTGATAAATGTTGCCTATCTAACCGGTAACCTACAGTCCCTATCTCTGCTGAAGGGTCCCTAGGCCTGACCTCTATTCATGGGTGGAGTAATGTGGGGCATTCAGTTGCCTCCAGAAGAATGGGCCTTCTACCCAGTTTCACCTGTGCTCTGCTCCCATTTGATCCTCCACTGCTGTTGGACGACTGGTCTTGCTTCCTGCAATGAGATGCTTGCCTGTTATTTCTAAGGCAACCCTCCTTCCCACTGAATAGGTGACACGCTCAATTCTTAAGTGCACTTTCACTATAAAATATCTCTTCTTGTAGATGATGCTTCCAAGCTGTCTCTCCGTCCTACTCTCCTGTTAAACTTGTTTGCACTCCAGACACTGCACTAGTGCGTAAGCCCTCTGCTGGAATCTTTCTTACTTCTCCTGAGAATGTGCCTGCCGGAAGATGCTGGAGTCTCGTTTATGGCTCCTATATAGTCTCAACCCTCAGCCCCCCTTCTGAGGTGCTAGCTCTTCGGCTTCTCATCCACATGCAGTGGCCATCTGCCCCAGACCTTATTTGGTACCTTAGTGGTATAGATGTCCCTGTTTACTGACCGCGGCCACAGCTTCTTGTTACCCACTTGCACGGTGCAGATCAAGAGTGGTCTGCTGACTGAGGCTCTTGCAACACATTGAGGTATCATATGATGGCTTACCCAAGGGGTGAGTTTAATCTCTGCTCGTAGCATGCAGTTCCAAAGCGTCACTCCCTGTTTAGGCACTCTATATTGCTTTTAGAGATTCCTAGTGGGTACAAAGGGAACAGAGAGCACCCTTTGTGATGCTGGGCAAAGTATGGCTGCCTCCCTCCTATTTCAGCATGTACTTAGTTACTTGAATGTTCATATGCAGATGAAACTTGTATGAGTTGGAGATTATTAATGAATGAACAGCCCCTTTACCAGTGAGCCTGTGTTCCTTTCGTTCCCAAAATGACGTGTACGAATGTTCTTGTATGAAAATCATGGACGTTGCTGCCGCCTGCATGGTGGGCTAGATGAATGGAGGAGATGGTCTACAGAGCTGCATTAATAGATATTCTCTGGCTGGAGGGGATGTTAGCCGGCAGCCGGTCTTAGAATCTAGGTTTGCACCTAGTGTTGTGAAATGGTGCTATTTGCAATCATACAGCTGTCTGCTCCAGGCAGGTAAGCCTTTTAAACCAGACCACTCATACTCATTGTAAGAATCCTGTGTTTTTCAACAGGAGACATATGTGGAAAAACAGCCTCAAGCTGCTCAAATTTCTGAGCGAGTCGAAATTGCAAATCATTGCGGTTCTGCTCATCGGAGTTAATCATGACAGGACTGATCCCCAGCCCTCCGGCCTGACTTGGCGACGCGCGGAGCAGCTCCAGGCGGAGCTGCCTTAAATACACAAGACATAAACTGTGTGATTCGTCTATGAAGTTCAACCAACTGTGTATATAACAGATGTAGCTCTACGATAGTAACATTTTATCATTTGGATGTGGTCTAAAACCAGCCAAAACAGGCAAAGTGGCCCCATCAATAGACAAGGGTCCCATTCGAACAAAAGATACAGACTGAGGAAGGGCACCATTAAACCAAATAGTATGCTCCCAGGACATCAAGGGACCTTTAAATAATGCATAAGGACAATATGCTGCCGGAGGAGCAACGACCGTTTAAGCATGAAACAAGTTATCATTCGCATCCACCGCGTGGAATGTAACCCAAGAATAAGATGCAAACCGAAATCCGCCTCCACCCCGAAAATGTTTGCCCATGCATTGGCGACTCAGTGTTGAGGAAAGTAAGCCATAAGCTCTGCCAGCTGACTGCCGCAATAGCGACTTGTTGTGCCATATTAAAGTATAAAAAAACAAAGAAAACAGTAGTGCAAAATAGGATCAAATTACCTTGTAAACTTCAAGCTTGAAAAACCTATATAAATAGGGGTACCCTACGACTATAGGAGGCTATGCCCCCCCCCCCCCACCACGGATGTCTCTGTAAACCGGCAACAGGTTATCGTGGACAAGCGCTACTCAGGGGTCTTGTGAATAAGTACCAGACCAAACGTGTGCAGCGCCATGTTGCCGGGATTCTGCTCAAAAACAGAAATGTGGATGATGAGACCTTAGTGCTTAGGGACTGAGTCATCCTACCACCATAGTCCCCTTGAGCCTAGGACCAACTAGCTATAGTGTCTCACTTGTGCTCCTACTCACAGAGAAACAAGTGATTAGACTCCCCAGAACACAACACTCCCAAATCTCTCAGGAATCGCTGTTGCAGATCACACTCTTTGGCTTGCACTTGTGGATTATGAGACCTTAGTGCTTAGGGACTGAGTCATCCTACCACCGTATCGGAATCTATGAAAGTTACCAATACTGGGGAACCAAAGTTACAGGTAAGTAACTTGTTTTCCTGCCCCAGTATTGGAACTTTCATAGATTCCCATGCTGTGTATCATTCCCCGTCGTCGGAATGGGAGCCTCGGTGTGAGAAGGTGGCCTGATATGCAGTGCTCACTTTTCTAGTGAACACTATGTATCAGTCCAGCAACCCTTATTGATGATTGGTTGTAAGTCAACCTTATAGACCAGCTATCCTAGTAGCATGGATACGAGCAGTCTAAGGCTAAAGACTCGAGAGGGCGTGTTAAGCCAGCTGTTTACCACACATATACCCCTTGAACACCAAGTGAAAGGACACCACACAAGTGTTATGAAAATAAACAGTTATTTATTAAAGATCACAACAGCCCTGTACTCTTTATGAGGACAGGGTACTAAGCACAAACCAAAACTCTTACAAAAATACTTAAGTTAGCACAGTATATACAAATGCCCGAGGGGCACGGAAAACCATATACTCTGAAGGTGGAATGTGAAATTCCTAGCAGGTAAGTACAGTACTAATAGCTTTTGGAATCGCTAGGACTTGACTAGGGAATCGTTAGATTACTTCTAGGAGGCCTAGGGGACTCGGGTGCAGTGTGTGCACTCTCACGCGAGATGCGGACAAAAGTCTATGGTAGCTAGGAATTGAAAAGTTAGTGTTCTCGGGCGAACCCGACCTGGTAGGGAGAAAACGAAAGTAGATTCTGACCCTTGGATAGTGAGGCTATGCTGGGGCACCGAAATGCCAAAGTTACCTAGCCCAGGGGCTGCAGCTGCATAGGTCTGAAAAGACGTCGGGAATCCTCGTAGACGGACCAGGAGCCGGAAGAAAAGATGCTGGCCGGTGACCAGTGAAGAAAGTTCAGTTGGATCCAAGCCTGGATCTCGAAGATAGATGACACCTGAAAGCAGAGGGGACCAAGTTCGAGACTACTAGCCAGTAGTCAGTGGGCACCAGGAGGGCACCGGATGGTAGCCACCTCGACAAGGTGAGTGGGTGACGCTTGAGCTCGAAGATCTCACGGACCAGGAGGCGTTGTCGGCGACCAGGATGGAGGATCGAGCTGTCCCACGAAGATAGAAGCTGTCGGCGTCGCTGGACCCAGGATTGGGCAACAAAGCCTTGGCAAATTCAAGCCCACGCGGTGGACCTAAAATGGCGTCTGGAGTGGACCAGGAGGGTCCGGGGTGCCTCTCTTGAAGAAGGAAGCAAGGGCCAGCCTGGAGCAACCAGACCAGCAGCAGAGATGTCGTCGGGCGTCGTTCAGAAGGCCACAAGCCAGCCGGCTAGTAGCCAAACAACGCGGTGCACAGCAAACAGCAGAAGGGCCCCACGCAGATCGTGGAGATGCAGGGAGGCTGACCTTGGGTGCTGGAGCTGCGCAGGGTCGGGGCTTCTCGGACCCCAAAGCACTCACCAGTGGAGGACACGGTGGGCTTGCAGTAAAGATGTTGTGCAGTCTTGGCGATCGTCGGTCCCTCGAGGTCTCGTCGCACTCACGGTTCTCAGCTTGGCTGTAGAGGTGAGTAGAGGTCAGAGGTGCCAGGGAAGCCGGGTCTCGTCGAGCTGGGTCGTCGGATTCGTGATGAAGGACTTGCAGCAGACCGCAGTGTTCTTTAGGATGGTGCCCGCTTGATGCAGGGTGACTACTCCTTAGCCACAAGGGAGAATCTTGAAGAAGAAATCGTGAAGTCCTTTCGAAGAAAGTGGTATCTTGATTCCAAAGATGATCTAATTTGAACAGGGGGCCCGCTCCTATCTTTATACTAAAAAAGGGGGCTGACCCGGTGACTAGGTCCTGCCTATGGGTGGGACCAGGAGGGGGGTGGTTACACCCCTCTCCCCTGCCGGACTTCCCCAGGCCAGGGGCTGGTGTGCCCCTGGAACTGGTTCTGACTGGCCTATGCGTAGTGAGCACCGGGGTGCCACTCAGCAGTCACCTTCCTGAAAAGCCCTGCCTACCCAGGATACACACAACCATGTCTGGGACGGTGCTAGCACCGCCCCGGACAGGAAACCCTTTGTCCAGGCCTCCCTCGCTGGAAGGACTCCCAGCAGCAGGAGGTCAGACTCGTGTCTGTGGTGGCAGCATCCATTTTGTGGAGCTGAGGCTTCAGTTAACTTTAACCGGGGTTCACAGTTACATACATGTCGTGTCCCTCTAGAAGGGTGGAATGCTAACCCCGTCACCAGAATTGGCGAGGGGTTAGTATTCCAATTCGTATGACACCTTACTCGACATGTTATGATAAAGCAATACCAAAGATAGCATTTAACCGCGAGGATTATAATGCACTTAAGAGTATATGGTATGCGATATCATGGAACAGCTATTAGGACTTGATTCCGCAAGCCGCAGACAGGCTCAGCTCATGCCAGAGCACCATCTCACACGATTCCAAGCACTCTGCCTTCAGGATTGTCAAGGCCTGCCATAGGAGTGACTGATAGGAATCTGTGTGTCCATTTTAGGGTTAGGTATAGGTATACTACACCTACAGCAAAGGGTGATTACACGACTTTGCCCCAGCTGTCATGCAGCCAGTTGTGTCAAATTTAGGAGGCCAGCCAGGGGTGGCATAATACATGCTGCAGCCCCTGGCAGCCCTGGGTACACCTATGCCCTGAGTTACAGGGTCTGATAAGGTGGCCCAGTACCAATTGGTAGATGCACCTAGGGTACATGAGGTAATTTAGAAAGAGAACAGCCAGGCTGTGGGTCTGATTAGCAGGCCCACAGCCAGAGAAAGTCGTAAACCAGTGAAACAAAAGCAAAAAATCTGGGTGATCATAGGATTGCAGACCCTACTCTCCTACATGACCCCCCCCCCAAACTTTGGGACAATAAGCTAACCTTGACCAGGTGAGTCTTCTTGTTCTAAGTGGAAATATCTGGAGAGCCCATCGGCATTGCCATGATCAGTACCAGGTCTATGTTCCACTGTAAAGTCCATCCCCTGTAGGGAAATGGACCACCTAAGCAGTTTGGGGTTTTCACCCTTCATCTGATTTAGCCACAAGAAAGGGCTTATGGTCGGTCTGAATCTTGAAGTGAGTGCCAAACAAGTATGGCCTCAGCTTCTTCAGGGCCCAAACCACAGCAAAGGCCTCCCTCTCAATAGCTGACCAATTCTTCTCTCTGGGGGTCAGCCTTCTGCTTATAAAAGCAATGGGCTGATCCTGACCATCAAAATTCAGTTGAGAAAGAACAGCTCCCACACCCAACTCAGAAGCATCTGTTTGGACAATGAATGGTTTGGAGTAGTCTGGACTCTTAAGGATAGGTGCTGTGCACATGGCCTGCTTTAGGTCATCGAATGCTTTTTGACAGCCTGCTGTCCACTGAACCTTTTTTGGCATTTTCTTACTTGTCAGTTCATTTAATGGTGTCACAATGGAACCATAGTTCCTGACAAACTTTCTGTAGTATCCAGTCAGGCCCAAGAAAGCTCGAACCTGAGTCTGGGTGGTTGGAGGAGCCCAGTCCCTGATTGACTGTATTTTGCTCTCCAGTGGCTGAACCTGGCCTCCACCTACAAGGTGGCCCAGGTATACAACCTGTGTCTGCCCTATCTGGCACTTGGTGGCCTTGATAGTGAGGCCTGCTGCTTGCAGAGCCTCTAACACTTTCCTCAGGTTGACCAGGTGATCCTCCCAGGTGGAGCTAAAGACAGCAATATCATCTAGATATGCTGCACAGAAGTCATCCAGCCCAGTAAGGACTTGATTCACCAACCTTTGGAAGGTGGCAGGTGCATTTTTCAGACCAAAGGGCATTACCACAAATTGATAATGCCCACCAGGGGTTGAAAATGCTGTCTTGGGCTTGGCATCCTCAGCTAACCTGATTTGCCAATACCCAGCTGTTAAGTCAAATGTACTTAAGTAGTTGGCAGAAGCCAATCTATCTATAAGTTCATCTGCCCTTGGTATTGGATGGGCATCAGTCTTAGTGACTGCATTGAGACCCCTGTAGTCTACGCAAAACCTCATCTCTCTCTTACCATCTTGGGTGTGAGGCTTTGGCACTAGAACTACTGGACTAGCCCAAGGGCTATCTGAGGGTTCAATGACTCCCAATTCCAACATTTTCTGCACTTCAGTTTTTATGCAGTCTCTAACATGATCAGGCTGCCTGTAGATTTTACTCTTGACTGGCAGGCTGTCACCAGTGTCAACCTCATGGGTGCACCAATTGGTCTGACTGGGTGTCAGAGAGAACATATGTCTGAAAGACTGAAGAACCTGTTTACAGTCTTTCTGCTGATGTTCAGAGAGGCTGCCACAAAAGACAACACCATCTACTGACCCATCATCAGGATTCTGAGTGAGCAGGTCTGGGAGAGGGTCACTCTCTTCCTCCTGTCCCTCATCTATGGCCATGAGCAAGCTCATGTCCTTCCTGTCGACATATGCGTTGAGCCTGTTGACATGGAGTACCCTGTGGGGACTCCTGGGAGTTCCAAGGTCCACCAGGTAGGTGACCTCTCCCTTTTGCTCAAGAATTGTGTGGGGCCCAGACCATTTGTCTTTGAGTGCTGCTGGGGCCACTGGCTCCAACACCCACACCTTCTGTCCAGGCTGGTAAACAGTCAGGACAGCCTTTTGGTCATGCCAAGCTTTTTGAAGTTCTTGACTGGCCTTAAGGTTTTCAGATGCCTTCTCCATATACTCAGCCATCCTGGAGCGGAGACCAAGTACATAGTCCATTATGTTGGTTGCAGGCTTTTTGAGAGGTCTCTCCCATCCTTCCTTCACCAAACACAAGGGGCCTCTCACAGGATGCCCATACAAAAGTTCAAAAGGGCTGTAGCCAACCCCCTTTTGTGGGACCTCTCTGTAAGCAAACAGAAGGCAGGGCATCAGGACATCCCATCTACGCCTGAGTGTTTCAGGTAGTCCATGAATCATCCCTTTTAGGATCCTGTTGAACCTTTCAACAAGCCCATTGCATTGTGGGTGATAGGGTGTAGTGAATTTGTAATTGACACCACACTCCTTCCACATAGCAGTTAAGTAGCTTGACATGAAGTTTGCACCTCTGTCAGAGACAACCTCCTTAGGGAAGCCCACTCTGGAGAACACTCCAACTAGGGCCCTTGCCACCACAGGTGCTGTGGTGGTCCTAAGTGGAATAGCTTCAGGATACCTGGTGGCATGGTCCACTACCACCAGTATAAACTTGTGCCCTGATGCTGTCTGGGGTTCCATTGGACCAACAATGTCAATCCCCACTCTTTCAAAGGGCACCCCCACCACAGGCATTGGTATAAGGGGGGCCTTTGTTGTGCCACCTGACTTACCACTGGCTTGGCAAGTGACACAGGAGCGACAAAACTCCTTGGTATCCTCATTCATGTGAGGCCAGTGAAAGTGTGAGACAAGCCTGTCCCAAGTCTTTGTCTGGCCTAAGTGACCTGCTAAGGGAATCTCATGGGCCAAGGTAAGTAGGAAACCTCTCTGAGACAAGGGTACAACCAGCCTCCTGGTCATGCCAGGCTTGGGGTCTCTTGACTCAGTGTACAGGAGTCCATCTTCCCAGTATACCTTGTGGGTACCTGTGGCGTTCCCAGCAGCCTCAGCAGCAGCCTGCTGTCTGAGGGGTACAAGAGAAGGGCAGTCTAACTGGTCCTTCCCCAGGTCTTCCCTTGAGGGTCCCCCTGAATCCAAGAATTCAACTTGATCAAGTTCAAACTCCCTAGGCTCAGTTTCCCTCAATTCCTGTAGGTCAGCCTCCTCTGAGACTTGATCCACAACCTGGGGCAAGGGGGAAGGCACAGCCTTAACCCTGCTGCTCTTTTTCTTGGAAGGTGTCTGGTCCATTGTTCCAGGATCCAGCACCTGTTCAGTGGGGCATTTCCTGGCCTGTGACCTGGTCACAGCAAACACATGTGCTGGCAAGCCTAACATTTCCAGGTGAGTCCTCTGCTCCACTTCTGACCATTGTGATGACTCCAAATCATTGCCCAACAAACAATCCACTGGGAGGTTTGAACTAACTACAACCTTCTTTTGGCCAGTTACCCCTCCCCAGGAGAAAGCTACAATTGCCATACTATGATTGGTAGTGACATTGCTTGCATTGGTCACCAGGAATTCTGTACCTGGCATGATCTGTCCAGGGTCCACAAAGCTAGGTGTCACCATTGTGACACTGGCACAAGTGTCCCTATAGGCCTGAGCCATTTTTCCATTAATGAAAGGTGTCTGTCTGTATTTGCCCAAAGTATTGGGACTGATGTCAGGGGACATATCCATATCCCCTGTACTGACAAGGACAGCCTGAGTAAGAGTTCCAACTAAGTTGTCACTCCCCTCAGAACCCAGGGTTAACCCTACTAAACCCTTGGGAGGTGCACTACCACTGCTGGCTGTACTAGGGGGCACAGTTGCCTTAGGGGCTGCAGTGGCAGGAGTCTGCCCTCCTCCTTTCTTGGTGCACTCACTAAACCAGTGAGTTTTACTTTTACAGTATTGGCACCACCTTTTAGATTGGCCTTCTTTCTTCTTTTGGGGAGCCTGACCCCCACCCTCTTTGGGTTGTTGGGGACCTGTCGAAGACTTCTGGTCATTTTGTTCCCCCTTTGAATCTTTACCCTTCTGGTCTGCTTTCTTCTGACCACCTTGATTCTGGCCCTGGTTCTGTTTAACTCTTGTTCTAACCCATCTGTCTGCCTTCTTTCCCAATTCTTGGGGAGAGGTCAGATCTGAGTCAACAAGATGCTGATGCAACAACTGGTTCTGACAATTGTTTAAAATTTGTTCTCTCATCATCAAATTGTACAATCCTTTATAATCAGTAACCTTACTGCCCAGCAACCAGCCCTCAAAAGCCTTAGTGGCACAATCTACAAAGTCAGCCCAATCTTGAGACTGAGTTTTCTGGGTATCCCTGAACAGCGCCCTGTACTGTTCAGTGGTTAGGCCAAACCCATCAACCAGTGCATTTTTCAAGACTTGGTAATCATTGGCATCCTCTACCCTTGTGGTGAGGAGCTTGTCTCTTCCTTTACCTTCAAAGGAGAGCCACAAGATAGCTGCCCACTGACTTGGGGGAACACCTTGCACAGTGCAGGCCCTCTCCAAAGCAGTAATCCATTTGTGGATGTCATCCCCTTGTTTAAAGGGGGGCACTATCTTACCAAGGTGTTTTGTATCAAAACTCCTTTCCCTATTGCTAGGTACAATGCTGCCACCAGTGGGGACTGTCCCACTCAATTGTTGCTCTCTAGCAAAGGCAAGCCTTTCTTTGGCCAGGGCAAGTTCTTCCCTTTCAATCCTCAGATTGGCTGCCTTTTCCTTAGCTTCATACACTCTCCTCTGGGGAGATGTCATTCCCCTTTGAGAGGAACGTTGAGAGCCATTGGTATGAAGGGATCTGTTAGAGCCTCTTGATAGAGACCTAACTCGTCCATTCCCAATGTTAAGCTGACCTGAGAGTGGCCCCAGGGCTCCCCTGGAATCCCTCTCATGTCTGCTTAAGTTGGTCCTGGTTAGTCTGACTTCTACCTGTCCCTTATCTGCCTCACCCCCAGACTCCAAGTCCTCATCCTCATCATCAGCATCATCTGCTTCCTGAAGAGGATGGTCCTGGCTATCAAAGGGTCCCTGTAGGGAGGGCATATTGCCTTCTGACGTAGAAGGGTCTGGGTTACCAGCTCTCCTTGCATCATAAGTCTCTAAGAGACCAATCAGAAAAGCAGTTGTGGGGTTAGACCCCTGTTTTAGTTTCCTGAGAGTACACACTTGTCGTAACTCATGGAAGCCAAGTGCAGTATATCTTGAAGGTATGACCTGTGGAGGGTCAACTGACACAAGGGGAGACTCAGTGTTTCCTCCTTTGTCCGACATACTGCTTCTAGTGTGGTGTAAGTGATGCACCTACCTACACTATGTGTTACCTACTGATCCCTTGCTAGAGTTGCAGCCAAGGTGTGCTAAGCCTTGAGGAGCTACAACAGCTGGTTCAGTAGAACTCAGAGTATTCTAAGCTTTAGTTATATGTACCTAACAGTACTTATGTGATCTTTCAACAAGATATTCTTAGGATACGTGTGGTAAAACAACAGCAAGCTCAAATCCCAACCGCTGCTCACCAATGTGAGAAGGTGGCCTGATATGCAGTGCTCACTATTCTAGTGAACACTATGTATCAGTCCAGCAACCCTTATTGATGATTGGTTGTAAGTCAACCTTATAGACCAGCTATCCTAGTAGCATGGATACGAGCAGTCTAAGGCTAAAGACTCGAGAGGGCGTGTTAAGCCAGCTGTTTACCACACATATACCCCTTGAACACCAAGTGAAAGGACACCACACAAGTGTTATGAAAATAAACAGTTATTTATTAAAGATCACAACAGCCCTGTACTCTTTATGAGGACAGGGTACTAAGCACAAACCAAAACTCTTACAGAAATACTTAATTTAGCACAGTATATACAAATGCCCGAGGGGCACGGAAAACCATATACTCTAAAAGTGGAATGTGAAATTCCTAGCAGGTAAGTACAGTACTAATAGCTTTTGGAATCGCTAGGACTTGACTAGGGAATCGTTAGATTACTTCTAGGAGGCCTAGGGGACTCGGGTGCAGTGTGTGCACTCTCACGCGAGATGCGGACAAAAGTCTATGGTAGCTAGGAATTAGAAAGTTAGTGTTCTCGGGCGAACCCGACCTGGTAGGGAGAAAACGAAAGTAGATTCTGACCCTTGGATAGTGAGGCTATGCTGGGGCACCGAAATGCCGAAGTTACCTAGCCCAGGGGCTGCAGCTGCATAGGTCTGAAAAGACGTCGGGAATTCTCGTAGATGGTCCAGGAGCCGGAAGAAAAGATGCTGGCCGGTGACCAGTGAAGAAAGTTCAGTTGGATCCAAGCCTGGATCTCGAAGATAGTTGACACCTGAAAGCAGAGGGGACCAAGTTCGAGACTACTAGCCAGTAGTCAGTGGGCACCAGGAGGGCACCGGATGGTAGCCACCTCGACAAGGTGAGTGGGTGACGCTGGAGCTCGAACATCTCACGGACCAGGAGGCGTTGTCGGCGACCAGGATGGAGGATCGAGCTGTCCCACGAAGATAGAAGCTGTCAGCGTCGCTGGACCCAGGATTGGGCAACAAAGCCTTGGCAAATTCAAGCCCACGCGGTGGACTTAAAATGGCGTCTGGAGTGGACCAGGAGGGTCCGAGGTGCCTCTCTTCAAGAAGGAAGCAAGGGCCAGTCTGGAGCAACCAGACCAGCAGTCGTGAAGTCGTTGGGCGTCGTTCGGAAGGCCACAAGCCGGCCGGCTAGTAGCCAAACAACGCGGTGCACAGCAAACAGCAGAAGGGCCCCACGCAGATCGTGGAGATGCAGGGAGGCTGACCTTGGGTGCTGGAGCTGCGCAGGGTCGGGGCTTCTCGGACCCCAAAGCACTCACCAGTGGAGGACACGGTGGGCTTGCAGTAAAGATGTCGTGCAGTCTTGGCGATCGTCGGTCCCTCGAGGTCTCGTCGCACTCACGGTTCTCAGCTTGGCTGTAGAGGTGAGTAGAGGTCAGAGGTGCCAGGGAAGCCGGGTCTCGTCGAGCTGGGTCGTCGGATTCGTGATGAAGGACTTGCAGCAGACCGCAGTGTTCTTTAGGATGGTGCCCGCTTGATGCAGGGTGACTACTCCTTAGCCACAAGGGAGAATCTTGAAGAAGAAATCGTGAAGTCCTTTCGAAGAAAGTGGTGTCTTGATTCCAAAGATGATCTAATTTGAACAGGGGGCCCGCTCCTATCTTTATACTAAAAAAGGGGGCTGACCCGGTGACTAGGTCCTGCCTATGGGTGGGACCAGGAGGGGGGTGGTTACACCCCTCTCCCCTGCCGGACTTCCCCAGGCCAGGGGCTGGTGTGCCCCTGGAACTGGTTCTGACTGGCCTATGCGTAGTGAGCACCGGGGTGCCACTCAGCAGTCACCTTCCTGAAAAGCCCTGCCTACCCAGGATACACAAAACCATGTCTGGGACGGTGCTAGCACCGCCCCGGACAGGAAACCCTTTGTCCAGGCCTCCCTCGCTGGAAGGACTCCCAGCAGCAGGAGGTCAGACTCGTGTCTGTGGTGGCAGCATCCATTTTGTGGAGCTAAGGCTTCAGTTAACTTTAACCGGGGTTCACAGTTACATACATGTCGTGTCCCTCTAGAAGGGTGGAATGCTAACCCCGTCGCCAGAATTGGCGAGGGGTTAGTATTCCAATTCGTATGACACCTTACTCGACATGTTTTGATAAAGCAATACCAAAGATAGCATTTAACCGCGAGGATTATAATGCACTTAAGAGTATATGGTATGCGATATCATGGAACAGCTATTAGGACTTGATTCCGCAAGCTGCAGACAGGCTCAGCTCATGCCAGAGCACCATCTCACACGATTCCAAGCACTCTGCCTTCAGGATTGTCAAGGCCTGCCATAGGAGTGACTGATAGGAATCTGTGTGTCCATTTTAGGGTTAGGTATAGGTATACTACACCTACAGCAAAGGGTGATTACACGACTTTGCCCCAGCTGTCATGCAGCCAGTTGTGTCAAATTTAGGAGGCCAGCCAGGGGTGGCATAATACATGCTGCAGCCCCTGGCAGCCCTGGGTACACCTATGCCCTGAGTTACAGGGTCTGATAAGGTGGCCCAGTACCAATTGGTAGATGCACCTAGGGTACATGAGGTAATTTAGAAAGAGAACAGCCAGGCTGTGGGTCTGATTGGCAGGCCCACAGCCAGAGAAAGTCGTAAACCAGTGAAACAAAAGCAAAAAATCTGGGTGATCATAGGATTGCAGACCCTACTCTCCTACATAGTATACCTATATCTAACCCTAAAATGGACACACAGATTCCTGTCAGTCACTCCTATGGCAGGCCTTGACAATCCTGAAGGCAGAGTGCTTGGAATCGTGTGAGATGGTGCTCTGGCAAGAGCTGAGCCCGTTTGCAGCTTGCGGAACCAAGTCCTAATAGCTGTTCCATGATAACGCATACCATATACTCTTAAGTGCATTATAATCCTCGCGGTTATATGCTATCTTTGGTATCGCTTTATCAAAACATGTCGAGTAAGGTGTCATACGAATTGGAATACTAACCCCTCGCCAATTCTGGCGACGGGGTTAGCATTCCACCCTTCTAGAGGGACACGACATGTATGTAACTGTGAACCCCGGTTAAAGTTAACTCCAGCCTCAGCATCACAAAATGGATGCTGCCACCACAGACACAAGTCTGACCCCCTGCAGCTGGGAGTCCTTCCAGCGAGGGGAGCTTGGACAAAGGGTTTCCTGTCAGGAGTGGTGCTAGCACCATCCCAGACAGGGTTTTGTGTATCCTGGGTAGGCAGGGCTTTACAGGAAGGTGACTGCAAGTGGCACCCCGGTGCTCACTACGCATCTGCCGGCTAGAACCAGTTCCAGGGGCACACCAGCCCCTGAGCTGGGGAAAGTCTGGCATGGGAGAGGGGTGTAACCACCCCCCTTCCTGGTCCCACCCCTAGGGCAGGACCTAGTCGCGTACCCACCCCTTTCTTTAGGATAAAGGCAGGAGCGGGGACCCTTCCAAATTAGATCATCTTTGAATCAAGAAACTACTTTCTACGAAAGGAACTCTCGACTTCTTCTCAAGATTTCTCCCTTGTGACTAAAGAGTAGTCACCCTGCACCCGCAGGCACCATCCAAGAACACTGCGGTTTGCTGCACGTCCTTCCTCCGGAATCCGACAGACCAGCACGACGAGACCGGCTTCCCTGGCACCTCTGACCTCTACCTACCTCTACAGCTAAGCTGAGAACCGTAGGTGCGACGAGACCGCGAGGGACCGGCCATCATCAGAACTGCACGACTTCTATCCAGCACGACCGCCGAGAGATCCTCGTGTGAGTGCTTTGGGGTCCGAGAAGCCCAAAGAGGTGCAGCTCCAGCACCGAAGTTCAGCCCTCCAGTATCCACCAGATCTGCGTGGGGCCCTTCTGCTTTTTGCTGCTCACCGCGTTGTCTGGCTACTAGCCCGCTGGCTTGTGGCCTTCCCGACGACGACCGACGACATCACCACTGCTGGTCTGGTTGCTCCATACTGGCCCTTGCTCCCTTCCAAAAGAGGAGCACCCCGGACCCTCCTGGTCCACTCCAGACGCCATTTTGAGTCCACCGCGTGGGCTTGAATTTGCCAAGACTTGTTCGCCCAACCCTGGGTCCAGCGACGTCGACAGCAGCAACCATCGTGGGACAGCTCGCACCTCCATCCTGGTCGCCGACAACGCCTCCTGGTCCGTGAGACTGCAGAGCCCAGCGTCGCCCACTCACCTGGTCGAGGTGACTCTATCCGGTGCCATCCTGGTGCCCATCTAATCACTGGCTAGTGATTCAGAACTTGGTCCCCTCTGCTTACAGGTGTCTTCCATTTTCGATCTAGGCTTGGATCCACCGAACAATCTTCACTGGTCGCCTGCCAGCAACTTCTTCTTTCCGGCTCCATAGACTGCAACAAAGATGCCCGACGTCTTTCCAGACCTATGCAGCCGCAGCCCCTGGGCTAGGTAACTTCGGCATTTCGGTGCCCCAGCATAGCCTCACTATCCAAGGGTCCAGATCCTTTTCGTTTTTCAGCCTAACTAGTCGGGTTCGCCCGAGAACACTAACTTTGCTTTTACTAGCCTCCATAGACTTTGTCCCGCATCCCGCGTGAGAGTGCACACACTGCACCCGAGTCCCCTAGGCCTCCTACTAGTAATCTGAAGGTTCAGTAACGTAGTCCTAGCGATTCCAAAGCCTATTAGTCCAGTACTTACCTGCTAGTAATTTTGCATTCCACTTTTGTAGTATATGGTGTTTCGTGCCCCTCGGGCATTTGTGTAAATTGTGCAACTTAAAGTATTTTCGTAAGAGTTTTGTTGTGTGCTTAGTACCCTGTCCTCATAAAGAGTACAGGGCTGTTGTGATTTAAATAAATACACTGTTTATTTTCATAACACTTGTGTGGTGTCCTTTCACTTGGTGTTCAAGGGGTATATGTGATGGTATAACAGCTGGCTTAACACGCCCTCTAGAGTTTAGCCCAAAGACTACTCGAATCCATGCTACTAGGATAGCTGGTCTATAAGGTTGACTTACAACCAATCATCAATAAGGGTTGTTTGGACTGATACATAGTGATCACTAGAATAGTGAGCACTGCATATCAGGCCAACTTCTCACAAGGTCTACATCCATATACTTCTGCACCGCACCAACTTTTGCCTTACATTCTTTCTCTTGCAAAATCTGGATTGGCTCACTCTTCTATAAAGGTACATTTGGCGGCCATTTCGAGATTGACCATCATCAGGTCCTTCCCTTTGGTCTGCGAGGATCGTTAAACAGTTCCTGAAAGGTTTATTCAGGGCTTTTCCTCCAGTCCGGCCTCCACCACCAGCCTGGCATCTGAATTTGGTCCTGTCACATCTGATGAAGGCCCTGTTTGAGCCTATTCACAGGGCCGACATGAAGTTTGTGTCTTGGAAACTGTCTCTTCTCTTGGCCCTGACATAGGCTAGAAGAGTTAGTGAGCTCCAGGCTTTCACAATTGAGGAACCCTTTCTACAATTTAAGAGTGACGTTCTCATCCTGCGGACAAATCCTAAATTTATTCCAAAGGTCCCCTCAGACTTTCATCTGAATGAGCTGGTGATTTTAAAGTCCTTCTTCCCGCGCCCCTCCACACCAGCAGAGAGGGTGTTACATTCTTTGGACATTCATAGATGTCTCAAGTTCTACTTGGAGCGGACGAAACTGTTCAGGAAGTCTTCCCAGCTTTTTGTATCATACAGTGCAGTGCCCCTAGAAAGGGTTGTCCAATTTCTAAATCCTGCATTTCCCGCTGGATATCAGGTGCAATCCAGTTTTGCCATCAAGAAGCGGGAAAGCCACTTCAGCGAGCAGTTCGTGCTCATTCTTCGAGGTTAATGGCTTCATCGGTGGCTCCATTCTCAGGTGTCCCGATCAAGGACATATGTAGAGCGGCAACATGGAGCAGTGTCCACACCTTCACTCGCCACTACTGCTTGGATTCTTCTGTGAAAGGCGATGCGGCAGTGGGCCAAACGATTTTGAGGAACCTTTTTCAATAAGTCGGTGAGCTTTCCTTTCTATCCCGCCTTCCTGTATTGCATATTTTGTATTACTTGTAGTTGTTCTGCTTTGAGTTGCCAATGTGTATCAGTTTTCTTATAAGGATTATGTATGACATCTATAGATATACAGATGACAAAATATGCTTTCTCTTTACTGCTAGCTCTTCTGATACACAGCATGGGAATCTATGAAAGTTCCAATACTGGGGCAAGAAAACAAGTTACTTACCTGTAACTTTGGTTCCCCTGTGGTAAATAAATATTTACCGGCTGAATTTCTATGCAGTAAAGTTCAATAAAATAACTCAATCGGAAATAAAGAGACAAAGTCCGTGGCAGCTTGGGTTATAAGGGGTTTTATTCCATAAAATGGAATGGTTCGAACCAGGATATCATGTTCCTTTCACCATAAAGGATCAGGAAGGGATAGAGCATACTTTATTGACAGAGTACAACTTTTATAGTTAATGCACATAATGGTGAGGAATACAGAAGGCGTAACGGTTGAGAGAAACGAGATAAGAACACATGTGCGTAGCAATACGTAATCAGAAGGCGTGCACTAGGGCGTACACAGAGGTGTGAGCTAGAAACGTCACATGAAAGTGTCACAAGTGGGTGGATACATAGTGGAATCTTAGTGTCAGCAGAAATCTGTAGCAAGGATGCGCGCGCAGCAGCATGACGTGTGACTGACGTGAGGCTGGAGGTTGCAGGGGACTTGACATTTAACACTAGAGGAAAGAGACAGAAGTCTGGCATGTCAGATCAACTCGTTCCTAAATCATATCTGATATCTTGTGTTTGGGGAACTATATTATCTAGAAGGAAAGGTCTCTTGGGCAAAGGCTACTCTATACTGACTATTAATGCGTGCATATGTGACTACGTGTCTACGTGAAATGCGAGGGGCCATGGGCCTACCATGGTAACAGGAGCAATGAATTACTTGCATGGAGACAGAGAGGCCGGGCCCTTTGCTCTGCAGCCGGGGAAATGTTTATCTATTCTGCTAGACTGGAATGTGTTTTCGAGGAGCTGAACTCTGCTATACTGATAACTTGAAGGCAAAATACTATCTTTGGCAGGCAAGCAGGCCGAGCCGGGCACCGCTCGCCGCGCAGGGAGTAGGACAGAGGTCAGGGAGGCATCCCACGTTGCAGCTTTCGGGAGACAGAGAACAGAAAGGGCTCGGTGGCAGAAATCAGGGCCTAGCTCTGCAAGACTAGGAAAAACGTGAAAGTGTACCATGGAAAGACGTTGGCAAGGCATACTTAGGAACCGAATTATCGATCCATTCATGGTGGATCTGAAAGAGGACATGTTAACGTTGGACGCAAATGTATTTGCGTCTTCATAGCAGGTCGAGGAGGGAAGTTACATGCACTTTAAGCTCGTACATGGAGACGGTGGGGTTCACGTTAGGGGACACAATTGACTATAAAAATTTATATTACCTCATTCCCTCCTTGTCCCCTACGGACCCTTCATGATATATCAATCCTCATTAGTCCATCTACTTGTTCATATAACATCATTTGCTCTTCCTTTTTCAGGCGGGATTTAGAACGTGGACTTGGATGAGGAAAACAGGATGTGGCGCACAAGCCGCAAATCGCCGGCCCACATTGTAAGCATAGGCAACAACTGAATACTATGAGAAGGGCTATTCCGAGGAAGGATAGGACTTTCCATCCCCAGGCTGACAACACACTCCAGAACCAACCGGACCAAGTCCAGGTACCTGGATTCTGGTGTATCTGACTTGCAATCTTATGGAGGCGTGTAATGGCTTTATATACTGACGGTGCATTATTTGGAATGAAAACACAGCAGCTCGATCCGAGGACTTTACAGGCCCCGCCCCTATCGGCCAGGATGACGTCAAGGACGAGACGATTTTGAAGAACGACAAGTCTCATAGCAGACTGTTCCTCGGTCAAGTTACCTAGAGCGGAAGTAGTTTCATTCACTACTGCTTCGAGGGTTCTGGTTAAGTGACGTATAGATTTACTATTAAAGACAGCACCTAAATAGGGAAAGAAACCTTTATTGAAATCTGTGTATCGTTCCCATGCCGTTTCAGTATAGTCGACAAGCGGAAGATCTCTCTTGGGTCTATGAACTAGATGGGAGTTTCTATGATAATCAGGTGGAGCTAGAAAAACAGGTGGCAGAAGGAATGCAATGTAACATGTCCCATCCCAATCTAGTGGCAAACGTATATAGGCTGTATGACCACAAATGAAATAGGAATGGCGGGTAGCTTTGAATGTAACTTGCCTTTATCACTGAATTCGATCACAGTAGTACATTTACTATGACCTAGAGGTACTGAACCATTCTTTCTGACACATAATTCGCCTTTGATGGGTAATACTGACATAGAGGGTAAGTCTGGTCCTGTATCAGACTGAACATTTAGAATCATGAGGTTGAGTGTATAATTACCTAATCCATATACTTCATTTTCTAGATCGGTCCCTGTCCTTTGTGGAAGACCCTCCTTGTTAGGGTAACATGCTTTATGTAGAACTGTGTTCAGATTTCCCCATACCCAACTGCCTTTGTAGACTATGGACGCAGAGTCTAAAGAATTTATTAAACTAAACCAGGCACCACAGGAACAATTATGTGTGAACGGATACGGAAAGAGGGGCAAGACTCCCTTGTATTTCTGATAGGGAGGAAGTCGGCCACATATCCAACAATTGGTAGCATTGCTGGTCTGATGAGAATGATGTAACATACTGATAAAAGTATTGTTGCGCAGCGCAAGTCGGTAAGACAACTCATGCGGGGGCAGCTCACTGAAGGTATGCTCGACAGTGCTGTTTGAAAAGAAATGTGCATGTATGGAAAGAGGGTAATACATGTGGAGCAGAATACTTGCAGCAATAATCGTAAGACTCAGAAAAAACAAAATCAATAATGTCACAATACAGTGACTACGAAGAGATTTACAATATTCTCGTTTCTTGAGCTGTTTCTATCTCTCTCTATTGGGGTGTAACGGGTACATGTCAGAAACTGTCTAACCGATTCACCTAGGGGAGGACTTAAACAATTAAACTGTCTGACTTGCTAGACCTCAGCTTTAATTTATATTCCTGTTGAGGAGTTCTCTCTACCAGGGGAAGTTTAGAGTCACTGGAATCTGGGCAGTCCTTAGAGGGGGAGGAAGAGTCAGTCTCTGGCGGCGATCCGTAAAGTTTTTTAACATGACTCATATGGACCCATCCCTTGCGGCCCTCCAACTTCACTGCCGTCCTCGTGGTCAATAAGACGAGCTTCGGCTCCTGCCAGCGGGGCTCCAGCGGGCTTCTCCTGTCGAAATGTCGTACAAAAACGAAGTCCCCCGGTGTAATCTCGTGCGGCTTCACCTCGGTGTTGTCGGGGAAGGCTGCAGCTACCTGTGAACGACAAGATTGTAGTGCAGACATCAAGGAGGCAAGGTAATCTGTCAACATATTACTATCAACATCAGTAATTTTTCGAGGCAGAGGCGTCCCCCACATATTCGGTGGCCTGCCAAAGACCACCTCGTACGGGGATAGCCCTGTTCGGGAGTGTGCAACCATTCTCATGTAAAACAATGCAACTGGCAAGGCGACTATCCAGTCTACCCCTTTCTCGGCACAGATTTTAGCAAGACGTGTTTTCAATGTCTAATTGTGGCGTTCCATGAGACCTGCTGCCTCGGGATGTCGGACGCAGTGGAATCTCCACTGATATCCTAGCAGGAGTGAAACCTGCTTCATTAATTCGGACGAGAATGGTTGGCCGTTATCTGAGTACGCGACACGAGGCAAACCGTACCGTGGGAAGAATTCACGAACCAGCTGCTTGGCAGTGGTCGGAGCAGTGTAATCTGGGACTGGATATGCTTCTGTCCAACGGGAAAGTGCACAAACAACTACGAGGACATATTTGAATCCTCGACATCGTTCCATCTGGATATAATCCATTTGGAGGACTTCAAAAGGGTAATCGGGAGGATTGAATCCACCTTGTTCTACGGGAATACTTTTACCTGGATTGAACTGACAACAGATCATGCAAGTACGCACTTTCTGTTTTGCTGCTGCTCGTAAATGCTTGTTGTACCAGAGATTCTGTAAACTGTCTAACATGGCTTTTTCTCCCAGGTGTGCTGGACTATGTGCAGTGTTGATCATAACTTGAACCATAGAGTCGGGGAGAAACCATGTGGCTTTTCCCTTCGTCATCCATCCCTGATCTGTCTGGATCCCTCCTAGTTCAGTCCATTTCTTTATTTCATCTGGAGTAGCATGTGTCTGTATGTCAATTACATCTAGTGCGGGATCCTTAACTGTCATGTAATGTGTCTGTGTCGGAACTATTGTCTTTGTCATGTCAGCTGCATGTGTATGAGTCAGAGCTGTGTGTTTCGCGGTCTGATCTGCCAGGTCATTACCCTGGGAAATAGTGTCTGTGACTTTAGTATGTGCCTTACACTTCATGATAGCTATGGCTGAAGGCAAATGTATTGCTTCCAATAATTCTTGAATGAGGGGACCATGTTGGATTTTGGCTCCGTGAGAGGTCAAAAAACCTCTTTCCTGCCAGAGTACACCGAAGTCGTGTACGACTCCAAATGCATAACGTGAATCTGTGTATATGTTAACATTCCTGTTTTTGGCTATTATACAGGCTCGGGTCAGAGCAATAAGCTCTGCAGCTTGAGCAGACAGTGTATCAATGCGGTGTGTTTCTTTGACTTCAGTTTCAGTGGTCACTGCATATGCGGCCACTAATTCGCCTGTGCTTGTTCTCATACATGAACCATCTACGTAAAGTGTCAGGTCTGGGTTAGTCAGTGCAACATCTGTCAACTCTCGTCGGGGTTTTGTTACTGCATTAATGATCTCTATACAGTCATGTGGAGCTGGATCTGTAATGTTCGAAGGTAACAATGTGGCAGGATTGAGTATGCTACAGCGTCTGATTTCTATGTGTGGTTGGAATAATGTCAATTCATAACCTGTCAGTCGTGCTATGGTCAAGTGTTGAGTCTGTGTTCTGTTTAAAAGAACTTCCACAGAGTGTGGAACTTGTACTGTCAGGGGGTGTCCTAACACTATGGAATCACTTTGTCGGATTGCTAAGGCTGTTGCTGCAACTGATTTTAAGCACGCAGGCAGAGCCTGGGCTACTGGGTCTAATGTACTTGAAAAATAAGCACAAGGCTTATGTGAACCTGCTTGGTCTTGTGTGAGGACAGATAATGCTGTACCATCACGTTCTGTAACAAAGAGTGTAAAAGGTTTGCTGTATCAAGGTGTTGCTAAAACTGGTGCTTGACATAATGCTTTCCTTAATTCATCAAAAGCCTGTGTGTGTTCCTGAGTCCAAGGGAGGACAGTCGAAGTCGCTGCCTCCTGTGTTGTCAACTGTATAAGTGGCTTGGCTAGAAATGCGTACTGGGGAATCCATTGCCTACAGTAAGAGGTGAGGCCAATGAAGGCCCGCACTTCCTTTTGTGTCGTGGGTTGCGGTAAGTGTGCAATTAACTCGATACGGTCAGGTGTTAGCTGTCTCCCCCTCTTGGACAGCAAGTGCCCAAGGTACACCACTTGCTGAACACAGAATTGTAACTTTGAAGGGGAAACCTTGTGTCCTTTGTCAGCCAGAAAATGTAAGACTGTCAGTGATGCATGTTCACATTCAGGTTCGCTACGAGCGGTGATCAGCAGATCATCGACGTACTGCAGTAGGGCAGTGTTAACTGGCATTTGAATACTGTCAAGTTGTCTTTTCAATGCTTGGCTGTAGATGCTGGGGCTTTCTGTGAATCCTTGAGGTGCGCGTGCAAATTTGAAGCTTCGGCCATTTAAACAGAATCCGAAAAGATATTGGCTCTCCGGATCAATGGGGACACTGAAGAAGGCGTTCTTGAGGTCAATTACAGTAAAGAACGTCGCCTCTGAATCAATAGCAGTCAATAGGGATGAGATGTCGGGGACCACAGGATACTGTGGCACAATGCATTTATTTAATTCTCGCAGATCAATCACCAACCGATAAACTGGTGGTGCATTCGGATCAGTACGTTTAAGAATCGGAATGATGGGGGAATTACATAGATTGGAGTCGGTTTCGACAACCACTCCCTGTGCAATGAGCTCTTCAATGATTTCCAGTAAAGCCACTACAGCATCGGGTGGTAACTTATATTGTCGGATTCGGGGCAGTACAACTCCTGGCTTGAGTGTAACACGGTATGGTGTAATGTGCATACAACCTACATCAGTTGGGCCTTTCGCCCACAAATGTTCTGGTACATTTTTCAATCTGTCATCAAAATTTCGTAACACATAGTGACCTTTAAAGTCACGTAGAAATAGTCTAACTCCTTCCGGAGAACAACATATTACTGCTCCTAGAGCTTTCAGTGTCTTGATACCTAACAAGTTTTCTGGACATGACTTCGTGAGTAGTAAGTCTGTAGTGCGTGACAATGGACCAACTGTTAGGGGAACAGGTTTCGACACTTCATTAACAATAGGCTGTCCTGAAAAACCAAGGGAAACATTCTGTGAGCCTGAGAGGGGTGCCCCTGGAACCTCATTGTGACTTATTGTTGTTCGACTTGCCCCTGTGTCAATCAGAAACTTTCTATCCTTTCCTAATACTTGACTATGTACATAAGGACCCTCTTGATCTACAGGGATTTCAATAAGAGGCAAGCCAACCTCCCTCTCTAGGCTGTTTCATGTGTATCGCTGATAATCGGGATAATCAGATTGTGCATACTGGTACATCTGTTGTGATACTTGCTGTGTCGCGGCAATAGGCTGTGGCTGTGGTACCGCTACTGTCTGTACTGTCTGTTGTGGAGCATGCATTGGCTGGGTGTTCTGTGGAACATGTTGCTGGACCTGATGTTGGATCTGGTCCTGTCTAGGCTGACGGGGTCTCTCTTTAGTTTTACCTGTGGCTATGTTGTGTTTCAGGACTGTACATTCATTTACATAGTGACCTGGCTGTTTACAATAGTTGCATGTCCCTTTAACGGGAGCCGCCGAATTATTAGACTGTGTCATACCCCTTTTCTGACCGTCAGCTGGGACTGACTGAGCGACTAACATTTTCATTTTCGTATCTTTCATACGTCTTTGTTCGTGATCTTGTTCTTCTCTAATTCTATTCTGATGGTACTGTAACATTTGTAACATTTAAGATGGCGTATTTGCTTGCCATGTACTTTCGACCTTATATACACGGTTCTTAACCTGTGGCAGGGAATTCTCGACTAATTTGGTGACAAAAAGGTGCGGGTATGACTCGCTACTTGGTTTCAGGCCGCTATTAATAATAAAACATTTCTCGAATCTAGAATAGAAATCACTAGTGTCTTCATCGTGTTTCTGCTTACAGGCTGAGATTGCGTCCCAGTCTTCCTTTTTCGTTGTCAGTAATCTTGGCAAAACCTGTACAATTAATCCTGGTAATGCTTTAGCTTTTTCCCCAAGGCCTAACCCTGGAGTACGACCATTTTGCTCGTCTTCTATTTCGGTCCAATTAATCTTTTTATCTCCCACCTCCCATTCTTTCTCCTTAAGTTTCTCGTAAATGCCAGCAGGCAACAGTACTTTTAACATTTTCATAATATCTGAGTACGTGTAGTCACCCATGAGTAGCATATCTTTAATTTCTCGGTGAAAACCTGCAGGGTCTTTATCATGACAGGGTACTAGTTTCTTCATTTCTAGCAATTCTATTTTAGTGAGGGGTGTATATACATATACACGTTCTAATGTGTCATCGTCTTTTCTTACTGGATGTACTTCTCGTAAGGGATTCTGTCTGTCGAAGTAAAACATTTTTCTTTCTGGGGGTGGTGGAGCTGACATGAACTGTGGTTTCAGAAAAGTACTATACTTGTGTCTATGTTCTAGAATTTCTTTAACTAAATCAGTACCTAGGCCTCTCCATCTATTAGAGAGCAGTTCTATTAATATATCTGGTAAGGGACCTGGATCAGAATGTTGGCTTTTAAACAACGTAATGAGATGCTGAATCATGTATACACTAGCTAATTTCTGTTCATCAGGGGAAAGGCTCAAAAACGTCTGAGCTACTGCATCATCATTATACGTACTAGAATTGTCAGCCCATTGTACGGCGGACCGGGCTAGTTCCTGTTCATCCATGGAATTGAGTACATGGTACCCCATTCGTTCTTGAAGTATTTTATCGGTAGCCTGAAACAAATGTTCAGGAGTCCTGGCTGCTTGAAAAAGTCTCTTACTTTCTGGACGTGTCGGACGCATTGTATTATTAAAGGGTCTTCCCTTACCTACGTATGCTATCATTTCTCTAGCTGGTAATTGCAATGCTTCTGCTCTGGTCTCTGGTTGTTCCTCCTCCTCCGAGGATTCATTCTTGTCTGTATCTATTTCTCTTTCAGGCTGTCTTCTATCGTGTATTTTTACTACAGCTTTTCGGATCCTTCTGTACATGTTGTCTATACAACTCTGTTTATCATGCTTTCCATCTGCTATATTCTGACCCCATTTATTAAGTGCTTTCATCTCTTCCTTGTCTACACCAGGCCTATCTTGATCTCTTATCAAGCAGTTTATGAAGAAGCGTAATATCATACCTTGAGGGTCAACTTTCTGGTATGCCATGGCCTCGCCAATACTTTCAGGACCTTCCCCCGTTTGCACAAAATGATATATTCTGTCTAGATGATCATTCATTCCTGGTAGTAACATTAAATAGTTTGCAACTCGTCGTAGACGTACTGATGCTAGCATCATTCTGTCGTCTTTACCGGGTACTGGATCATATCTACAGTCTGTGAGAGGCTCTTTAAGTATGTCGTAACTCACTGTTTGAGGTGTACGTTGTTTTGCTAAATCCCTATAAGTCAGTCGATGTGCTTGTGGCGGTGTTTGAAAACCTCCTGTCGCACCTCCCGAGGTGCCAGGTCCAAAAGGATTTAGTGGATGAATGCCAGGAAGAACGAGAGGGGGAGTAACAATAGGTGCGGGAAGGGCCGGGGAAACAGGCGCAGGATGTGGAACGGGAGGAGGTGGAGTTTGTTGTTGCGGGAGTGGGTGTAGATCATCTTGGGGTAGGTTGCCGTCAGCAGCTGGTGCGTGGACACGTGCATTTGTATATGCCGGAGCTACGTCGTCTAAATAGGAAGAAAGGAATATGTCCTTTGCGGTCTTGTGGCGTAATTTAGTCGGAACTAATGGAGGGGGCAGATCTTTCCGTACTTCCGGGGTGGCCTTGGGTAAACCCTCGGCCAAAAGAGGATACATACCATTCGCAAGAGTATTTCGCTGTCGGTCTACTTGTTCTGCTTTGACTCGTATACCTTCCTCAACTAATTCATTTTCTCGGGCTTTTTCTGAATCTTCCCTACGTTTTTCTGCTTTTCTGAATTCCTTTTCTGTTCGTTTATGTGATTCTTTACGCCACAATTCTATGGCATCTTTCTGAGATTGTCTGGCTTTCTTTTTCCAAAGTGCTTCTTCTATTCTCATGATGCAATCTGCATCCCTTGTCCCTGTAACGGGCCATCTATATTTCTCTTCTAGGTTCTTAGTATAATCGGCCCATAAATCTAGGTATAAGATGGCATCTAAGCCATGCTTATGGTACATAAAATTTCCGGGAGTGTCCCTGGGTGGGACAGGAATTGCTTCCTCTATGTATCCCTTTCCTTGTTCCTATCTGTCTTAATTTACTGAATAATGGCATCTTGGTACTTGACACGTGATACTTACTTGAACCTGAACACACTTTTGACACAGAAACACAGTAATGTATATCAAACAGTCACTCATACCACGACATTAATCACAAAATAAACATTTTTGAACACACATTGACTACCCTTGAACTCTAAAACGAGAACAAAATCGAACCCTTGAATGTCTGAATTTCTTGATATACTGCTAAACAGTACAGATACACTGCTAAAACAGTGCAGACCGGGTCTGTGTACCCAAACCCATCTTTACCGGATACATAGTAATGCACCCGTCTAGATGCGTCCCCAGCAACGGTACTCACCGGGAAGCACGGAACGGAAGGCCTCGGAAACTCGACTGGACTGGACCGGACTGGACTCAACTCGTGGCGTAGATACTTCGGAACTGGTGGGCCTCTAGATACCTCGGACCTTGTTCTCTTTGGCTGGGCTCTGGTCGGGATCCTCCGCACTCCTCACCGCCTCGTCTGGGTGCTGATCGCAGTCTTTCACCTCCGTAGGCCTGAGGGAGATACAGGAAATCCTGCGGGTACGCGTAATTGTCCGTCTTGGCTGGGGCAGGGGGCAAAGCCTGCAACGCACCTACCGGCGCGTGGGGTGGGGGAGGGGTCCCTATTCGGGCGCCAAATTAATGTGGTAAATAAATATTTACCGGCTGAATTTCTATGCAGTAAAGTTCAATAAAATAACTCAATCGGAAATAAAGAGACAAAGTCCGTGGCAGCTTGGGTTATAAGGGGTTTTATTCCATAAAATGGAATGGTTCGAACCAGGATATCATGTTCCTTTCACCATAAAGGATCAGGAAGGGATAGAGCATACTTTATTGACAGAGTACAACTTTTATAGTTAATGCACATAATGGTGAGGAATACAGAAGGCGTAACGGTTGAGAGAAACGAGATAAGAACACATGTGCGTAGCAATACGTAATCAGAAGGCGTGCACTAGGGCGTACACAGAGGTGTGAGCTAGAAACGTCACATGAAAATGTCACAAGAGGGTGGATACATAGTGGAATCTTAGTGTCAGCAGAAATCTGTAGCAAGGATGCGCGCGCAGCAGCATGACGTGTGACTGACGTGAGGCTGGAGGTTGCAGGGGACTTGACATTTAACACTAGAGGAAAGAGACAGAAGTCTGGCATGTCAGATCAACTCGTTCCTAAATCATATCTGATATCTTGTGTTTGGGGAACTATATTATCTAGAAGGAAAGGTCTCTTGGGCAAAGGCTACTCTATACTGACTATTAATGCGTGCATATGTGACTACGTGTCTACGTGAAATGCGAGGGGCCATGGGCCTACCATGGTAACAGGAGCAATGAATTACTTGCATGGAGACAGAGAGGCCGGGCCCTTTGCTCTGCAGCCGGGGAAATGTTTATCTATTCTGCTAGACTGGAATGTGTTTTCGAGGAGCTGAACTCGGCTATACTGATAACTTGAAGGCAAAATACTGTCTTTGGCAGGCAAGCAGGCCGAGCCGGGCACCGCTCGCCACGCAGGGAGTAGGACAGAGGTCAGGGAGGCATCCCACGTTGCAGCTTTCGGGAGACGGAGAACAGAAAGGGCTCAGTGGCAGAAATCAGGGCCTAGCTCTGCAAGACTAGGAAAAACGTGAAAGTGTACCATGGAAAGACGTTGGCAAGGCATACTTAGGAACCGAATTATCGATCCATTCATGGTGGATCTGAAAGAGGACATGTTAACGTTGGACGCAAATGTATTTGCGTCTTCATAGCAGGTCGAGGAGGGAAGTTACATGCACTTTAAGCTCGTACATGGAGACGGTGGGGTTCACGTTAGGGGACACAATTGACTATAAAAATTTATATTACCTCACCCCCGTATTGGTAACTTTCATATATTCCCATGCACCCACCCTCCTCCCCTGGGAAAGCTCAGCCCTATGGTTCAGTGATGTTGCTGTTCACAACGGCTACGAAAATCTGAGGCTCTCTCAGGAAGGTTCTGTGGGGTGAGGCTGCTCTGATTGGCTGTTGCAAGAATTTGGTCTCTTTTACAAAAAGAGGTGGATAAGCTACAAAATGAGATGAGGCCTTGGCCTATTTTTTCACTTTGTGCTTACTACTATGGTATTTTTTATTTACCGAGGTTCCCATTCCGACGACGGGGAATGATGGAATCTATGAAAGTTTCAATACTGGGGCAAGAAAACCAGTTACTTAACTGTAACTTTGGTTCCCCAGTATTGGTAACTTTCATTGATTCCCATGCGGTGTATCATTCCCCGTCGTCGGAATGGGAGTGATACACCGCATGGGAATCTATGAAAGTTACCAATACTGGGGAACCAAAGTTATAGGTAAGAAACTTGTTTTCTTCCATTACAACACCAAAGATTAGGAGTCAAGTCACTTAACTTTCTAATCCCCAAAAAGGACAGGTCTCTACTACCAAAATTATATTCAGGCCCTTAAACCTATACGTACAGTCAGAAGACTTTCACATGGTTACCCTTCAAGTGCTTTTACTACTACAACAAGGCAACTTTGTCAACACTAGACCTAAAGGACACATAACTTTCATATTCCTGCCCACCCAGTGCTTTGCAAATATCTCAGATTTGTGATAGCATGAACCCTCTATCAATTCAAAGAACTTCCATTCGGAGTTATTGCTGCACCCAGAGTATTCACAAAATGTCTAGTAGTGGTGGCAGCTCATCTAAGACAACAAATGAACGTCTTTCCCTATCTGGCCGATTGGCTTTGATTAGCCAATCGTCCTGATAGGGAAAGACATCACATTTTTGAACACAGCGAATTTGTTTACAACACACGCAAGCTACCATAAACCTTCTCTATCAATTGGCATTTACAGTCCGCGCCAAAGGTCCTATCTTCAACCCTCACAACTGACATCTAAGAATTCAAGTATTATGGGACACCAAACACAGAACTTTCCACATCTATTGCTTCTAGCAGTTCAGCTAGCACTAAAAGATAATTAGCCTCATCTAGTAGGGACAGTTGTCCTAGCCCAAACGGACAATATGACCGCTATGTACTATATACAAAAACCAGGGGGGATACACACTCTACAGTTGTCACGCCTCTTAGGCCATTTGACGTTGAGCGATATATCATAAAATACATCTTCTAGCATAACACCTTCCAGAAATGTACAACCAGTTGGCTGACCACCTCAGCAGGTTGCGGCACCAAGTACACGAATGAAACCTCCTTCATCCCCAGGTTCTCCTTTGGTACTTCCAAAAACTGGGATTCCCACAGATAGACCATTTTGCCACAGCAGAGAACTAAAAATTCGCAAACTTCGCCTCCAGATTCCCACATCATCTATCCAAAGGCAATGACCTATGGATGAACTAGTCAGGGATATTTGCTTACGCTTTTCTCTCTGCTTCCATTGCTGTATCGAAAACTCAGTGTAATATCACTCACTCTAATTCTAGTGGCACCCACATGGTCTTGCCAATCATGGTTCAACACACTACTAGATCTGTCAGTAGTGCCACACTGCACCTCACTTCCATACTACTCACACAGAGCCGTGGGGAAATCAGACATCCAAACACTAAGGAGCTCCTGAAGTCAGAGTTTCAATATTTAAACCTCCCGGCAGATTTTATGACCATCCAAAAAGAAGCATGAAAACCTACAGCTTGAACATGTCATGTTAGTATGAATTTGTAGAGCGCACGTTCACCCTAGGGTTTCTTGGCGCTGTGTACCACTGGGGAACCCATCCTGGCTTTCCCTGTGAGATGGTCCCTATTGGGCATCCCCAAGGTGAAGCCAGGCATCCCCGGCAGCGAGGGGGCTGTTGTGGAGATTAAGCAAACTATTACCCAGAGTTGCAGCGTGGGACCCATGGTTAGAGAGGCACCGAGGCGAGATTTATCGAGCCCGCTGACATTGGTTCCGTACCCTGCTGCGTCGTGAATTGAACCATGGTCCCGGGCCGACTTTTGCTTCTGGGTCTGCCGCCTCTAACCGGTGAGCCACACTTTTCCACATGTTATTCAGTAAATTAAAAAAGGTTTGTCATCTATTGTAAAAACACAGTTGATCCTTTGTGTAGGAGAGTAGGGTCTGCAATCCTATGATCACCCCAGATTTTTGCTTTTTGCTTCACTGGTTTACGACTTCTCTGGCTGTGGGCCTGCTAATCAGACCCACAGCCTTTGCTGTTCTCTCACTAAATTGACACGTGTACCTTAGGTGCATTTACCAATTGGTACTGGGCCACCTTATCAGACCCTGTAACTCAGGGCAAAGGTGTACCCAGGGCCTACCAGGGGCTGCAGCATATATTATGCCACCCCTGGCTGGCCATCTAAATCTGACACAACTGGCTGCACGACAGCTGGGGCAAGTTGGTGTAATCACCCTTTGCTTTAGATATAGTATACCTATATCTAACCCTAAAATGGACACACAGATTCCTATCAGTCACTCCTATGGCAGGCCTTGACAATCCTGAAGGCAGAGTGCTTGGAATCGTGTGAGATGGTGCTCTGGCATGAGCTGAGCCCGTTTGCAGCTTGCGGAACCAAGTCCTAATAGCTGTTCCATGATAACGCATACCATATACTCTTAAGTGCATTATAATCCTCGCGGTTATATGCTATCTTTGGTATCGCTTTATTAAAACATGTCGAGTAAGGTGTCATACGAATTGGAATACTAACCCCTCGCCAATTCTGGCGACGGGGTTAGCATTCCACCCTTCTAGAGGGACACGACATGTATGTAACTGTGAACCCCGGTTAAAGTTAACTCAAGCCTCAGCATCACAAAATGGATGCTGCCACCACAGACACATGTCTGACCCCCTGCAGCTGGGAGTCCTTCCAGCGAGGGGAGCTTGGACAAAGGGTTTCCTGTCAGGGGCGGTGCTAGCACCATCCCAGACAGGGTTTTGTGTATCCTGGGTAGGCAGGGCTTTAGAGGAAGGTGACTGCAAGTGGCACCCCAGTGCTCACTATGCATCTGCCGGCTAGAACCAGTTCCAGGGGCACACCAGCCCCTGACCTGGGGAAATTCCGGCATGGGAGAGGGGTGTAACCACCCCCCTTCCTGGTCCCACCCATGGGCAGGACCTAGTCGCATGCCAGCCCCTTTTCCTAGTATAAAGATAGGAGCGGGCCCCCTTCCAAATTAGATCATCTTTGAATCCTGAAACTACTTTCTACGAAAGGAACTCTCGACTTCTTCTCAAGATTTCTCCCTTGAGGCTAAGGAGTAGTCACCCTGCACCCGCAGGCACCATCCAAGAACACTGCGGTTTGCTGCACGTCCTTCCTCCGGAATCTATCTGACCAGCACGACTAGACCCGGCTTCCCTGGCACCTCTGACCTCTACCTACGTCTACAGCTCAGCTGAGATCCGTGGGTGCGACGAGACCTCGAGGGATCCTCGAGTGAGTGCTTTGGGGTCCGAGAAGCCCCAACCCTGAGCAGCTCCAGCACCGAAGTTCAGCCCTCCAGCATCCACCAGATCTGCGTGGGACCCTTCTGCTTTTTGCTGCTCACCGCGTTGTCTGGCTACTAGCCCGCTGGCTTGTGGTCTTCCCGACGACGAACGACAACATCAACACTGCTGGTCTGGTTGATCCAGACTGGCCCTTGCTCCCCTCCAAAAGAGGAGCACCCCGGACCCTCCTGGTCCACTCGCGACGCCATTTTAAGTCCACCGCGTGGGCTTGCATTTGCCAAGACTTGTTGCCACAATCCTGGGTCCAGCGACGTCGACAGCAGATACCATCGTGGGACAGCTCGCACCTCCATCCTGGTCGCCGACAACGCCTCCTGGTCCGTGAGACTGCAGAGCCCAGCGTCGCCCACTCACCTGGTCAAGGTGACTCCATCCGGTGCCATCCTGGTGACCCTCTAATCACTGGCTAGTGATTCAGAACTTGGTCCCCTCTGCTTACAGGTGTCTTCTATCCTTGATCCAGGCTTGGATCCATCCGAATCTCTTCACTGGTCGCTGCCAGCAACTTCTTCTTTCAGGCTCCATAGACGTCTTTCCAGACCTATGCAGCCGCAGCCCCTGGGCTAGGTAACTTCGGCATTTCGGTGCCCCAGCATAGCCACTATCCAAAAGTCCAGATCCTTTTTCGTTTCAGCTCTACCTAGTCGGATTCGTTCCTATATCACTAACTTTGTAAATTCTAGCATCCATAGACTTTGTCCCGCATCCCGCGTGAGAGTGCACACTGCACCCAAGTCCCCTAGGCCTCCTGCTAGTAATCTGAAGGTTCAGTAGTCCAGTCCTAGCGATTCCAAACCCTATTAGTACTGTACTTACCTGCTAGTAATTTCGCATTCCACTTTTAGAGTATATGGTTTTTCGTGCCCCTCGGGCATTTGTGTAAATTGTGCAACTTAAAGTATTTTCGTAAGAGTTTTGTTGTGTGCTTAGTACCCTGTCCTCATAAAGAGTACAGGGCTGTTGTGATCTAAATAAATACACTGTTTATTTTCATAACACTTGTGTGGTGTCCTTTCACTTGGTGTTCAAGGGGTATATGTGATGGTATAACAGCTGGCTTAACACGCCCTCTAGAGTTTAGCCCGAAGACTACTCGTATACATGCAACTAGGATAGCTGGTCTATAAGGTTGACTTACAACCAATCATCAATAAGGGTTGTTTGAACTGATACAAAGGTCTCACTAGAATAGTCAACATTATATATCAGGCCAACTTCTCAAGTTTTGCATCTACAGAGAGTTGGCTTAGCTTACCCATCTATTAGATTACATCTTGCAGCGGTAGCTGCAAATCTACAAAATAGACATTTGTCTCTATTCAAAGTTCCAGTAATTAAAGCTTTTATGGCTGGCCTTAAGAGTAATACCGCCCAGGGTACCATCTGCACCTATCTGGAGCCTCAACATTGTTCTCACTATGTTCATGGGTCCACTCTTTGAACCATTGCACAATTGTCCTTTTACAATTTCTCTCATTGAAGATTACCTTTCAAATTGCTGTCACTTCATTAAGGCTTGTTGATGATTTACAGGCATTAACCTTAGAAGAACCCTTTTTTCAACTTCATAAAGATAGTGGTTCTTCGTTCAAACCCTAAATTCCTTCCAAAAGTAGTTTCTGCATTTCATAATAACCAATCAGTTGAGTTAACTGTGTTTTACCTCAACCTGATTCAGTAGCAGAAAGAGCTCTGCATACTCCTGATGTAAAAAGAACATTGTTTTATTATATTGATAGGACAAAAGATTTTTGCAGAACAAAACTTTATTGCATTCGCTCTACCTCATAAAGGAAAATCCTATCCCAAAATCTTGTATTTCTAGGTGGATCATCAAATGTATTCAAACTTGCTATCCTAAAGCTAAAATAATTAAAACGATACCTCCTAGAACACACACTACTGTCAAAGAAGGAGCATCTATAGCCTTTATAGGGAACGTTCCTATAGCTGACACATGTAAGGCAGCTACATGGTCTACACCATACACATTTACCAAACACTATTGTGTGGATGTCTTAGCACATCAACACGCTAATGTCGGATAAGCTGTGCTAAAAACACTTTTTCAAACATCTGCAGCACTCATCGCTTTGGGAGAATCCTGCTATACAGTCATGCAAAGCATGTGTATCTACAGCTCACATGCCTTGAACGGATTGGTTCGAGGCATGTGGGCTGCTGAATTCATATCTGTGCATAGATCGCCGCCTAGTGTTGGGTCCGGATGATTGCACATTGTTGTCCTGGAAGAGTCTTGGAAGTATCACGAGATAGGTGGCTCCTCCCCTGGACTATAGTGCGCATGGGCATAGACTCCATCCCCAGATTGTTTTTTCCGCCAGTGGGTTTGGACGTCTTTGGTTCCCTCTTGTCGGAATCGATAAGAATTAACTTAACTTTACTTAAAACCAAAAGGTCTTTAGGACTTGCGTCGGTATTGTCTTGCGTTCGGCTTCGCAACTTTCCTCGGCTCCAAGCCAAGCTTGTACTTCAGCGTGCTTTCGGCGCGGAGGGCCTAGTCGACGCTCCAGACTCTTCGACCATCCATCATGGAACGAAGTCCATTCAAACGATGTCTGGTGTGTAACTCGAAGTACCCACACATCGACGTCCACCCGGTGTGCAACAAGTGCCTGTCGCCGGACTACGACGAGGCCAAGTGTATGGCCTGTTCGAGGTTCCGGTCCAAGAAAACACTCAAGCTCCGTCGAGCTGCGCGCCTGGAGGCCCAGCAATCTGCACCGGAGCCTACGGCCATTTTCGATGCTGGGGAGGTCGAGGATGAAGATATCCAGGACATCTCAGAATCTAACCCCGCGTCGGAGGTCGAGGACGACTACGACGCAGAGGCCGAAGATTTCGGTGAAGTCGTCGAGGAGGTAGGAAACGACGACGGGGCCCTTGGGACCATGGAGGATAGCTCGGACGAGGAGCTTCCTCAAACTGACTCCGGGGCCATTCAAATCAATAAGGCCCAGGTCGAGGGATCGCCTTCGGGCCTTACCCGAAACCTTGTTGTGAGTTCCTCGGCCCCACCTGCTGGCCCGGCCACGGACATTGGTACCGTTTCACTCCCGGTGACACAGAAACCGAAAGTGAAATCTACGGTCTCGACGCCAGATATATCTAAACCGAAAGTGCCCATCGCATTGGTCAGATCGAAGACTTCGGAGGCCTTGGCGCCGAACAAATCTAAGATGGCCGTCGAGCCGAAGAGCCACATCAAAATGGCCGACCCGAAGGCTACTACGTCGAAGCCGAAGGTTAAGGGTCGGTCGCGGCTGCATCGGCGCCGAAGACTGTCGACGCCGGCAAGGGTCGGCTCGATCACAAGAAGACGGTCGACGACCCCAAGAGGTCTCTTACCGACCCGAAAAAGCGGCCAGACGAGCCGAAGACCCTCTCTGCCCCGCTTCTACACGACAAGGCCAAGGGAGCTGCGCCGAGTGCGTCGACTCCGAGGGGAACCTCGTCGTACTCCACTCCAAAACCAACCGCTAAGGACTCTGTCGAACCGGCGCGGCCATCCGCCGCGTTCACAAAGAAGGTTACGGAGTCCCTACAGCGCATTAGGGACGGCGCCGCAGCAGTCGAGCCGAAGGACCCTCCGCCGGCCAAGCCTCTGGAGAAACCGGCAAAGGCGCCCACGCCGATCCTTTTCACCTTGCCGCCTAAGACGGCGCCGAAGGCTTTCGCTGCTAAACCGGGGGCCGGCGTGCTCGAGAAGGTATCTTCGCCGCCGAAGGCACCGTTGGTGGTCCTCGGCCCACGGCCTCGACAACTTTCAGAGGAAGAGCGTCAGGAGCATTTCATCGACGCCGAAACAGACAGGCTTTCCCTCCTGAAGAGGAAAATCACCCCAGAGCCCCAATTGGAGTCGTACAAGATCCCACTCAAACGGAAGATGGACTCTGCTGGTACTCCAGCCTTGGTGGAGCCCATTTCACCACAGGCTCACGAACTCTCGCCCACTTACTCCAATGTAGACGCTGGTGAGTGCGACGACGAGGATTAATACAGCTATCCCGTCTACACAGACCCAGAGGATGTGGCAGAGCCCTGGTCTGCTGCTGGTGAGCCTGGGGACCCGCATTCTGGGCAAGACCCTCAGCTCTTCTCCGCGAAAACTTCCCCCACTGAGGACTCTGCGGCTTTCAATGCCCTCATTGAGCGGGCAGCGGCCAATCACAATGTTGAGCTGCATGCTGACCCTGTGGACGGCGACTTCCTCTTTGACACCTTTTCTGTCTCTGAAAAGACTGTAAAGACTCTGCCAATGCTAAAGGGTGTTTTAAAGCACGCTGCTGAGGTCTTCAAAGAACCCACCAGGGCGAGAGTCATCAACCCGAGGATCGACAAAAAGTACAAGGCGGCGCCCACAGATCCAACTTATATTAAGGGACAGTTGCCTCTAGACTCCCTGGTTGTCTCCAATGCCCGGAAGAGGGCCAACTCGCAGACTACGGGTGATGCTCCTCCCCCAGACAAAGAATCAAAAGTCTTTGAGGCTTCGGGGAAGAGGGTGGCAGCGCAGGCAGCCAACATATGGCGCATCTCTAACACGCAGGTGCTCCTGGCGCGTTATGACAGGGCACACTATGATACCCTAGAGACCCTTTTGCAACATCTACCTGATCAATATAAAGAAGGGGCTGATATGTTAATACAGGAGGGAAAGCTGATCTCCAACGCTTCCATAAAGTGCGCTCTGGACGCGGCTGACACTGCCGTACGCGCCATTAACACTAGCGTTATGCTTCGTAGACATGCATGGCTACGGATATCTGGGTTCAAGCCGGACATTTAAACCACCATCTTGAACCAAACGGTTAACCCAGATCACCTGTTTGGCCCTGAGGTTGATACCACCCTTGAGAAGATGAAAAAGGACACCGACACTGCAAAATCCATGGGTGCCTTGCAGTCCCAGCAGTTTCGGAGTGGGTCCTTTCGTCGCTCCAATGCTAGAGGCACCTCAAGAGGTCAACTTTCGTAGTCAGCGCAGTTCTACAAAGGCAACACCCAGACTACTTATACCAACAAATGTCGAGGTGGATACCGCGGCAACAACGCCAAGGGCAGAGGATGTGGCAACAACAGCTCCAGGTCCTCTACCGCCAACAAACAGTGACGCATTGTCACTGCCCCCCGATCACACAACACTGGTCGTGGGAAGACTCCTGCCCGTTTGGAAGTCCATCACCACGGACAGGTGGGTCAGAAAGCTTATCTTATTTGGTTATTGTCTGGAGCTCACATCCACTCCACCCAACATACCCCCAAGGCACCGTCCTATGTCCGGCGAGCACTTGCACTTATTGCAGCAGGAGGTCACAGTCATGCTGCAAAAAGGGGCAATAGAGCTCGTGCCCTTGCAGGAAAGAGGCTCGGGAGTTTACTCCCTGTACTTCCTGATTCCAAAGAAGGACGGATCCCTCAGGCCCATCCTGGATCTCCGGCCCCTCAACTTTTACATCCTATCAGAGCATTTCCACATGCTAACACTGCAGCAAGTTCTCCCACTGCTTCAACAGGGGGACTTTCTAGCAACTCTGGACCCGAAGGATGCGTACTTCCACATTCCGCTACATCCTTCACACAGAAAATACCTCAGGTTCACCATCCAAACCCAGCACTACCAATTCAAGGTTTTGCCTTTCGGGGTCACCACGGCACCCAGGGTATTCACAAAGTGCCTAGCGACGGTGGCGGCGCATCTGAGACGTCAAAACATCCACGTCTACCCCTATCTGGACGACTGGCTCATTCGGCGCCGACCACGTGTCCCACACCATTCACCTCCTACACGATCTGGGATTCTCACTGAATTACCCAAAATCCCATCTCCAGCCCGCCCACATATGGCAGTATCTGGATGCGACCATAGACACTCTGGCGGCCACAGCCCAGCCAAATTCAGTGAGGGTAGGCAGCATTCAATCGCTGATCCAAAAGTTCAGACCTCAACACTCGCTTCCAGCAAGAGTGTTCATGCAGTTGATAGGCATGATGGCCTCCTGCATCTCCATTGTCCCGCACGCCAGACTACATATGCGTCCGCTTCAGGAGTGCTTAGCACGTCAATGGTCTCAGGCTCACAACCAGTTGAAAGACCTAGTGTTGGTGAGCGGTCGGGCATACAACTCTCTGCATTGGTGGAATCCACGAAACCTTTGCAGGGGCCGACCGTTCCAGGAGCCTGTGCCAGAGATTATCCTGACCACGGACGCATCTCTCCAGGGATGGGGCGCGCATGTACTCCAATACACTGTGCAGGGACTGTGGACGCAGCAACAGGTGAAGATGCACATCAATGTTCTAGAACTGATGGCGATCTTCATGGCACTGAAAGCTTTCAAAGTACATCCATGCAACAAGGTCGTGTTGATTCGAACAGACAACATGACGGCAATGTACTACATTCAAAAGCAGGGAGGCACACACTCTCCGCAGCTGTCTCATCTGGCTCAGAGCATGTGGAAGTGGGCCATTCAGAGGAACATCTTCCTCATGGCAGAGCACCTCCTGGGCAAGGACAATCAGATGGCGGACCTGCTCAGCAGGCACAGCCACCAGATGCACGAGTGGGAGATACATCCATCAGTACTCCAGCCGTACTTCCAAAGGTGGGGTCATCCAGAGATAGACCTGTTTGCCACAAAAGAGAACGCAAAATGCCAAAGCTTCGCCGCCAGGTTCCCACAGTCGCAGGGCAATGCGATATGGATGAACTGGTCAGGCAAATTTGCGTACGCTTTTCCCCCAGCACCTCTGATACCGCTGGTGGCACGCAAGCTCAGGCAGCACTCGATGACTCTCATCCTAGTTGCTCCAACGTGGGCTCGCCAACCATGGTACACCACGTTTCTGGAACTGTCCGTGGTACCGCATCAAAGGCTACATCTCACACCCAGCCTTCTGACGCAGAGCCATGGCGACATTCAGCACCCAGATCCGCAACAGCTCGATCTGGCTCCTGAAGTCCTAGAGTTTGGCTACCTAAACTTACCTCCCGACTGTATGGACATCATTCGGGAGGCGAGGAAGCCCACTACTAGAGCCTGCTATGCGGCAAAATGGAAGCGGTTTGTCATTTATTGTGCGAACCACAACATTAACCCGCTGGATGCTTCTATTCAGAACATCTATTACCTTTTCCATCTCTACAAGTGTAATCTGGCCTATACTTCCATTCGCATTCATCTTTCTGCAATGGCCGCTTATCTCCAAAATAGACAGCACCTTTCACTCTTCAAGGTGCCTGCCATCAAAGCTTTTTTGGAAGGCCTCAAACGAGTCATTCCACCACCGACTCCACCAGCTCCTGAGTGGAACCTCAATGTGGTTCTTACCAGGCTGATGGGTCCTCCCTTTGAACCACTGCATTCCTGCGAGATTCAGTTCTTGACATGGAAAGTGGCTTTCCTCGTAGCAATTACATCACTACGGAGGGTTAGTGAATTACAAGCCCTCACAATCCAAGAGCCATTTATCCAAATTCATTCCAACAGGGTAGTGCTCCGCACTAATCCTAAGTTTCTGCCCAAGGTTGTGTCTCAGTTCCACATCAACCAAACAATCGAATTACCTGTTCTCTTTCAAAATCCTGAATCATTGGCGGAGCGGATGCTCCATACCCTTGACGTTAAACGGGCCCCAATGTATTACATTGATAGGACCAAGGATTTTAGAAAGACTAAGCAACTCTTTGTCGCCTTTGCACCACACCACAAAGGTAACCCTATTTCCAAGGCTGGTATTGCTCGGTGGATCGTTAAATGTATCCAGATCTGCTATCTGAAAGCTAAGCGTACTCTTACCATTCCACCAAGAGCCCACTCCACCAGAAAGTTGGGGGCCTCGATGGCATTCCTTGGAAACATTCCTTTAGAAGACATATGTAGAGCAGCCACATGGTCTACCACACACACATTTACTAAGCATTACTGTGTTGATGTGCACTCCAAACAGCAGGCAGCTGTAGGGCAGGCTGTTCTCAAGACACTTTTTCAAACTGCTGCAGCTGGCACGGGCAGCCGCCGCTAATGGAGGGACTGCTATTTATTCTATGCACAGATATGAATTCAGCAGCCCACATGCCTCGAACCGAATATGCTACTTACCAGTATGCATCTGTTCTTGGCATGTAGGGCTGCTGACATTCATATCGCCCCCCCCTCCTCCCCGGCGCCTGTAGCAGCTGCAGTATTCACATATTCTCATAGCATGGTCATGATTCACTGAGTTTCATTCCATCTTGGCCACAATGGCTAAAAACAATCTGGGGATGGAGTCGATGCCCATGCGCACTGTAGTCCAGGGGAGGAGCCACCTATCTCGTGATACTTCGAAGACTCTTCCAGGACCACAATGTGCAATCATCCGGACCCAACACTAGGCGGCGATCTATGCACAGATATGAATGTTGCAGCCCTACATGCCAAGAACAGATGCATACTGGTAAGTAGCATATTCGTTACTTACCCTGTAAGCATCTGTTCTTTGCTTGTATAGCTGTAGATTCACATGAGCCCTTCCTCCTCCCCGGACACCTGTGGTTGTTGCAGTTTTTATTGATATTACTTACACATGGACATCACTGTACTACACTCACTCACTCCATTCTCACCCTCTTGCGGGAAAACCATCTCCAATGGAGTCGATGCCCATGCTCACTCTCACCGAAAGTAGGAGGCACCTTACCTCGTGACTGGGAAAGACTTCTTCGAGGAAGAAAAACTTGCAAAAATCTGGACCCAACCCTAGATGGCAGGCGTTTGCAAAGCATGTGAATCTACAGCTCTACATGCCAAGAACAGATGCTTACATGGTAAGTAACATAATCCTTATGGTAAATTTGAGCAGTGAATAAACATGAAAGTAATTGTGTATACTAGCTTTGAATTCTAACACAATGAGGAATGATCTTTTTTGGCTTATGTATGTGTTATAGAACTAGGTTTACAGGTAACTTATTTTTTCCTCTTGTTTGAGCCTATCTCCTCTTCTGACATGCCCCCACTCAAATGCATTTAAGAACATTCTGCATAGCCCCCTTTTTCCATTATGAAATTGAAGAAAGATGCAACTAAACTACTTTTTATTTACTCCAGGTATAATGCCGCGTGAAAGATCAGATAGTGGTGGGTCTGGGTCTGAGCAGTTTGACCGTCATCCTACAGTGATGAGGGAGAGAGGCACGCCACCCATTGATTCTAAAGTAGCATGGGGTGGTGATGTGTTTGCTCCAGAAGCCAGGCCTCTAATGTCCCCTCTGCGCCAGCAGCAGGATGATGAGGATAAAAGCATGAGGTAAGTTGTTTAATCTTGATTTGTAGCTTTCCAGGTAAAATATGTTCCAGGTTCAATGCATTGCACTTAGAGGCTTGGGAGATGATGCTGGTTGGAAGTTGTTTGCAATTTTAGTGTGTAATGATCCTGAAGCGGTCTGCCTGCTTGCACCTTTAATGAAGCAGCAGCATCTTCCTGTGATAAACATTTCAGTGCAGCTGTCTAGCTAGTATTGCGCCTCTTGTCTGCATTTGTTAACCTAGTGTAGGTTATATCTGAAAGAGCTGAATACTTCATGTTAAGTTACACTGAATAGCGTTTTATAATCTGATTTAAGTGTACCTCAATTATAAGTAGTGAGGAATGGTCTTTATATCAAACAAAAGGAAGCACAAAACATTACTTACCTGTATTTCAAATTTAGCAGGAAGTGATGTTTTACATGTTACATCATCATCTGATAAACATATTATTCTGAAGAATACATCAACCTGCGTATTCCTAAACGGTTGAATGTCCCAATGTGCAGGCATTCCACTGAACCTATTCCCGACTGCTCTCCCACGTTGACATCACAATGCCCACGTGGCTCTCTGCGACGTCATTGGAGCCTTTAGAAGCGATAGTTTCCTTTTTTCAGTGCCTTTGTTGTAGGAGAGTAGGGTCTGCAATCCTATGGTCACCCCAGATTTTTGCTTTTTGCTTCACAGGTTTACGACTTTCCCTGGCTGTGGGCCTGCTAATCAGACCCACAGCCTAGCTGTTCTCTCTCTAAATTGACATCCATGTACTTTAGGTGCATTTACCAATTGGTATTGGGTCACTCTTGTAAGTCCTTGTACAGTGTACCAGGGCATAAGTGACCCCAAAGCCTACCAGGGGCTGCAGCGTGTATTAAGCCACCCCTGGCTTGCCATCCAAATCTGACACAACTGGCTGATCAATCAGCTGGGGCAAGGTGGTGTAATCACCCTTTGCTTTAGATATAGTATACCTATATCTAAACCTAAAATGGACACATATACTCCTATAAGTCACTCCTATGGCAGGCCTTAACAATCCTGGAGGCAGAGTGCTTGGAATTATGTGAGATGGTGCTCTGGCATGAGCTGAGTCTGCAGCTTTCGGAACCAAGCCCTTTAGCTGTTTCCATGATAACGCTATATCATATACTCTTAAGTGCATTATAATCCTCACGGTTATTGCTAACTTTGGCATAGCATTATCAAAACATGTCGAGGAAGGTGTCATACGAATTGGAATACTAACCCCTCGCCAATTCTGGCGACAGGGTTAGCATTCCACCCTTCTAGAGGGACACAACATGTATGTAACTGTGAACCCCGGTTAAAGTTAACTCGAGCCTCAGCATCACAAAATGGATGCTGCCACCACAGACACAAGTCTGACCTCCTGCTGCTGGGAGTCCTTCCAGCGAGGGATGCCTGGACAAAGGGTTTCCTGCCTTGGGAGGTGCTAGCACCACCGCAGACAGGATTTTGTGTATTAGGTAGGACAGGCCTGAAAGGAATGAGACATGCCTGGGGCACACAAGGTGTCCCTGTGCATACACCGGTTCAAATGAGTTGCTGGGGCACTCCAGCCCCAGCTCTGGCGCGAAACCGGACAAAGGATAGGGGGTGTAACCACCCCACTTCCTGGTCCCACCCATAGGGGGGACCTAGTCATAGTACAGCCCCCTTTAGGATAATAAAGGTAGGAGCTTGTCCCATTCCAAATTAGATTAATCCTGATTTGAAACTCTACAAGAAGAAACTTTGGACTTCGACGTTTTGCTCCACATAAGACTGAAGAAATCTCCCTTGTGGCCGAGGAGTGACCACCCTGCACAAGCAGGCACCATCAAGCGTTCCAGCGGTTCACTTTGTCGTCTTCTCTGGTGGATCCAGACTTCAGAGCCCGACGAGACCTGGACTTCCAGACCTCTCCGACCTCTACCTACATCTGCAGCACAGCTGAGATCCGTGGGTGCGACGAGACACGTGGGACCAGCCATCTTGGAGAAACTGCACTTCGCTTCCAGCACGACTTCAGAGGCATCCTCGACGAAGTGCTTTGGGGATTGAGAAGCCCCAGCCCTGAACAGCTTCTGCACAGAAGATCAGCCCTCCAGCATCCACGAGATCTGTGTGGGGCCCTTTTGCTTGATTGCTGCTCGACGCGCGAATCCGGAACCAACACCGCTGACAGCGAGAGCCTGCGTGGGACAGCGCGTGCCTCCATCCTGGTCGTCCAAGACACCTCCTGGTCCACGTGGCTGCAGAGTCAAGCGTCCGCTCTTCACCTGATCGCGACGACAGCATCTGGTTTCACTCCAGTCACTGGCTAGTGACTGTGAACATTGTCCCCTCTGCTTTCAGGTCTTCATCTTTCTCGATCCACCCTTGGGTCGCTCCGGACATCTTCCTTCTGGCCGCCCTGCAGCATCTTTTCTTCCAGGCTCCATAGACTACAACGCGGAAACCCGGCACACTTTGACACCTATGCACCCGCAACCCGTGGGTGAGGTAAGTAGAGCATTTCGGTGCTCAAGGGTAGATTAACTCTCCTAGTGTCCAGATTTCCAGTCGTTTTAGTCCTAGCTAGTCGAAACTGTCTAATACTTACCTTTTCGTAATTTGTACTGTCCATTGACTTTGTTACGCATCTCGCGTGTGAGTTTACACTCTGCACACACGTCCTGTGGGCCTCCTGCTACTTACCTATGGTTAGGGTAGTGTAGTCCTAGCGAACCTACAGCCTCTGGACAGCTCCTTCCCTTCCATCGTTTTCCTTATACCACTTGTTTAGTGGTTTGTTGCGCCCCTAGGGCAACATTGGAACTTTTGCAACTTAACGTATTTTTCTTAAGAGTCTTGTCATGTGCTTAGCCCTCTGACCTCATAAAGAGTTCAGAGGTGTATGTTAGTTAATAAATATCTTGTTTATTTTCATAACTACCTGTGTGGTGTCCTTTCATTTGGTATTCAAGGGGTTATATGTGGTAAAACAGCTATCTTCACATGCTAAAAGAGTTTAGCCTAAGACTGCTTTGTCCATGCTACCATTAGGATAGCTGGTCTATAAGGTTGACTTACAACCAATCACCATAAGGGTTGTTTGGACTGATACAAGGTGATCACTAGACCTAGTGAGCATCATATATCAGGCCAACTTCTCACACGGACCACGAGTTCAACTTTGGCTGACCGCTCTTGTGCTCCATGACAAAGCCTTCAGACTGAATCCAAAGGCTCACCCCTCACCGCTGCTGGCTCCGGTAAGAAGTCTCAGACATCAAAAGGCACCCCTGTACCTGAACCCTTTGGCCTTGGTGAGCTGAACAGACAGTGCTCCTGTGACCCCCTCCATCTCTGCTTACCTCTTTGCCGTTGGTCTCCTTCTTGCAACCTCCAGTGCGACGCCTGCAGCCTGTCGAAAGAAGAAACTCCATTGAAAAGTCTGGGGCGCCAGATGTTGATTTTTGCACCCTGCACCTGGCCATCCCTGTGCTGCTGCTGGTGGTTTATGTTTGGCGCTGCTTTGTGGCTCCACCTGTACTTGTGCTAACCCCCAAAGATTGGCCCCTGTAACCGATCCACTTACCTGCAATCAGTGTGGCTCCAGGCACCACCAGTCTCAGTGGAATTTGGCCAAACTCCAACTTTGACCTCTGAACCGTGCCGCCCATGTGCAGTTGTGGTACTCACCTGACCTTTGCTCCTTGCTGACTTTGGGTCTGAAGACTTTGTTTTGTAAGTGTGGTTATTACCTGTTAAACCGAAATATTGTTTTCCATACAGCATAACTTTGAACTGCTTCAAAAATATTCATGTATTGACTTATGAAAGTGAAAAGTATTTTTATTTGAAAACGTTCTTTATTGAGAATATCTTGGTCTAAAAATAAAATACAAAGTACATTTTTATCCAGTATTATGGGTGTCTTTCATAGATTCACAAGCCTGAATCATTCCCCGTCGTCGAGACGGGAGTCTCCGATACATAGAAAAGTAATGTCCTATAGACCTATGTAGAGAGAAGTAGGCCTAAGGGCCTCACCTTAGTAGCCTATCTTTGTCCTTTTGTAAAAAGGACCAAACTCTAGAAGAGAGGCAATCAGCTAACACCTCCCTCTAGAACCTTCCTGTCAGTAGCCTCAGTCTCTCAGATTTTCTACCACCTGAGTTCTCCTCAGGTTTCCTTACTATAGCTTATTTCTTCACAAATTTGGATTTCTTTTCACGACTGACTATGGCTGATACACAGAAGAAGGGTCTCTTCAGAGCATGTACTTCTTGTGGAAAAAAGAGGTTACATGTTGAAGACCAGCACAAGACATGCTTGTATTGCCTGTATCCGGACCATTCAGCAAAAGACTGCAAAATTTGTAGAACTTTTTCTACAAAAACGCTGAAAGACAGAGAAAGACGCCTTTTACTCTGGCTGAACAGGCTCAAGTCCAGAGACAACCTGGAATCTTCTGAGGAGGATGAGTACTCTTCGGTCTCCTCACAGCTGTCTTTAAAAAGCGCAAGGGTGGCTTCCCCTAGCCCTCAGACGCTCCTCCAAAGAAGGCTGCAAAGAAGTCTTCAGAGGTCAAGTCTTCAGCGTCGGAGAAGGAGGTTCACACCTTCAAAAAGCCTGCGCAGTCATAGACTACATAGTCGACACCCTCATCTGCGCAAAAGAAAACTGTTTCTTACGTCTGTCTCGACGTCGACGACAACAGTATCGACGACGTCGGCATAGTCTGCGTTTTCATAATCGACGAGGACTACACCTTCGGCGGGTAAGCCTTTGTCGTCTATTATCAAAAAATCGTCATCGTCAACGACAGCGTCGTCGTCAGTGTTGACGACGAGACCAGCGCCGTCGACGTCTGTGCCGTCGGGGAAGCCTTCATCGTCGATGAGTGTGTCGTCGACGAAATCATAGTTTTCGAGTGTGCCATCGACTAAATCGTCGTCGACGAGTGTGCCGTCGACGAAAGAATAGACGACGAGAAAGATACCGTCTACAGGGCCATTGTCGACGAGAGTATCGTGGACAAAGTCATCGACAACATCGACAACTAAAGCAATGCCGGCAATGGGCATACCGTCGTCAGCTACACCATCGACTAGGACATCGTCGACGCCACAATGGAAGCAGTCACTGACGATTCCACCGTCGATGAGACAGACACAAGACCTAAACTCCGTAGACGGTAAATCGTCTAGAATCCTGTCATCGAGCCCTTCAATGGAAATTACACCTGAGTTAACATCCCCAAGTAGGGTGCAACGATTGCCTCTGGCTCGTCTCCTACAAGATGAGCAGTCTGATGAAGAGGATAGCACGCAGGCTACCAGTCCGTCTCATCTAGTGGTCAAATGCCAAAGTACAGATGAGGATGACAATGATGCTGAGATTACCCAAGAGCATAATGTTCAGACACAGGTTCAGACTCAAATTACACCCATGGTATGTTTACCAGCGCCTATAGTGTCTGCTTTGAGGTTTTTAATACAGGACTATAAACTACGATTCCCTGAGTCCTCGGCTCCAGCGGATAGGCAGGCTCCTCCAGCGGCGAGGGCAGCTACGTCTCCATGGTCCAGACCACCACCATTAGTGCTTCATCAGGAAAGGGAACAAGTACAGAACCCTCCATCTTCTGAAGATGAGGAAGAACCACATGAAGAGCGGGAGATCCAAGGAGACCTTTCCAATCATGATGGCTGAGATGATTACATAATTTCTTCTCCAGCGTCCCCGGAGCCCGCAGCATAAGGTTCACCACCGGCGGATATAGGAGGGTTCCATAATCTGATGGAGAGAGCGGCCAAAAGGTTCCGCATAACGATGGAGTCTCAGGAAACTGATTGTTTCCTTTATGATTTTAAGGAGCCACTTAGGAAGACAACCAGATCAATTCCCTTAATTGAATACATATGGAAAGAGGGTCTACAGTTGATGCAGACACCAGCCTCAGTTTCAACGCTGCTTCCAAGACGGGACAAAAAATACAAGGCCCCAGCATCGGCTCCAGTCTGTCTTACAGGGCACCCCAAACCGGACTCTGTGGTTACACAGGCGGCACAGACAAATTCCAGGAATCCCTCTTCACCATTAACAGCCCCGCCAGATAAAGAGGGCAGGAAGCTGGACAATATCGGAAAACGATTCTCAACCACATCAGAAATGACAATAAAGGCGGCGGATTAAATTGCGCTGCTAGGAAGAGGGGACTTTTGGCGCCATCTTGGGTGAGGAGGTTCGGGCGAGGCCGCAGAGTAGTTGCCAGGGAATCACCTGGCTGACACCCTGGGATCCTATAAATGTCCACACTTAGGCGCACGCGCAGCGGACGCGCCGCTGGTGGCCTAAGGCAAGCCCGTCTGCGCCTGTCCGCGCCGAGACCGTGCCAGACGCCAGGACTGCTGCATTTTCAAAGGGCGCGCCGCTTAGCTACACCCGCGACGACCTGCTGAGATTGGCTACTAGATGCACATCACCACAATGGGCTTTTCTAGAGCCTTATTTTGAGTGTAAGCATTGTAGTTTGAGTTAACTCAGACGTGCATGCCATTCGCACACCGCAGTTCACTACATATAACTTTCTCAGTCTTAATTGCCGCTCTTTGGTGAGCCATTATGCGGATGTGTTCGATCTTTTAATGGCCGAGGCCCCGGATGCCATGTTTCTCACAGAAACCAGGTTAACCGAGGACACTGTGGCAGAGCCTGGGCTTGCCCTTCCTGATGGAAACATGATATATCATGTTAATAGAGAGGGGAGCAGAGGGGGGGTATTGTGGTAATTGCCAAAGCAACAGTCACTGTTAATTTGGTAAAGGAAAATATCGCGGGTTGCGAGAGTGCTCTTTGAATTAAGGTTGAGCTGTAACCTAACTATGTCTGGCCTTTTAATCTATCGACCTCCTGGTCCCTCAGGAAATTTCTGTGAAGACCTAGTAAATAAAATGGGTAGCATGGCTAGTAAAGCGGTCAACTTTACCATTGTAGGGGACCTCAATTTGCACCTCGAATTGGAGGATAAGGTCGAAATTTCACATTTCTTAGCTGATTTAGATGCCTTTCAGTTGCCCCACTTAGTCTCAGAGAGCACACATGTGGCGGGGCATTTGCTTGACCCCATCTTTTCTAACCTTGCCTGCCTAAACATCCTCCCCCCCGGTCCCACTAACGTGGACTGACCATTCAATCATTCCATTCTCTCTACGGTGGCAGAGTAGAGCTGATGTGCTCCGCATGGCTGCTGTGGCAAAACGGCCATGGCATAAACTTGAGCAGGAGGAGCTCGCTAAGCGATCGGCGGAATTCAGATCCCTTCTGACATCGAGGAAGTGCAGGTGTGCTTTCAGGACTGGCTGATTGCCGGCCTGGATAGCTGCATCCCGGACAAGCGGGGAGGAAAAGGCTGTGTTCTTTCTAATCCTTGGTTTTCCAACCTCTTAACGCATGCAAAAAAGGGATGCAAGCAGTTGGAACGCGCATGGCGTCGCTCTTATGAACCATCGGCTAAAGTGGTATACCGTTAGGCAGTAAAGGATTACCATAAGCTTATCCGTAAATCCCGGGCAGAATTTGTAGCTAACCAAATTCTGATAAGCTCTAACCCTACTAAAACCATCTTCAAACTGCTTAAAAATATGAAGACCTCTGGTCAGGCTAGGGCTTCTCTAGTTTCTTCTAATCAGCAGTGCGAGTCCTTAGTGCTCCACTCTGTGGGTAAAGTGGATCAGATCTACCAAAACCTCTCTTCTGGGGATACACTTAAGGTAAATGTCGAGTTAGCAGTGCCAGCTAATGCGACAAATAATGGCCTGGTTTTCCTGCCATTGCTGTCGCTGGAAGAATTCCAGACTATAAGCGTCAAGATTAAATCTGGCTCGCCCGCTGACCCGCTAGCAGCAAGTCCCTTCCGGCAGATTCTACCTCTTATCTCCCCAGTGGCCTTAGAACTGGTTAACCTTTCGCTGAAGTCAGCCTCCATTCCCAGGGCATGCAAGCATGCAAAGATCATTCCACTGTTGAAAAAACCATCTCTAGACACTGCGGATCCGGGCAACTATCGCCCGATATCACAGCTCCCGTTTATGGCGAAAGTGCTTGAGGCCCACGTTAATGTCATCTTATCCAACTACATTGATGAACATAACATCTTCGACCCATCTCAACATGGGTTCCATCCCCGCCATAGCACGGAATCTGCCTTTTTGGCGGTTACGGAATCGATTCGAAGTAGGTTGTATGCGGATGAATCGGCGGCCTTGATTCTATTAGACCTAAGTGCCGCATTCGACACGGTATCACATGAGATCCTCCTTCGTCTTTGGACGATTTGTATTAGGGATGCTGCTTTGGAATGGGTTCGGTCCTTTCTGTCTGAACGGTCGTTCCAAGTGTCCGTGCCGCCGTTCCACTCGCATGTACATTCTCTGGGCAGAGGGGTTCCTCACGGCTCTATCTTGAGTCCCCTTCTGTTCAATTTGTATGTGGGACCTTTGGCGACAGTGGCCAGAGACAGAGGGCTGACTCTGGTGTCGTATGCCGACGACACCCAGTTGGTGATTGGTTCTACATTTTTTTGGAGAAGGCAATCTGGAAAATTTTAAGGAGGATCTAACCGCTATCTCGGCTTGGATGCAGGTGGATTACCTTAAACTAAATGCCAGCAAGTCCGAGATCTTGTATGGGAAGGACCAGAGAAATAGTGGCCCGACCATTTACAGCCCGCACCGGTAGAAAAGGAGACGGTGAAGAACTTGGGCGTCTGGTTCGATACCGGTCTGACTTTCGATAAGCAAACAAAGGCTGTAGCTTCTGTCTGTTTTGGGCTTCTGAGAGGGCTGAGACCCTTGCTTGGTTTCTTCCCTCCCGGAGTACGTCAGACCATCCTGCAAGCTTCTATCTTGGCAAGACTAGACTATGGCAATGCCCTATATCTTGGTGCTAACAAGGCTAGCATCAAACGCTTGCAGAGGGTTCAGAACGCGGCCGCTCGTATGCTTGTTGCTCTTCCTAAATCGCATTCTGTGGCCCACGTTCTTGTGAAATTGCATTGGCTGCCAGTTGAAGCTTGCATCCAGTTCAAGGTGCTCTGTATTGTGCTCAAAATCTTGCGACTTCAAGCCCCAGCGGGGCTACTGGGCCTGTTGAAGCCTTATCAGCCCAGTAGAGCCTTACGATCGACCAATCAAGGTCTGGTCTGTGTCCCACATGTTAGAAAAGTAAGGGTGGGGGGGCGGTCGTTTGGCCTCTTGTCAGCCAAACTGTGGAATTCTCTGTAGGAGAGTAGGGTCTGCAATCCTATGATCACCCAGATTTTTTGCTTTTGTTTCACTGGTTTACGACTTTCTCTGGCTGTGGGCCTGCCAATCAGACCCACAGCCTGGCTGTTCTCTTTCTAAATTACCTCATGTACCCTAGGTGCATCTACCAATTGGTACTGGGCCACCTTATCAGACCCTGTAACTCAGGGCATAGGTGTACCCAGGGCTGCCAGGGGCTGCAGCATGTATTATGCCACCCCTGGCTGGCCTCCTAAATTTGACACAACTGGCTGCATGACAGCTGGGGCAAAGTCGTGTAATCACCCTTTGCTGTAGGTGTAGTATACCTATACCTAACCCTAAAATGGACACACAGATTCCTATCAGTCACTCCTATGGCAGGCCTTAACAATCCTGAGGGCAGAGTGCTTGGAATCGTGTGAGATGGTGCTCTGGCATGAGCTGAGCCTGTCTGCAGCTTGCGGAATCAAGTCCTAATAGCTGTTCCATGATATCGCATACCATATACTCTTAAGTGCATTATAATCCTCGCGGTTAAATGCTATCTTTGGTATTGCTTTATCAAAACATGTCGAGTAAGGTGTCATACGAATTGGAATACTAACCCCTCGCCAATTCTGGCGACGGGGTTAGCATTCCACCCTTCTAGAGGGACACGACATGTATGTAACTGTGAACCCCGGTTAAAGTTAACTGAAGCCTCAGCTCCACAAAATGGATGCTGCCACCACAGACACGAGTCTGACCTCCTGCTGCTGGGAGTCCTTCCAGCGAGGGAGGCCTGGACAAAGGGTTTCCTGTCCGGGGCGGTGCTAGCACCGTCCCAGACATGGTTTTGTGTATCCTGGGTAGGCAGGGCTTTTCAGGAAGGTGACTGCTGAGTGGCACCCCGGTGCTCACTACGCATAGGCCAGTCAGAACCAGTTCCAGGGGCACACCAGCCCCTGGCCTGGGGAAGTCCGGCAGGGGAGAGGGGTGTAACCACCCCCCTCCTGGTCCCACCCATAGGCAGGACCTAGTCACCGGGTCAGCCCCCTTTTTTAGTATAAAGATAGGAGCGGGCCCCCTGTTCAAATTAGATCATCTTTGGAATCAAGATACCACTTTCTTCGAAAGGACTTCACGATTTCTTCTTCAAGATTCTCCCTTGTGGCTAAGGAGTAGTCACCCTGCATCAAGCGGGCACCATCCTAAAGAACACTGCGGTCTGCTGCAAGTCCTTCATCACGAATCCGACGACCCAGCTCGACAAGACCCGGCTTCCCTGGCACCTCTGACCTCTACTCACCTCTACAGCCAAGCTGAGAACCGTGAGTGCGACGAGACCTCGAGGGACCGACGATCGCCAAGACTGCACGACATCTTTACTGCAAGCCCACCGTGTCCTCCACTGGTGAGTGCTTTGGGGTCCGAGAAGCCCCGACCCTGCGCAGCTCCAGCACCCAAGGTCAGCCTCCCTGCATCTCCACGATCTGCGTGGGGCCCTTCTGCTGTTTGCTGTGCACCGCGTTGTTTGGCTACTAGCCGGCTGGCTTGTGGCCTTCTGAACGACGCCCGACGACTTCACGACTGCTGGTCTGGTTGCTCCAGACTGGCCCTTGCTTCCTTCTTGAAGAGAGGCACCCCGGACCCTCCTGGTCCACTCCAGACGCCATTTTAGGTCCACCGCGTGGGCTTGAATTTGCCAAGGCTTTGTTGCCCAATCCTGGGTCCAGCGACGCCGACAGCTTCTATCTTCGTGGGACATCTCGATCCTCCATCCTGGTCGCCGACAACGCCTCCTGGTCCGCGAGATCTTCGAGCTCCAGCGTCACCCACTCACCTTGTCGAGGTGGCTACCATCCGGTGCCCTCCTGGTGCCCACTGACTACTGGCTAGTAGTCTCGAACTTGGTCCCCTCTGCTTTCAGGTGTCATCTATCTTCGAGATCCAGGCTTGGATCCAACTGAACTTTCTTCACTGGTCACCGGCCAGCATCTTTTCTTCCGGCTCCTGGTCCGTCTACGAGGATTCCCGACGTCTTTTCAGACCTATGCAGCTGCAGCCCCTGGGCTAGGTAACTTCGGCATTTCGGTGCCCCAGCATAGCCTCACTATCCAAGGGTCAGAATCTACTTTCGTTTTCTCCCTACCAGGTCGGGTTCGCCCGAGAACACTAACTTTCTAATTCCTAGCTACCATAGACTTTTGTCCGCATCTCGCGTGAGATTGCACACACTGCACCCGAGTCCCCTAGGCCTCCTAGAAGTAATCTAACGATTCCCTAGTCAAGTCCTAGCGATTCCAAAAGCTATTAGTACTGTACTTACCTGCTAGGAATTTCGCATTCCACTTTCAGAGTATATGGTTTTCCGTGCCCCTCGGGCATTTGTATATACTGTGCTAACTTAAGTATTTTTGTAAGAGTTTTGGTTTGTGCTTAGTACCCTGTCCTCATAAAGAGTACAGGGCTGTTGTGATCTTTAATAAATAACTGTTTATTTTCATAACACTTGTGTGGTGTCCTTTCACTTGGTGTTCAAGGGGTATATGTGTGGTAAACAGCTGGCTTAACACGCCCTCTCGAGTCTTTAGCCTTAGACTGCTCGTATCCATGCTACTAGGATAGCTGGTCTATAAGGTTGACTTACAACCAATCATCAATAAGGGTTGCTGGACTGATACATAGTGTGCACTAGAATAGTGACCACTGCATATCAGGCCACCTTCTCACATTCTCTTTCAGTTTGCATTCGTGCCATTCCCCATCTTCTGCCATTTCGCAAGTCCCTTAAGACTTGGCTGTTCCCCACACTGTGATATCCCTTGTTTGCTATGTTCTCCTGTTCTGATTAGGTTTCTGGTTGCGCTTGGATTCTCCAAAGAAGATGCATAGAAAATAAACACAGTAAACTGTCTCAAAAAAGGATCTGAATTTCATTTCTCATTCTACCCTTTTTGAATAAATATGGAGGAGTCCTTACTCAAAGAACTGTTTGTACCAATTATTTTTGAGGCTAAAGAGGTCCCAAGCCTTGAGTAAACCTCAGGCGAAACTAATTTCTGAAAAAAATGGGGCAATAATATCCAGCACTGGGATCCAAGGACCTCTTCAATTTAATACTTGACTGACGCAGATACTGGCTTCACCTACGCCGTTAATTGAAGTTGAGCAAAGATCTCCAGGGGAGCTCAGATTCGTCTAGAGGCTGAGCAGTGCTTTTTGGGAGAACGCAGTACTGAACTGGAAGAGGGAGAGCTAGTGTCACTGGATCAAGAGTTTAAGGGTTTGGAAGTGTCAAGTGGTTATGACCCTTTACCACTTTCCCACAGGGAATTGTCCCCTAAAGGCAGTCTTCTGCCAGAGGTTACATCATGCCATTCAGTTATTCGAAAGGTGGCTGATATGGAACTGCCTCTTCCATCCACTTAAATCTAATTTAATCTCAGAAATGCTGCGTTCTACTTCTTTCACATCAGATCCTTTTTTGCCTTTCAATGAGCCATTGGCTGAGATTTCTAGAGATTTGGCAGAAGCCTATGCCATTCCCTGCAGCCTCTACCATTTGCGAAGAGATACAAGCCTGCTCCAGGAGATCCACTTTTTATCCACTCATCCTACATCTGAGAGTTTGGTGGTACAAGCTTCCTGTTCTTTCAAGTGAAGTCCTGGGTCTTTTCAAATTTACCCAGCTGAGAACCTAAAAACAAAAAAATGGAACAGTCAGCGAAGAAAGTGTTTTCCTCTTGTAGCATGGCACTGAATTCAACTGATGGACTATGCCAAAACAGTTATCCCGAAACTACCTAAGAATGGACAGGTACACTTTTCCGAACGGCTGCCCAACAGGTCATTCAGTCGGGCCTGGATACCGCCGATTCGGTTGCAAGAGTAATGGGACTTCAGTCGCAACAAGGTGGCATGCATGACTGAGAGGGTCTGGTTTCTCGTTGGATGCATAAAATACACTGATTTGCCTTTAGATGATTGAGTGTGTTTGGTGCTAAACCAGATTTTGCCTCGGACAGATTTAAGGATCGCAAAGCAATGGCAAGATCCTAGGGCTTGCATGCAGTTTTGGAGGTTCCGAGAGTTGTGGGCTGCTGAATTCATATCTGTGCATAGATCGCCACCTAGTGTTGGGTCCGGATGATTGCACATTGTTGTCCTGGAAGAGTCTTCGAAGTATCACGAGATAGGTGGCTCCTCCCCTGGACTACAGTGCGCATGGGCATCGCCTCCATCCCCAGATTGTTTTTTTCCGCCATTGGGTTCGGATGTGTTTCGGTTCCCTCTGTCGGAACCGATAGTTGTTCAACTTCTACTCGAGACCAAAAGGTCTTTAGGCTGGGCGTCGGTATAGTTGCGTACGGGTTTCTTTCTGACTCTCAGCTCCTATCTCTTGCTGCCCTTCCACGTGCCTTCGGCGCGGACGGGCCTACACTACAACTTTTGCTATGGAGCGGACTCCATTCAAAAAGTGTCCGCTGTGTCACTCCAAATATTCACACCTCGATGTGCACCCTGTGTGCAATACCTGCTTGTCGCCGGATCACCGCGAAGACACCTGCATGGCGTGTTCGAAGTTTCGAAGCAAGAAGACTTTAAAGATTCGCCGGGCCAATCGGCTCCAGGCTCAATTGTCGGCTTCGGCGCCCCCACCAGATGACATTTTCCAGGAATCTGTCGAGGGAGAAGACGACTTGCGGGAGTCGGACTCTGGCCCCGCATCCGAAGAGGAAAACTACGACGCGGGTGACTCGGACCTTGACGAAGTCTCCGACGAGGTAGGGGACGACGATCAGGCTTGTGCCACGATGGGAGATAGCTCAGAGGTCGAGCATCCCCAGTCGGACTCAGGGGCTATTCCCCTTCATACGGCCCAGGTCGAGGGATCGCCTTCGGGCCTTACCCAAGATCTGCCTATCAGTCCTACGTCCCCGCCTACGGGCCCGGTCACGGACATTTCTAAGCCATCTCTTCTGTTGAAGAAAACAAAAGTGAAACCAACTGGTCACGCACCCTCGGATGCGAAACCGAAACTGAAAGTTGCGTTGGTGAAGAAGGTTCTGGAGGCGTCAACTTCCAAGAATTCCAAAATGGCCGACTCCAAGAGCCACGCCAAGATGGCCGACCCGAAGCCCTCGGGGTCGACGCCAAAGGCGAAGGTCTCCAACGCGACCGCGTCGGCACCGAAAGGGGTCGGGGACCCGAAGACGGTTTCGAAGAAGCGTCAGGGCGACGACGCGCATAGGCATGGGGCGTCGGCCCCGAAGAAGAAGCCTACCGGCGATCAGGCTCTCGAAGACGAGGGGTCCTCGAGCAGGTGCAACCCTCGGCAACCCTCACAAAGAAAGTGGAGGAATCCTTACAGCGGATCCGAAAGACCACGGTGGTTCCCACTCAGGACACTGTAGTGCCTACGCTCACGCCTAAGCCTACTAAAGAGAAAACGCCTATTCGTTTCGTCCTGCCACCCAAGTCGGCGCCGAAGGCCTTCGCGCCGAAACAGGGCGGACATTCAGGGGAGGTGTTAACGCCGAAGGCTGCCTTGGTGGTATCGAAGCTTCGACTCCAGCCGCTTGCTGTAGAAGAGCGTCGTGAGGTCATTATCGACGCCAACACCGGGAAACTGTCGCTCCTCAAACGAAAGATCACGTCGGAGCCGGCGTTGGAACCTTTTAAAATCCCGCTCAAGAATAAAAGGTACTCTGCGGACTCTTCGGCTCTGGTGGAACCTGTGTCCCCACAGGCCTTGGAACACTCGCCGACGCATTCCCCCGCGGCCGATGCGGACGAGGAAGATGCCGAGTACAACTATCCTGCGTACTCGGATCCGGAGGAGGAGCATGTGCCCTGGGCCGGGGGAGGCGACACAGATGACCCGCAGTCGGGTCAGGACACACAACTTTTCACCGCCAAGACGTCCCCGACAGAGGACTCGGCGGCCTTCAATGCTTTGATTGAGAGAGCCGCGGCGAACCACGACGTCGAGCTGCACTCAGACCCCGTGGATGTGGACTTCTTATTCGACACCTTCTCGGTAGCCGAAAAGCAAGTCAAAACGCTACCAATGCTTAAGGGGGTGCTTAAGCATGCACCGGAGGTTTTCAGAGAGCCCACCCGGGCGCGGGTGGTCAACCCTCGCATCGACAGGAAATATAAGGCGGCACCCACGGATCCCACCTATATCAAGGGACACTTTCCATTGGACTCCCTGGTTGTTTCCAACGCTCGGAAAAGGGCGAATTCTCAAACTACTGGTGACGCTCCTCCCCCAGACAAAGAGTCCAAGATCTTTGAGGCCTCGGGCAAACGTATTGCTGCACAGGCAGCTAACATCTGGAGAATATCTAACACCCAAGCCCTGCTTGCACGTTATGATAGGGCCCATTATGACACATTAGAGGCCATTCTGCAACACTTGCCTGACCAATACAAGGAGGCAGGAGAGATGCTCATTCAGGAGGGTAAACTCATTACAAATGCATCCATCAAATGTGCTCTAGACGTGGCAGATACAGCCTCTAGAGCCATCAATACAAGTGTGTTACTTAGACGTCATGCCTGGCTTCGTATTTCGGGGTTCAAGCCCGACATCCAAACCACTATTTTAGGGCAAACAGTTAACCCTGACCATCTGTTTGGCCCTGAGGTGGATGCCTCACTAGAAAAAATGAAAAAGGATACCGAAACTGCAAAGTCGATGGGGGCTTTACAAAGTCAGCAGTTTCGGGGTGGTTCCTTTCGCCGTTCAAATTCAAAAGGCACCTCCCGGGGACAGGCATCCCAGTCCGCACAATACTACAAGGGTAACACCCAGCCCTCGTATAACAACAAGGGTAGAGGTGGTTACAGAGGCAATAATACCAAAGGCAGGGGACGTGGAAACAATGGCTCCAGGTCCACCACCACCAACAAGCAGTGACGTCTTGTCACTGCCCCCCAACCATGCAACACCGGTTGGGGGGAGACTTCAGCAGTTCCTGCCGGCGTGGAAGAACATCACCACGGACAGGTGGGTGAGGTCCCTTATCCAGTACGGGTACTGTCTAGAGCTTACTTCCATTCCACCAGACATACCCCCAAGAAGCCGTCCTATGTCAGGCGAGCATTTGACCTTGTTGCAGCAGGAAGTTCTAGTTATGCTGCAAAAAGGGGCAATAGAGCTCGTTCCATTGCGGGAGCGGGGAACAGGGGTTTACTCCCTCTATTTCCTGATTCCCAAGAAGGACGGATCCCTCAGGCCTATCCTGGACCTCAGGCCCCTAAACTGGTACATACTCTCGGAGCACTTCCATATGCTCACGTTGCAGCAAGTGCTTCCCCTGCTTCAGCAGGGGGATTTTCTGGCTACACTGGATCTGAAAGATGCCTATTTTCATATCCCCCTACATCCTTCCCACAGGAGGTATCTCAGATTCACGCTCTTAGACCAGCATTACCAGTTCAATGTCCTACCGTTCGGGGTCACCACGGCACCAAGGGTATTTACGAAGTGCCTAGCGACTGTGGCGGCGCATCTCCGTCGCCAAAACGTCCACGTCTATCCTTACCTGGACGACTGGCTCATTCAGGCAAGGACGGAACAACAGTGCGCAGACCATGTGTCACGCACCATTCATCTCCTGCACAATCTGGGCTTCTCACTGAACTACCCCAAGTCCCATCTCCAGCCCGCCCACGTGCGACAGTATCTGGGCGCGACGATCAACACTCTGGCGGCCACTGCGCTGCCAAATTCAGTGAGAATCGCCAGTATCCAGGCGCTGATCCAACGGTTCAGACCCCAACACTCGCTTCCAGCGAAGGTGTTCATGCAGTTGATAGGCATGATGGCCTCCTGCATCTCCATTGTCCCGCACGCGAGACTACATATGCGTCCGCTTCAGGAGTGCTTAGCACGTCAGTGGACTCAGGCTCATGGGCAACTGACAGACCTAGTGTTGGTGAGCGGTCGGGCATACAACTCTCTGCATTGGTGGAATCCACAAAACCTTTGCAAAGGCCGACCATTCCAAGAGCCTGTCCCACAGATTATCCTGACGACGGACGCCTCTCTCCAGGGATGGGGAGCGCATGTACTCCATTACACTGTGCAGGGACTATGGACACTACAGCAGAGGAAGATGCACATCAATGTGTTGGAACTGATGGCAATCTTCATGGCCTTAAAGGTGTTCAAAGTACATCTGTGCAACAAGGTCGTGTTGATCCGGACGGACAACATGACGGCCATGTACTACATCCAGAAACAGGGAGGCACACACTCTCCACAGCTGTCTCATCTGGCTCAGAGCATGTGGAAGTGGGCCATTCAGAGGAACATCTTCCTCATGGCGGAGCACCTCCCGGGCAAGAACAATCAGATGGCAGACCTCCTCAGCAGGCACAAAATTACAAAAAACAATTTGATGGACAGAATGTAGATCAATGTCTTACATTCACCCCAGTACAAGGATCTGGGCCTAAATCCATCGCTTTTGGCACTCCACACCACCCTGGGTCAGATAATGGCTTTATGCAAATCAGCTCTGACCCGTGCCCCATGGGAACAGTCCAGTCCGAACTACAACAGCCATATCTTTCCCAGACCGGAATCAAGCATCCGAGGACCGGACCGGTTTCGAGGTAACACCTCTCATCAGCCCGGCTAGCTTGACTCCAGTGGTGTGGAGGCTCTGGGACCCACGTCTGAGCTACCCCAGTACACTCAGGGAGAAAATTACAAAAAACAATTTGATGGACAGAATGTAGATCAATGTCTTACATTCACCCCAGTACAAGGATCTGGGCCTAAATCCATCGCTTTTGGCACTCCACACCACCCTGGGTCAGATAATGGCTTTATGCAAATCAGCTCTGACCCGTGCCCCATGGGAACAGTCCAGTCCGAACTACAACAGCCATATCTTTCCCAGACCGGAATCAAGCATCCTCGGATGCTTGATTCCGTTCTGGGAAGGACATGGCTTTTGTAGTTCGGACTGGACTGTTCCCATGGGGCACAGGGTCAGAGCTGATTTGCATATCGCCATTGTCTAACCCGGGGTGGTGTGGAGTGCAAAAAACGATGGATTTGGGCCCAGATCTTTGGACTGGGTTGAGTGTGTGACATTGATCCACATTCGGTCCATCACCTGTTGTGTTTGCATATTCCGCCCTAAGTGCGCTGGGGATGCCCAGACGTGGGTCCCAGGCACTCCACACCACTGGAGTCAAGCTAGCCGGGCTGATGAGAGGTGTTACCTCGAAACCGGTCCGGTCCTCGGATGCTTGATTCCGTTCTGGGAAGGACATGGCTTTTGTAGTTCGGACTGGACTGTTCCCATGGGGCACAGGGTCAGAGCTGATTTGCATATCGCCATTGTCTAACCCGGGGTGGTGTGGAGTGCAAAAAACGATGGATTTGGGCCCAGATCTTTGGACTGGGTTGAGTGTGTGACATTGATCCACATTCGGTCCATCACCTGTTGTGTTTGCATATTCCGCCCTAAGTGCGCTGGGGATGCCCAGACGTGGGTCCCAGGCACTCCACACCACTGGAGTCAAGCTAGCCGGGCTGATGAGAGGTGTTACCTCGAAACCGGTCCGGTCCTCGGATGCTTGATTCCGTTCTGGGAAGGACATGGCTTTTGTAGTTCGGACTGGACTGTTCCCATGGGGCACAGGGTCAGAGCTGATTTGCATATCGCCATTGTCTAACCCGGGGTGGTGTGGAGTGCAAAAAACGATGGATTTGGGCCCAGATCTTTGGACTGGGTTGAGTGTGTGACATTGATCCACATTCGGTCCATCACCTGTTGTGTTTGCATATTCCGCCCTAAGTGCGCTGGGGATGCCCAGACGTGGGTCCCAGGCACTCCACACCACTGGAGTCAAGCTAGCCGGGCTGATGAGAGGTGTTACCTCGAAACCGGTCCGGTCCTCGGATGCTTGATTCCGTTCTGGGAAGGACATGGCTTTTGTAGTTCGGACTGGACTGTTCCCATGGGGCACAGGGTCAGAGCTGATTTGCATATCGCCATTGTCTAACCCGGGGTGGTGTGGAGTGCAAAAAACGATGGATTTGGGCCCAGATCTTTGGACTGGGTTGAGTGTGTGACATTGATCCACATTCGGTCCATCACCTGTTGTGTTTGCATATTCCGCCCTAAGTGCGCTGGGGATGCCCAGACGTGGGTCCCAGGCACTCCACACCACTGGAGTCAAGCTAGCCGGGCTGATGAGAGGTGTTACCTCGAAACCGGTCCGGTCCTCGGATGCTTGATTCCGTTCTGGGAAGGACATGGCTTTTGTAGTTCGGACTGGACTGTTCCCATGGGGCACAGGGTCAGAGCTGATTTGCATATCGCCATTGTCTAACCCGGGGTGGTGTGGAGTGCAAAAAACGATGGATTTGGGCCCAGATCTTTGGACTGGGTTGAGTGTGTGACATTGATCCACATTCGGTCCATCACCTGTTGTGTTTGCATATTCCTCCTCAGCAGGCACAGCCATCAGATGCACGAGTGGGAGATACATCCATCGGTACTCCAACCGTACTTCCAAATGTGGGGTCATCCAGAGATAGACCTGTTCGCCACAAAGGAGAACGCAAAATGCCAAAGCTTCGCCGCCAGGTTCCCACACCCCCAATCACAGGGCAATGCGATGTGGATGAACTGGTCAGGCAGATTTGCGTACGCTTTTCCCCCAGCACCTCTGATACCGCTGGTGGCACGCAAGCTCAGGCAACACTCGATGACGCTCATCCTGGTTGCTCCAACGTGGGCTCGCCAACCATGGTACACCACGTTTCTGGAACTCTCCGTGGTACCGCATCAAAGGCTTCATCTCACTCCCAGCCTTCTGACGCAGAGCCATGGCGACATTCAGCACCCAGATCCGCAACAGCTCAACCTGGCGATCTGGCTCCTGAAGTCCTAGAGTTTGGCTACCTCAATCTTCCTCCCGATTGCATGGACATCATTCGGGAGGCAAGGAAGCCCACTACTAGAGCTTGTTATGCGGCTAAATGGAAGAGGTTTGTCATCTACTGTGTAAACCACGACATTGACCCGCTAGATGCTTCCATTCAAAACATCATCTGTTACCTTTTTCACCTGTATCGATGTAATCTAGCGTACTCTTCCATCCGCATTCACCTGTCTGCTATGGCAGCATACCTCCAGAATAGGGAGCACCTGTCACTCTTAAAGGTCCCTGCTATCAAGGCCTTTCTGGAAGGACTCAAAAGGGTCATTCCACCAAGGACTCCACCAGCTCCGGAATGGAACCTCAACGTGGTTCCTACAAGGCTGATGGGTCCTCCTTTTGAGCCACTGCACTCTTGTGAGCTTCAGTTTCTGACTTGGAAGGTGGCTTTCTTAGTAGCAATTACATCGCTACGGAGGGTTAGTGAGTTGCAGGCACTCACCATCCAAGAGCCATTTTTCCAAGTACATGCTAACAGGGTGGTGCTCCGCACTAACCCTAAATTCTTACCCAAAGTGGTCTCACAATTCCACATAAACCAAACAATTGAATTGCCGGTGTTTTTCCAAAACCCAGAGACGCTGGCGGAGCGCATGCTCCACACCCTTGATGTGAAAAGGGCCTTGATGTACTATGTGGACAGGACTAAAGATTTCCGCAAAACCAAACAGCTTTTTGTTGCTTTTGCCACTCAACACAAGGGAAACGCTATCTCCAAGGCGGGGATTGCTAGATGGATAGTAAAGTGCATTCAGATCTGCTACGCTAAAGCTAAGCGCACTCTCACTATCCCACCAAGGGCCCACTCCACTAGGAAGTTAGGGGCCTCTATGGCTTTCCTAGGTAACATTCCCTTGGAAGATATCTGTAGAGCAGCCACATGGTCTACCACACATACTTTCACTAAGCACTACTGTGTAGACGTGCATTCCAAACAGCAGGCAGCTGTTGGTCAGGCTGTTCTAAAAACGCTTTTTCAGACTGCTGCAGCTGGCACGGGCGGCCGCCGTTAATGGAGGGACTGCTATGTATTCTATGCACAGATATGAATTCAGCAGCCCACATGCCTCGAACTGCAAATGCTACTTACCAGTATGCATCTGTTCTTGGCATGTAGGGCTGCTGACATTCATATCGCCCACCCTCCTCCCCGGCGCCTGTAGCAGCTGCAGTATTTATTCATACAAACACATATGCTCATAGCATGGTCATCACTCACATTCTTCACTCCATCTCTGCCAATGGCTAAAAACAATCTGGGGATGGAGGCGATGCCCATGCGCACTGTAGTCCAGGGGAGGAGCCACCTATCTCGTGATACTTCGAAGACTCTTCCAGGACAACAATGTGCAATCATCCGGACCCAACACTAGGTGGTGATCTATGCACAGATATGAATGTCAGCAGCCCTACATGCCAAGAACAGATGCATACTGGTAAGTAGCATTTGCATTCCGAGAGTTTGGCAGGAACTTTTCCTTTGGAGAAATGCAGCAATACCAACAGGAAAAGCCATCCAATCCCCTCTATAAGAGGTATAGAGGTGGGGGTCAGAGGTAGACAAAGCAGAGCTGCTCCTCCTCTTCTGCAAATGTCACAGGAAAGCAGCGTTAGTTCTCCTATCTTTGAGCATGCTTTGCTGGTGGGAGGACGGATGTCCCCATTTCTACCACAGTGGAGATTCACAATACCGGATCAATGGGTTTTGAATATTTTAGAAAAGGGATACTTCCAGATTCCAAAAAAGAATGGACTTTTGTAGCTGTTCTGAGACTGCAGTATTTGTAGCTGGTTTATCAAGCAGGTAAAGTTAAAATTCCAACCTTACCACATATGCTTCTTGCGCTGGGGTAGGAAGGCTGGATGGTCTTGATCGATTTGCAGGATGTCATTTTACATCCCTATCCTGCAGTTGCACAGAAAGTATGTCCACTTCAAGGTGGGGTCTCAACATTAGCAGTTTGCTGTCCTTCCGTTTGGTCTTACTTACGCACCTCAAGTCATCACAAAGGTGATGGAGGTGGTCGCAGCAAATCTCAGCAGGTGAGGAGTATCAGTATTTCCTTACCTGGATCATTGGCTGATAGAAGCCAAATCTCCAGAGTTGGTGTTTCATCACTTTTAGTTGACAACTCCGTTGTTCAACCTGGGCTTTTCCATCAACAAGCCTAGGTCCCACCTGTGAGAACGTGCCCTCTTTCTGCATGGTTGCCTACACTATTTGCTGAATTTGTGATGTACTTTGACTGAGTGTGCCTTGGGCTCCTTAAGTCAGACTTGCTCAACGACTTATCTTATACAGACAATCAGATGGTCACTTCATTTCCCCCTCTAGAGGCCCCTTTCTTATGCACCGCAAAGCTCAACCTCAAAAACACTTTGTGGTCCTCCTTCAATTTTTATTTTATTTTATTTTATTTTTTATTTTTATTGTTTTATAGAGCGCGAACTTGACCCGTAGGGTATTGGAGCGCTTTACAGGCGAAACATAGCAGTGTACAGTAAGCAATACAAACTTTTTCTTTTATCTCTTTTCCCTCTTCTTTTCTTATTTATTTCCTTGTTAAAGTTTTAAAAGCTGTTTTAAATGTTGTAGAATGCTACAAATTGTAATGGTTTTAATTAACCGAACAATAAAGAATTTACTTACTCAATAGGCGAGGAATCACATTAGGGTAGCGGACACCTATGTACTGTTTACATATAAGTAACTCCAGATAAGGTTCAAGATTTCTTGAAGAGGTAGCTCGGTATTCCGAAGGGAGGCGCTAGTCCGTATTTGGTCATGGTCTGTGTATTGGTAGGAGGCAGCACTTAGGAGAGGAATTTACCCATAAGGAAGGTTTTGGCCTCCTTTTCGAAACGTGCCAGAGAAGGTATTCTTCTGATGGTGGGCGGGAAAGAGTTTGATATTCTTGGAGTGGATCCAGAGAAAGCCTGGTTAAAAGTTTTTTTTTTATACCCGGAACCGTGCAGGTTGGAGTAAAAGGTCTCTGGCAGAAGGGAAGTTTCTGCTTCCTCTGGATACCACAAGTTTCTGTGCGAGGTAAGCAGGAGAGTTAAAGTATAAAGCTTGGTGTGTGATGCAAGCCAGTTTGAATTGTATTCTGCCTTGAAGGGAAGCCAGTTTAAAGCTTTCAGGTGTGGAGAGATATGGTCACATTTTTTTTGAGCTTGTAAGAAGTCTGGCCTCTGCATTAAGGCATGCTTTTAGGGGTGCCCGGGAGATCTTGGGTAAACCTGAGAGAGTGGAACAGCCGTAGTGTTAAGGAAGGGTTTCAGTTTCCAGAGGTAGCTCAAGTGGAATCTGGCTAATTAAACATAGAGTTGATGTTGTCTTGCATGTTCAAATTGCAGTCAAGGATTATTCCCAGAGATTTTGTGGAGTCCACGATGGTTGGTGGGCAATCTAAGGCTGTGATAGCCTTGATTCATATCTGCATCTTGGGATTGGTTTTTGGAGGGGAAATTGGGAGAATTTCTGTTTTCTTAACGTTGAGTTTAAGTTGATTGGAGGTGAGCCAATGGACGGTTTATTTCAGGGCCTCATTCAGGGAGAGAATATCCTTGAGAGAAGAGGCTTTGATGTAGAGTGGAGTGTTGTCAGCATACATATGGTAAGAGATATTCGCTATGCGTAATGCTTCGACAAATGGTTCAAGGTAAAGGTTGAATTTTTGCTGGACTCCGACCTTGACCGGCGAGGGAGCAGATAGGTTGCCGTTGATTAGGAATCGCGGCAATCGGTTTTGGAGGAAGGATCTAAACCATTCTAGAACAGAGCCGTCCAAACCCATCCTGAGTTTGAGGCGTTCGATTAGTTTTTCGTGGTTGACCGTGTCGAAGGCCGAGGATAGATCTAAGAGGATTAGAAGGCACGTTTTCCCTTGATCCAGGGCTTGGAGGGCATCCTCAACGATGTGGAGCATGGTTGTTTCAGTACTGTTCCCAGGTCTGAATCCAGATTGGAAGTCCTCGAGAAGGTGGAAGTTGTTGATATGCTGACTTAGTTGCTGTTGTACACACTTCTCTAACACTTTGGCTAAGAGGTGGATGTTGGAGATTGGTCTGAAATTGTCTGGCTGGATCCAGCGACGTTTTTTTCAAAATGGGGAGGACTTGGCCGGCTTTCAGAGAGTCAGGAATGTAACCCTGCTTTAGCGAGGCGTAAATTATTGCAGTCCAGCTAGGAATAATGGATTGGACGATCGCCGCTAGCCAGTTGGAGGGGAGTGGGTAGTTGAAATAGTTATTCGGGTTTATGGACAATAGGATTTTACATACGGATTCTTTGTCATAGAGGTTGAAGTCCGTCTAAAGTGCTTGACTTTTTGGTGAAGTCTGTGGGGGGATCGCAGGAGGAGTGGGCAGGCCAGGAAGGGATAGAGAGTATGTGGCGGCACTAAGTTCATTTTCTAAGGCTGCGACTTTGTCCGCGAAAAAGGAGAATTCCTCATATTATATTAAAGACTTGGGGGTTTCTTTCGAGGTTTAGACCAGTTTATTGGATTGGTGTTTGACCAGATCGAAGAGCATGCGAGTTCTGTTCTTGGCGTTCTCAAGTTCGGATCTGAAAAATTATTTTTTAGAGTTAAGGATGTTCTTGTTGTAGGCATTTCTGGCAGTTTGGAGAAGTTTTACTTACAGCGAAGAAACTATATGAAAAACAATATCGAACATCCCCACTTAGGCCAAACTGCTTGAAACATTTGTTCAGAGGCAGTGCGGCAACCAAATAGAACAATTCAGCTTGCTCGACCAATATCAATCTGTGTTCCATGCAGGACACAAGCCTGAATCAGCCATTACCCACATAATAGATGACGCATTAAAAAACCTGGACCAAAACGAAGCCCGTCTACTAATCTTGCTTGACCTATCCTCGACCTTTGACACCGTTGTGCGAAGTTGGCCTGATATTCAGTGTTCACTATTCTAGTGATCACTATGTATCAGTCCAAACAACCCTTATGGTGATTGGTTGTAAGTCAACCTTATGGACCAGCTATCCTAGTAGCATGGATACGAGCAGTCTTTGGGCTAAACTCTAGAGGGCGTGTTAAGCCAGCTGTTATACCATCACATATACCCCTTGAACACCAAGTGAAAGGACACCACACACGTGTTATGAAAATAAACAGTGTATTTATTTAGATCACAACAGTACTCTTTATGAGGACAGGGTACTAAGCACACAACAAAACTCTTACGAAAATACTTTAAGTTGCACAATTTACACAAATGCCCGAGGGGCACGAAAAACCATATACTATGGAAGTGGAATGCGAAATTACTAGCAGGTAAGTACTGGACTAATAGGCTTTGGAATCGCTAGGACTACGTTACTGAACCTTCAGATTACTAGTAGGAGGCCTAGGGGACTTGGGTGCAGTGTGCGCACTCTCACACGGGATGCAGGACAAAGTCTATGGAGGCTAGTAAAAGCAAAGTTAGTGTTCTCGGGCGAACCCGATAAGGTAGGTTGAAAACGAAAGTGGATCTGGACCCTTGGATAGTGAGGCTGTGCTGGGGCACCGAAATGCTGAAGTTACCTAGCCCAGGGGCTGCGGCTGCATAGGTCTGAAAAGACGTCGGAAACCTTTGTTGACGAACCAGGAGCCTGAAAGGAGTTGCTGGCAGGCGACCAGTGAAGATTGTTCGATGGATCCAAGCCTGGATCGAAGATGGAAGACACCTGTAAGCAGAGGGGACCATGTCCTGAATCACTAGCCAGTGATCAGATGGGCACCAGGATGGCACCGGATGGAGTCACCTCGACCAGGTGAGTAGGCGACGCTGGGCTCTGCAGTCTCACGGACCAGGAGGCGTTGTCGGCGACCAGGATGGAGGTGCGAGCTGTCCCACGATGGTTGATGCTGTCGACGTCGCTGGACCCAGGATTGGGGCAACAAGTCTTGGCAAATTCAAGCCCACGCGGTGGACTCAAAATGGCGTCTGGAGTGGACCAGGAGGGTCCGGGGTGCTCCTCTTTTGGAAGGGAGGAAGGGCCAGTCTGGAGCAACCAGACTAGCAGTGGTGATGTCGTCGGTCGTCGTCGGAAGGCCACAAGCCAGCGGGCTAGTAGCCAGACAACGCGGTGAGCAGCCAAAAAAGCAGAAGGGCCCCACGCAGATCTCGTGGATGCTGGGGGGCTGGACTTCGGTGCTGGAGCTGCTCAGGGTCGGGGCTTCTCGGACCCCAAAGCACTCACCAGAGGATCCCTCGGCGGTAGTGCTTGAAAGAAGTCGTGCAGTCCTGATGATGGTCGGGCCCTCGAGGTCTCGTCGCACCTACGGTTCTCAGCTTAGCTGTAGAGGTAGGTAGAGGTCAGAGGTGCCAGGGAAGCCGGGTCTCGTCGAGCTGGTCAGTCGGATTCCGGAGGAAGGACGTGCAGCAAACCGCAGTGTTCTTGATCGTGCCTGCGGGTGCAGGGTGACTACTCCTTAGCCACAAGGGAGAAATCTTGAGAAGAAGTCGAGAGTTCCTTTCGTAGAAAGTAGTTTCTTGATTCAAAGATGATCTAATTTGGAAGGGTCCCCGCTCCTGCCTGTTTCCTAAAGAAAGGGGTGGGTACGCGACTAGGTCCTGCCCTAGGGGTGGGACCAGGAAGGGGGGTGGTTACACCCCTCTCCCATGCAGGACTTTCCCCAGGTCAGGGGCTGGTGTGCCCCTGGAACTGGTTCTAGCCGGCCTATGCGTAGTGAGCACCGGGGTGCCACTTGCAGTCACCTTCCTGTAAAGCCCTGCCTACCCAGGATACACAAAACCCTGTCTGGGATGGTGCTAGCACCGCCCCTGACAGGAAACCCTTTGTCCAAGCTCCCCTCGCTGGAAGGACTCCCCGCTGCAGGGGGTCAGACTTGTGTCTGTGGTGGCAGCATCCATTTTGTGATGCTGAGGCTTGAGTTAACTTTTACCGGGGTTCACAGTTACATACATGTCGTGCCCCTCTAGAAGGGTGGAATGCTAACCCCGTCGCCAGAATTGGCGAGGGGTTAGTATTCCAATTCGTATGACACCTTACTCGACATGTTTTGATAAAGCGATACCAAAGATAGCATTTAACCGCGAGGATTATTATGCAATTAAGAGTATATGGTACGCGTTATCATAGAACAGCTGTTAGGACTTGGTTCCACAAGCTGCAGACGGGCTCAGCTCATGCCAGAGCACCATCTCACATAATTCCAAGCACTCTGCCTTCAGGATTGTTAAGGCCTGCCATAGGAGTGACTGATAGGAATACATGTGTCCATTTTAGGGTTGGATATAGGTATACTATATCTAAAGCAAAGGGTGATTACACCACTTTGCCCCAGCTGTCGTGCAGCCAGTTGTGTCAGATTTAGATGGCCAGCCAGGGGTGGCATAATACATGCTGCAGCCCCTGGTAGGCCATGGGTACACCTATGCCCTGAATTACAGGGTCTGATAAGGTGGCCCAGTACCAATTGGTAAATGCACCTAAGGTACACGTGTCAATTTAGTGAGAGAACAGCTAGGCTGTGGGTCTGATTAGCAGGCCCACAGCCAGGGAAGTCGTAAACCAGTGAAGCAAAAAGCAAAAATCTGGGGGGATCTTAGGATTGCAGACCCTACTCTCCTACACATGTGGGTCCAGTTGGGGGTCGGCTTACCCATTTTCAACAGGATTGGGAATCGGTTACATCAGATCTTTGGGTTCTCAATCTTGTGGAAAATGGGTATGCCCTTCCCTTTCGGGAATTCCCTCCGAATTACCCTCCTTGCCAAGGCTTTTGCACCGAGGAACATCTGTCACTTCTGCAGGAGGAGGTGCTAACTCTGTTACGAAAGGGTGCGATAGAGGTGGTCCCAGAGCAGGAAAGGGGTCAGGGATGCTACTCCCGGTATTTCCTGATTCCCAAGAAGGATGGCAGACTTCGTCCATTCCTGGATCTCAGGATCTTGAATCTCTATCTGAAACAGGAGAAATTCAAGATGCTCACCCTTGCTCAGGTTCTTCAAGTGCTGCTAGAAGAAGACTGGATGGTGTCGCTCGACTTGCAGGATGCGCACTTCCACATCCCAATCCTGAAGTCGCACAGGAAGTATCTCCGTTTTACGGTGGGATCGCAACACTACCAGTTTGCGGTCCTTCCGTTTGGTCTTACTACTGCGCCTCGAGTCTTCACCAAGGTGATGGCGGTGGTGGCAGCACATCTCAGAAGGTCGGGGATTCCGGTTTTCCCCTATCTGGACGACTGGCTGATCAAAGCGGAGTCGTCAGAGAAGGTGCTCCATCTGCAAGAGACAACTCAGATGTTGTACAGATTGGGTTTTTCAATAAATGTACCAAAGTCTCACCTGGTGCCCTCCCAGCGCAACCTGTTCATAGGTGCTGTACTGGACACAACTGTTTGTCGTGCATTCCCCCCTCCTCAAAGGATTCGTGACATTCAGGAAATGATTCCTTTGTTTTGCAATGGAGCAGTCGTTCCAGTCCTGAAGGCCCTTCGCCTGCTTGGTCTGATGGCTTCATGCATTCTGTTGGTCAACCATGCACGCTGTCACATGAGGACACTCCAGTGGTGCCTCCGCAGGCAGTGGTATCAGCACAACGGGGATCTCAGGGAGTCGGTGAGGATCTCCAGAGAAGCTGCTGTGGATCTGTCTTGGTGGGGCGTGGAAGGCAACCTGTCTCAAGGAAAGCCTTTTCAGCTGCCTCCTCCGGTGGTCACAGTAATATCGGATGCATCCACTCTAGGGTGGGGTGCTCATCTGGGGGATCTGGAGGTCAAATGTCTTTGGTCTCTAGAGGAAAGGTTGCTTCACATCAACCTTCTTGAATTGCGGACGATACGTCTGGCGCTCAAGGCCTTTCTCCCTTCCCTTCGCGGTCGGTCGGTCCAGGTCCTGACGGACAACATGACCGCGATGTGGTACATCAACAAGCAGGGAGGAGTGGGGTCGCAGTGTCTCTGCAGAGAGGCTCTGTGACTCTGGTCCTGGGTTCAGGACCACCAGATTTGTCGGATGGCAAATCATCTGGCCGGGGTTCTGAACGTGCGAGCAGACAGTCTCAGTTCTCTGCCGACCAATAGTGGAGGCTTCACCCGGAGGTGGTTCGTCACGTCTTTCGGACGTGGGGGACTCCTCAGGTGGACCTGTTCGCTACTTGCGAGAATGCTCACTGCCCGTCCTTCTGCAGTCTCCAGTATCGGTTGCAAGGAGCCTTGGGGGACGCGTTTCAGTTGAGTTGGGAAAGACGGCTCCTTTACGCGTTTCCTCCCATACCTTTGATTCCTCGGGTTCTGAGGAAGATTCTCCAAGACCGGGCCCAAGTCATATTGGTCGCCCCGGACTTGCCAAGAAGGGTGTGGTATACAGATCTTCTCCACCTCTCCTCTCACCCGCCGCTCCGTCTCCCTCTCAGGGCAGACCTCCTCTCTCAGATGGAGGGGCAGGTTCTACACCCCCACCTCCAGACATTGCACCTTCATGCCTGGAGATTGAACGGGGCAACCTGAATTCCTTTTCTCTCCCGCCTGACGTGGTGGATGTCATCTTGTCAGCCAGTCGTGACTCCACTAAGTCCGTCTATTCATATAGATGGTCGAAATTTGTCACTTGGTGTGGTGGGACTTCTATTGACCCTTTGGGAGCCCATTTGTCTGATGTTCTCCAGTTTGCTCTTTCCCTGGCGCGGCAAGGGCTTGCTGTTGCCACGTTTAAGGGCTACCTTTCTGCGCTGTCGGCTTTTCTTTGTTTGCCTGACCAGCCTTCTCTTTTTAAGTCTCCTGTAGTTTTAAGGTTTTTGAAGGGCCTCACAAATAAGTTTCCTCCTACTCCCTTTATTGTGCCTCAGTGGGAATTAAATCTTGTCTTAACCTTCTTGATGGGTGCTCCTTTTGAGCCCTTACACAAGTGTCCTATGAGGCTTTTGACTTTTAAGACAGTCTTCCTCGTTGCAATTACCTCGGCAAGGAGGGTCAACCAAGAAGTTCCTTTTGTTGCTTCGCTTCAGAGGCACAGGGAGAGGCAACACATCACAAACTTCTTCAACATTCAAAAGTAAGACCCAGAGCTCCTTTAATGAAGGCTCAAACAGAGGGGTTATAGTGGCAACAATAACAAAGGCAGTGGACGTGGGGGCAATAACACCAGAGCCTCCTTTGCCACCAAACAGTGAATTGATAACACCCCCTCCAGACCACTCAACAATTTTCGGACGCAGAATACAACAATTCCTACCAGTCTGGACCACCATTACCACAGACAGGTGGGTGGGACAAATTATTCAGTATGGTTACTGCCTGGAACTCACTTCTACTCCACCCAACATACCACCTAAACACTGTCCTATGTCCAAAGAACACATCATGCTGTTACAAGAGGTCACGTCCATGCTGCAAAGCGGAGCCATAGAGCCAGTCCCTTTTCAACACCAAGGAACGGGAGTTTACTCTCTATGCTTCCTAATTCCCAAAAAAGATGGATCCCTCAGACCCATACTAGATCTCAGACCTCTGAACCAATACATACACTCAGAGCATTTCCATATGATTACTCTACAACAAGTACTCCTGTTACTCCAGCAAGGCAACTTCCTTGCTACATTAGACCTCAAAGATGCATATTTTCACATACCTATACATCCAGATCACATAAATGTCTCAGGTTCACAATAGAGGGTCATCATTATCAATTCAAAGTTCTCCCATCCGGGGTAACTACAGCCCCAAGAGTTTTCACAAAATGTCTAGCAGTAGTAGCAGCACACCTCAGAAGACAACACATCCACGTGTTTCCATATCTAGACGATTGGCTCATAAAGGCCAACTCGTACGCGCAGTGTGCAAGCATACGTCTCAAACAATCCAGCTGCTGCACAGTCTGGGTTTTTCCATAAATTACCCGAAATCACATCTACAACCCTCCCACATACAGGAATATCTGGGAGCTACAATAGATACCTCAGTGGCACAGGCATATCCAAATCCAGTCAGGATAGCCAACATGCAGACTCTTATCGAAAAGTTTCAGCCACAGCACTCTCTGCCAGCTTGAGTGTTCATGCAGCTCATAGGCATGATGGCCTACTGCATATTCATTGTCCCTCATACCCGACTTCAAATGCGTCGATTGCAAGAATGCCTAGCACGGCAGTGGAACCAAGCTCAAGGACAACTAAAAGACCTAGTGTTGGTAGACAGTCGCGCTTACAACTCTCTGCAATGGTGGAACCCACAAAATCTTTCCAAGGGACGACTGTTCCAAGAGCCGGTTCCAGAAGTAGTATTAACAGCGGACGCATCACTGACAGGTTGGGGAGCCCACCTGCTTCAATACACAGTCGAAGGGCTCGGGACAATCAAACAGAAAACACTGCATATCAACCACTTAAGAGTTGCTAGCAGTTTTTCTAGCACTGAAAGCATTCCAAAAATACTTGTACAACAAGGCTGTGTTGTTCCAGACGGATAACATGACAGCCATGTACTACATCCAGAAACAGGGAGGGACACACTCTCCGCAGCTGTCTCACCTAGCACAGAGCATATGGAGGTGGGCAATTCCCCAAAACATTTTTTCTCCTCACAGAACACCTGCCAGGGAAAGACAATCAAATGGCAGATCTGTTAAGCATACAGTCAACAGCTACACAAATGGGAGATTCACCCTCAAGTTCTCCAACCATTCTTCCAAAAATGGGGGCATCCAGAGATAGATCTGTTTGCCACAAAAGAAAACTCAAAATGCCAGTACTTTGCCGCCAGGTTCCCACAACCGTTGTCACAAGGCAATGCGATATGGATGAACTGGTCAGGCAGGATTGCGTACGCTTTTCCACTAGGCCCACTGATTCCGCTGGTGGCACGCAAACTAATATATACAGTGCCTGAAAAGAGGAAAATAGACTGTCCTAAACCATCTCCTGTTCCTCCAAAGAAGCAAATTCAGACTGTACCCACAAGACCTGCCTCACCACAAATAGAAATACTAGATATTTCTCCTGCGCAGTCACCAGCTAGTACACATAGTATAGTTCCACAGGAGGAGGATTATGGGGATACATACTCTTAACACAGTTATCAACAAATAGAGGACAGTAATGACCCAGATAATATGGCTAGGTCATCAGGTGACCCATGGGAAGATTACAATGCACCAGATCTACCACAAGACGAGGCATACCCGTCTAGACCATCTCCACCAGATGACACCATTGGGTTCACACAACTCCTCCATAGAACAGCTACTTTCCATGGAGTAGACCTGCATACAAATCCAATAGAAGAGGATTTTCCTATGGATACACTGTTAACATCACATTGAACCACTACCACACTGCCAATACTAAATGGAGTGGTAAAACACGCACCAGAAATATTTAAAGATCCAGTCAGGGTCAGGGTAATTAGCCCCAGACTGGAAAAGAAATATAAAGCGGCTCCCTCTGATCCTGCATACATTAAGGGACAGTTGCCACTAGATTCGTTGGTAGTGTTGAATGCGAGAAAGAGAGCCAATTTGCAGTCAACAGGGGATGCTCCACCTCCTGACAAAGAATCAAAGCTTCTAGATGCCTCAGTGAAGCGCACACTATCACAAGCTGCCAACATTTGGAGGATTGCTAACACTCAAGCTCTGTTAGCAAGATATGACAGAGCTCACTATGATGAGCTAGAGTCTCTCATGCAGCACCTGCCAGAACAATTAATACTAGAGCAGCTGATTTAATACAAGAGGGCAAGGTTATAACTAATACAAACATAAGATGCGCACTAGACACTGCAGACACAGCATCTAGAGCGGTAAACACAGGAGTACTGTTGCGTAGGCATGCATGGCTAAGAATCTCTGGATTCAAACCAGAGGTACAAGCCAGTATACTAAACCAGCCATTTGACCAACAGCATCTTTTCGGTCCAAATGTAGACAGTGCGTTGGAATAAATGAAAAAAGACACGGATACTGCAAAATCAATGGGCGCTTTACAAACACAAGCCCAATGACCTTCCTTTCGTCGCTCCTCCTATAGGGATGCATCAAAAGGCTTCCAAGCTGACAATACCTCCTCTACTTACAGAAAAGAAACGAAAAAGTTGCAGTGCAAAAAGAATGTGGTGCAAGAATTGTGAAGTGTAAAATTGCCTATGAGGATGCCAAAAGAACGATTTTATTAATGAGGCCACCCAAATGGCAAGATTAAAACGCAGAGTGAGGGTAGTATTTAACAAATACAACTACCAAGTGATCTAATCGCTGGTCAACATGTTTCAGCCAATAAATGGCTTTCTTCAGGACCTAAGAATGGAACACTACTGCAACGGTGAAAAAAACTGTGCTCAAAAAGAACCAGAAAAAACACACAAATAGATACAACCATGTGTACCAGGGAGACCTACCCAATGGTAAGCGTCTGATTGGTAGAAGGTGTGGTCTTGTTTGGATTGGGAGTGGCCTCACCTCGCCTGGCACTCGCTCAGGTCAATGAGGCCCGCTCTGTCAGTCGGTGCCTCTAACCCCCTACTGAGCCGAGGGGCACTGCAACTTTTTCTTTTCCCACAGCTCTTGACCTTCTTCCTGTGGCGGCACACACTGGTAATTTGGATGCCAGCTCTTCCTCATAATTGTCCAGTGCGGAATCTGGATGATACCAGTGAGGAATAAAATCCTAAATGATGAAGCTCCGCCAACGGGTGGACTGATGGGTCTTTTCTAGTTCTATCTTTCTATGTCCTCTCTCTCCTCACACTTTTGTCTATACACATCATAGTGGTAGTCATTATGCTGTCTAACAAGTAGACCCTTTCTTTGTCAGCCTCCTAGACCCCTAGTACCGCTTGTGTGTTTTTTGCTAGCTAGATTTAGGGGGTAGGGTACTATTCAGTCTTAATCATTGCTCCCCTTAGGACCCCTTTATAAAGTTTTTGATTGATTATTGCCTGGAGCTCACTTCCACTCCTCCAACAATACCAACCAGACAACGTCCTATGTCACAAGAGCACCTCTTATTACTAAGTCACGAGGTACAATCACTACTGCAAAAGAGTGCAATAGAACTAGTACCAAGGGAACACCAAAACACAGCGGTTTACTCCCTTTATTTTCTCATACCCAAAAAGGACGAGTCTCTCAGACCAATTCTGTAACTAAGACCCCTAAACCAGTACATACATTCAGACCATTTTCATATGGTCACATTACAACAAGTTTTACCGTTACGAGAAAAAGGGGACTTCCTTGCTACATTAGACCTCAAGGACGCCTACTCCCACATTACCATTCATCAGTCTCACAGAAAGTACCTAAGATTTGTGCTAAAAGGTCAGCACTACAAATTCAAGGTGCTCCCCTTCGGAGTGACCGCAGCACCTCAAGTATTCACAAAGTGTCTAACGGTACTAGCAGCACACTTAAGAAGGGACAACATTCATGTATTCCCATATCTAGACGACTGGCTAATAAAATCCAAGTCATACAGCCAATGTGTACAGCACACGCATCAAACAGTCTGCCTGCTGCACAAACTGGGATTTACAGTAAATCAAAACAAGTCACATCTACAACCGTCCCTATCTCAGCAATACCTAGGGGCCACAATAGATACCTCCAATGCAGTAGCGTACCCCAACTTAATAAGAATACAGGCTATGCAGAATCTTATACAAAAATTCCAAGCACAACACTCACTACAAGCTCGAGTGTTCATGCAGCTAATACGAATGATAGCATCTTGTATTTTCATAGTGCCATACGCAAGACTACAAATGCGCCCCGTACAAGAATGCTTGGCAGGTCAGTGGAATCTGGCTCAACAAGACATAACCGATCTGGTGGTGGTAGACGACCGGACGCATCGCGCTCTGCAATGGTGGAACAACAAAAACCTTTCCAAGGGCCGGCCGTTTATAGAGCCAGTTGCACAAATAATACTGACCACAGACGCATCTCTCACTGGATGGGGAGTGCACTTACAAAATCACACAGTACAAGGAATATGGACAATGAAACAAAGAGTACTCCACATAAATTATCTGGAGTTACTAGCAATCTTTCAAGCTCTAAAATAGTTTCAACATTACATATCAAACAAGGCTGTATTAGTCTGGACGGCAATATGACAGCAATGTATTATATTCAGAAGCAAGGAGGAACACACTCCCTATAGCTCTCCCGGCTGGCGCAGAGCATTTGGAGATGGGCCATTCCTCAAAACATTTTCCTCTTAGCAGAGCATCTACCAGGAGTTCACAATCAATTGGCAGATCTGTTAAGTCGTCAGAGACAACAGATAGACGAGTGGGAGCTTCATCCTCAAGTTCGTCAACCATTCTTTCAAATGTGGGGACAACCAGAGAAAGATCTGTTTGCCCCACAAAACAACTCCAAATGCCTAAGCTTCGCCGCCAGGTACCAACACCCATTATCCAAAGGCAATGCGTTATGGATGAACTGGTCAAACAAATTTGGGTACGCTTTTCCACCTCTCCCACTAATTCCATTAGTGGTACGCAAATTAAGACCACATTCTCTCACATTGATTCTAATGGCACCAACGTGGGCGAGACAACCATGGTACACAACGCTACTGCAGCTCTCTGTAGTACCACATCACAAACTAAAACTCTCCCCACATCTACTAACACAGAACCATGGAGAGATTATGCATACAGACCAAATGCAGCGCAATCAAGCGATTTGGCTCCTGAGGTCCTAGAGTTTGGATATCTAAATTTACCTACTGAGTGCATCATTAAAGAGGCAAGACGTCCTACCACTAAAAAATGTTATGCAGCAAAATGGAAAAGATTTCTGATAGATACATCTGCCGTGTGGATTCCTCACCTTGTGAATATCCCCCTTGCGTCAGCAACATCCGGAAATTCTTTTGTAGCCTCGCGCCGACGTGGACTCGGACGTCTGTAGACACGACATCGCTCGCGACTCCGCTGACGTCACCGACGCCTACAATAGGCCCACGCCGGCGTGATGACATCAGTTCCCTTTTTTCCGCGTCGTCGACGCTAACGGTTTAACGGGTTACTCTGTAGCTTCTAGTATCCTATTAATTTGTTTCCTCGATTCTCCTTTCTCTGACCTTTTTGCTTGTTTGTCATGTCGACAAAGAAGACCGGGTTTAAGCCTTGTGGAGAATGTGGGAAGATGATGTCCGTTACGGACCCTCACCAAGACTGCATATGGTGCTGAGCTCGGATCACGACGTTGAAGGTTGTTCATCGTGCCAGAAGATGAATCCGAAGGCTCTTCGAGAGCGGGAATCGAAGCTCCTGGTGGCCAAGCTTAAAGAAAGTAAGGCTAGAAAGTCTTCGAAGCACTCGAAGAGATCGAAGTCGAGGTCGAGGTCTCGTGAGGCGTCGGCCTCGAAGTCCTCGTCTGACCATGCTTCCGGTTCTCGGAAAAAACATAAAAAGAGGAGGCATGAATCCCGTCATCATTCAGGGGATAAATCTGGTTCAAGATCGAGGTCTCCCAGGAGGGTGAAGTCGAAGGTGGTTCCTCCACATGTGTCGGATCATGAAGGTGAGGCTTCGCCTTCGGAGTCGGTGGCCCATTCTCCGACTCCGGTTCCGGATCCGACTCCGGCTCCGTCTCCGGCTCATTCTCCGACTCCGGATGACGCCGATGGAGTTCCTGTTGAGGGGGAATCTTTGAATCCTGTTGAAGAGGCAGATTCAAACCTTCCTCGAAGTTAACCTGAGCATCCACCATTCCCGACACCAGGTCAGGACCCTTCCGCGTTTTTAAACGCGATGTATGGTGTTTTTTCAAGATCATGGTTCCCCTCTGGTGCGCCTTCGGGTCCCATGGGTCCTATGGCCTTTAATTTGGGTGTTCCTCACTCATATGCTCCGGCTCCATTCATGCCGTATATGCCAACCCCGACTCCGCTGTGGCAGTACCAAGCTCCACCAGGGTCGACGCCGGTATCGACGCCGGCCCGCCCGAAGTCGACGACTCCGGCTCCGACGTCACCGGCTCCAAGCAAGTCTATGGATCCTCCCTCCAAGCCCTCGGATTCGGTTCCGAAGTCGGCTCCGGCGCCGTCGGATTCAGCTTTGGATTCGGCGGCACTTCGAGTCAAATTCAGGTCTCGAAGAGAATCTCAACGTCTGCTTGAACAACAGGGGGTTGATGAGTCTTCTTCTTCTGATATGGAGGAAGGCGAGCTGGATGGTGGCAATTTCGACGACCTGGCAGAGGCTAGTGGTCTCGAGTTTTCCCCGGAGTGGTCTTTGCCTTCGGGATCTGATACTCCCTCCAGGGATGTTCAACCGATCATGTTGTGATGAGGAAGGCAGCTGGACTTTTGGGTTTGTCTTTGCCTACTGTCGAATTTAAGTCGAATTTGCTGACTTAAGTTCTTCATTCTCCTAGTCAGGCAGTGGAGCCTTTGCTTCCATTTAATGAAGCCTTAAAGGAACCCATTATGGAGGTGTGGAAAAAGCCTTTCTCTGCTCCTGCAGTTTCCAAGAACGTGGCTCGGAGATATAGGGTGGCTCCTGAGGACCCTGCATTCTTGTCATCGCACCCTTCTCCTGAGAGCTTGGTGATTCAGGCTGCATTTTCTAAAAAATCGATTGGACCTTTTCCGCAGGTGCCTAGCGACAAAGAGGCCAAGAAACAGGACCAAATAGCTAAAAAGACCTTTTCTTCGTCAAGTATGGCACTGAAATCTACTAATGCCACTTGCCTTATGGGTAGATACATTCATGCTCTAATGGACTCTATGCGCACATTGATCCCTAAGGTTCCAGAGGATAGCAGAAAAGACTTTGAGGAAGCCTTGTCTGATTCTCAGGCTGCTGCCCGTCAAGTCATCCAAAGCGGGCTTGATACTGCAGATTCTGTGGCGAGGATCATGGGCACAGCGGTTGCCACTAGGCGTTCGGCCTGGTTGAAGTCATCCGATTTTTCAACTGATGTGCAGTCTGCTTTATTAGATTTGCCTTTCGATGGTGAGGGGCTCTTTGGGAGAAAAGCAGATGCGGCCTTGGAAAGATTCAAGGACAGCAGGGCGACGGCTAGATCTCTTGGTCTTCAGGTCAGAGGCTCTACGACCAGGAAATTTAGAGGTTTTGGCCGTTCCTTTCGTACATATAGACAAGGGCAGCAGCAGCAGCAGCAGCAGCAGCCGCAGCAGCAGCAGCAGCAGAATACCCTGTATAGATCATACAGGGGGAAGCAGAGAGCACGTCCTCGGGGGCGTCAGCCCAATTCCTCCTCTACCTCCACCAACCCCCCAGCCACAGAAAAGCAGCCCTAGATCCGCCATTCAGGATCATGTAGGCCCAGTGGGGGGCCGGCTTACCCACTTTCTACGAGATTGGGAATCGGTTATATCAGATCTTTGGGTTCTCAATCTCGTGGAAAATGGGTATGTCCTTCCCTTTCGGGAATTCCCTCCCAATTACCCTCCTTGCCAAGGGTATTGCTCAGAGGAACATCTGTTTCTCCTTCAGGAGGAAGTCCAAACTTTGAGGAAAGGTGCGATAGAGGTGGTCCCAGAGCGGGAAAGGGGTCAGGGATGCTACTCCCGGTATTTCCTGATTCCCAAGAAGGATGGCAGGCTTCGTCCTATCCTGGATCTCAGGATCTTGAATTTATACCTGAAGCAGGAGAAATTCAAGATGCTCACCCTTGCACAGGTTCTTCAGGCTCTGCTGGAAGAAGACTGGATGGTGTCGCTCGACTTGCAGGATGCGTATTTCCACATCCCCATCCTGAAGTCGCACAGGAAGTATCTCCGTTTTACGGTGGGATCGCAGCACTATCAGTTTGCGGTCCTTCCGTTTGGTCTTACTACTGCACCTCGGGTCTTCACCAAGGTGATGGCAGTGGTGGCGGCGCATCTCAGAAGATCGGGGATTCCTGTATTCCCCTATCTGGACGACTGGCTGATCAAAGCGGAGTCGTCGGAGAAGGTGCTCCATCATCTGCAGGAGACAACCCAGTTGTTGTACAGGTTGGGTTTTTCGATAAATGTACCCAAATCTCACCTGATGCCCTCCCAGCGCAACCTGTTCATAGGTGCTGTACTGGACACAACTGTATGTCGTGCATTCCCTCCACCTCAAAGGATTCGCGACATACAGGATATGATTCCTTTATTCTACAATGGAGCGGTTGTTCCGGTCCTGAAGGTCCTTCGCCTGCTCGGTCTGATAGCTTCTTGCATTCTCCTGGTCAACCATGCATGCTGGCACATGAGGGCACTCCAGTGGTGCCTCCGCAGGCAGTGGTATCAGCACAACGGAGATCTCAGGGAGTCGGTGAAGATCTCCAGAGAAGCTGCAGCGGATCTGTCTTGGTGGGGCGTGGAAGGCAACCTGTCTCAGGGGAAGCCTTTTCATCTGCCTCCTCCGGTGGCCACGGTGATTTCGGTGATCAACAAACCGGGAGGAGTAGGGTCGCAGTGTCTCTGCAGAGAGGCTCTGCGTCTCTGGTCCTGGGTTCGGGACCATCAGATTTGTCTGATGGCAAATCATCTGGCCGGGGTTCTGAACGTTCGGGCAGACGGTCTCAGTCGGCAGTTCTCTGCGGACCACGAGTGGAGGTTTCACCCGGAGGTGGTTCAATCTTTCAGATGTGGGGGACTCCTCGGGTGGACCTGTTTGCCACTCGCGAGAATGCTCACTGCCCGTCATTCTGCAGTCTCTAGTATCCGATGCAGGGGGCCTTGGGGGATGCGTTTCAGTTGAGCTGGGGAGGTCAGCTCCTTTACGCGTTTCCTCCCATTCCCTTGATTCCTCGGGTTCTGAGGAAGATTCGCCAAGACCGGGCCCAAGTTATATTGGTCGCCCCGGATTGGCCAAGAAGGGTGTGGTACTCAGATCTTCTCCACCTCTCCTCTCACCGGCCGCTCCGTCTCCCTCTCGGGGCAGACCTCCTCTCTCAGATGGAGGGGCAGGTTCTACACCCCCACCTCCAGACATTACACCTTCATGCCTGGAGATTGAGCGGGGCAACCTGAATTCCTTTTCCCTCCCGCCTGACGTTGTGGATGTCATCTTATCCGCCAGGCGTGACTCCACTAAGTCCATCTATTCTTATAGATGGTCGAAATTTGTTGAGTGGTGTAGGGAGAAGTCTATTGACCCTGTGAGAGCCCATTTATCTGATATAATACAGTTTGCTCTTTCTCTGGCGCAACAGGGGCTTGCTGTTGCTACTGTGAAGGGCTACCTTTCGGCTCTGTCAGCTTTTCTCTGCTTGCCTGACCAGCCGTCTCTTTTTAAGTCTCCCGTGGTCTTGAGGTTTTTGAAGGGCCTCACGAATAAGTTTCCTCCTTCGCCTTTTATTGTGCCTCAGTGGGATTTAAATCTTGTTTTAACCTTTCTGATGGGTGCTCCGTTTGAGCCTCTTCACAAATGTCCCATGAGGCTTCTTACCTTAAAAACAGTCTTCCTCGTTGCAATAACCTCGGCAAGGAGGGTAAGTGAGCTTCAAGCTCTGAGCTCTAAGCCCCCTTTTCTGACCATTCATGCTGATCGAATGGTTCTCAGGACCAGGGCTGCTTTTCTGCCTAAGGTGGTGACTCCCTTTCATTTGAGTCAGTCCATTACCCTACCTTCCTTTTATCCTCCCCCTCACCCTTCTAAGGAGGAAGAGAGACTGCACCGCTTGGACCCTAAGAGGGCGGTTTCCTTTTACTTGGACAGATCCAAGGATTTTCGTTTGGAGGACCAGCTCTTCGTTGGGTTTGCTGGTTGCAAGAAGGGAAGAGCGGTCCATAAAAGAACCTTATCAAGATGGATCGTTCTCTGCATTAAGATCTGCTACTCTTTGGCCGGTAAGGAACCTCCAGAGGGTATAAGGGCTCATTCTACGAGAGCTAAGTCTTCGACCTCTGCGTTGGCTAGAGGTGTGCCTGTTGAAGATATTTGTAGAGCGGCAACTTGGTCTTCCCTCCACACTTTCGCGAAGCATTACTGCTTGGATACCGAAGTCAGGAGGGACGGCCATTTTGCGCGCTCTGTCCTTCAGGATTTCCTGGTTTAGAAGAGTGGACACCCTCCTCCGGGAGTAGGGACTGCTGTGGGACTCTATTCACAAGGTGAGGAATCCACACGGCAGATGTATCTATCAGAAGAACAAGTTACTTACCTTCGGTAACGCTTTTTCTGGTAGATACAATATCTGTCTGTGGATTCCTCAATGACCCACCCGCCTCCCCGTTGTCCACTCTTCTATGCCAGAGTAATTGTAGTGTAATATATATTTTTTTTGTTGTCAAGGAAATGTATTGCTTTCCTGCATTTACTTTACACTGTGTGTTTTGCCTTGACTATTGTATACTGTGTATACTTTGTATATATCTACTGTCATTGGTCCGTCCGTGTGCCTCGATGGCACGGAAAAAAGGGCGGAACTGATGTCATCACGCCGGCGTGGGCCTATTGTAGGCGTCGGTGACGCCAGCGGAGTCGCGAGCGATGTCGTGTCTCTATGACGTCAGAGTCCACGTCGGCGCGAGGCTACAAAAGAATTTCCGGATGTTGCTGACGCAAGGGGGATATTCACAAGGTGAGGAATCCACAGGCAGATATTGTATCTACCAGAAAAAGCGTTACCGAAGGTAAGTAACTTGTTCTTTCTGTATATTGTACAAACAACAATGTGAACCCCGTGAATGTTTCAATACAAAACTTCATATGCTATCTATTACATCTTCAAAGATCTAATTTATCATACTCTTCAATTAGACTGCATCTAGCAGCTATAGCGGCATATCTCCAAAACAGACATTTGTCACTGTTTAGACTACCTGCAATCAAAGCGTTTATGGAAGGACTTAAACGAATAATTCCTCCTAGAATACCACCTTCTCCAGTATGGAATTTAAATGTTGTTCTCACAAGACTTATGGGTCCACCATTCGAACCATTGCATAAATGTGAGTTACAGTTTCTTACATGGAAAGTTGCCTTTTTAGTAGCAGTTACATCACTACGAAGAGTAAGTGAGATACAGGCATTAACAATTCAAGAACCATTTATACAACTTCATCATAATAAATTGGTTCTCAAAACAAATCCAAAGTTTCTGTCAAAGGTCATTTTACCATTCCATCTCAACCAATCCATTGAGTTGCCAGTATTTTTTTCACAACCGCAAACAGTTGCAGAAAGAGCTCTACACCCACTAGACGTAAAAAGAGCAGTTCTATACTACATAGATAGGACAAAACCTTTTTTTCGTAAAACTAAACAACTGTTTGTGTCCTTTTCACCTCCAAATAAGGGCAATCCGATTTCAAAATCGGGTATTGCCAGGTGGATTGTTAAGTGTATTCAAATTTTTTACCAAAAAGCAAAACACACTTTAACCATTCCTCCTAGGGCTCATTCTACCCGTAAGATAGGAGCATCTATGGCATTCTTAGGGAACATACCATTAATTATATTTGTAAAGCAGCTACATGGTCTACTACACACACATTTACAAAACACTATTGTGTAGATGTGCAGGCAAAGCAACAAGCAAGTGAGGGCCAGGCTGTACTAAAGATATTATTTCAAAATACTGCAACAAATGTGGGTGACTGCCGCTAAGAGAGAAACTGCTGTGCAATCTATGCAAAAGTGTGTGGTCTGCAGCCCATATGCCTCGAACGGAAAATGCTACTTACCAGTATGCATCTGTTCTTGGCATTATTATTATTATTTATTTCAAAGTTTTACATAGCGCGAACAAGATCTTCGCAGATATCAGAGCGCTTTACATAGAAGGGTACATGAGGGAACAAAGTCAAATAAGTAAATTAATAGATCACACAGTACAAACAATACAAATAGGTGACTGCAAAGCCAATCATGTGAGTAATAAGACAATTCATACAAATAAGTAAAGGGGTCAAGCATGTAATACAGATCGGTGCAGGGTGTTAATAGGGTTCGAGATAGTAGTTCAAGTGTATTTAGCCATGAGGATAGCTTGTACTTCTTTTTTAAAGAGTGTAGTGGAGGAGATAAGCCTGGTTTCGGGAGGGAGTGAGTGTGAGAAGGTGGCCTGATATGCAGTGCTCACTATTCTAGTGAACACTATGTATCAGTCCAGCAACCCTTATTGATGATTGGTTGTAAGTCAACCTTATAGACCAGCTATCCTAGTAGCGTGGATACGAGCAGTCTAAGGCTAAAGACTCGAGAGGGCGTGTTAAGCCACCTGTTATACCACACATATACCCCTTGAACACCAAGTGAAAGGACACCACACAAGTGTTATGAAAATAAACAAGATATTTATTAAGAATCACAACAGCCCTGTACTCTTTATGAGGACAGGGTACTAAGCACAAACAAAACTCTTACGAAAATACTTAAGTTAGCACAGTATATACAAATGCCCGAGGGGCACGGAAAACCATATACTTGAAAAGTGGAATGCGAAATTACTAGCAGGTAAGTACAATACTAATAGGCTTTGGAATCGCTAGATCTTGACTATAGAATCTTCAGATTACTTCTAGGAGACCCAGGGGACTCGGGTGCAGAGTGTGCACTCTCACGCGGGATGCGGGACAAAGTCTATGGTAGCTAGAAATTGCAAAGTTAGTGTTCTCGGGCGAACCCGACCTGGTAGGAGGAAAACGAAAGTGGATTCTGACCCTTGGATAGTGAGGCTATGCTGGGGCACCGAAATGCCGAAGTTACCTAGCCCAGGGGCTGCAGCTGCATAGGTCTCAAAAGACGTCGGGAATCCTCGTAGACGGACCAGGAGCCTGGAAGAAAGAAGTTGCTGGCAGGCGACCAGTGAAGAAAGTTCGGTGGATCCAAGCCTGGATCGATGGAAGATGACACCTGAAAGCAGAGGGGACCAAGTTCGAGACTACTAGCCAGTAGTCAGTGGCACCAGGAGGGCACCGGATGGTAGCCACCTCGACTAGGTGAGTGGGTGACGCTGTGCTCGGAGATCTCACGGACCAGGAGGCGTTGTCGGCGACCAGGATGGAGGAGCGAGCTGTCCCACGAAGATTGAAGCTGTCGGCGTCGCTGGACCCAGGATTGGGCAACAAAGCCTTGGCAAATTCAAGCCCACGCGGTGGACCTAAAATGGCGTCTGGAGTGGACCAGGAGGGTCTGGGGTGCCTCTCGAAGAAGGAAGCAAGGGCCAGTCTGGAGCAACCAGACCAGCAGCAGTGATGTCGTCGGGCGTCGTGTAGAAGGCCACAAGCCAGCCGGCTAGTAGCCACACAGCGCGGTGAGCACGCAAAAGCAGAAGGGCCCCACGCAGATCGTGGAGATGCTGGAGGGCTGATCTTCGGTGCTGGAGCTGCTCAGGGTTGGGGCTTCTCGGACCCCAAAGCACTCACCAGTGGAAGACTCTGTGGGCTTGTTAAAAAGAAGTCGTGCAGTCTTGGCGATCGTCGGTCCCTCGAGGTCTCGTCGCACTCACAGTTCTCAGCTTTGCTGTAGAGGTGAGTAGAGGTCAGAGGTGCCAGGGAAGCCGGGTCTCGTCGAGCTGGGTCGTCGGATTCGTGAAGAAGGACTTGCAGCAGACCGCAGTGTTCTTAGGATGGTGCCCGCTTGATGCAGGGTGACTACTCCTTAGCCACAAGGGAGAATCTTGAGGAAGAAATCTTGAGGTCCTTTCGAAGAAAGTCGTGTCTTGATTCCAAAGATGATCTAATTTGAACAGGGGGCCCGCTCCTATCTTTATACTAAAAAAGGGGGCTGACCCGGTGACTAGGTCCTGCCTATGGGTGGGACTAGGAGGGGGGTGGTTACACCCCTCTGCCATGCCGGACTTCCCCAGGCCAGGGGCTGGTGTGCCCCTGGAACTGGTTCAGACCGGCCTATGAGTAGTGAGCACCGGGGTGCCACTCAGCAGTCACCTTCCTGAAAAGCCCTGCCTACCCAGGATACACAAAACCATGTCTGGGATGGTGCTAGCACCGCCCCGGACAGGAAACCCTTTGTCCAAGCCTCCCTCGCTGGAAGGACTCCCAGCAGCAGGAGGTCAGACTCGTGTCTGTGGTGGCAGCATCCATTTTGTGGAGCTGAGGCTTTAGTTAACTTTAACCGGGGTTCACAGTTACATACATGTCGTGTCCCTCTAGAAGGGTGGAATGCTAACCCCGTCGCCAGAATTGGCGAGGGTTTAGTATTCCAATTCGTATGACACCTTACTCGACATGTTTTGATAAAGCAATACCAAAGTTAGCATTTAACCGCGAGGATTATAATGCACTTAAGAGTATATGGTATGCGATATCATGGAACAGCTATTAGGACTTGGTTCCGCGAGCTGCAGACAGGCTCAGCTCATGCCAGAGCACCATCTCACACGATTCCAAGCACTCTGCCTTCAGGATTGTCAAGGCCTGCCATAGGAGTGACTGATAGGAATCTGTGTGTCCATTTTAGGGTTAGGGTTAGGTATAGGTATACTACACCTACAGCAAAGGGTGATTACACGACTTTGCCCCAGCTGTCATGCAGCCAGTTGTGTCAAATTTAGGAGGCCAGCCAGGGGTGGCATAATACATGCTGCCGCCCCTGGCAGCCCTGGGTACATCTATGCCCTGAGTTACAGGGTCTGATAAGGTGGCCCAGTACCAATTGGTAAATGCACCTAGGGTACACGTTGTAATTTAGAGAGAGAAAAGCCAGGCTGTGGGTCTGATTAGCAGGCCCACAGCCAGAGAAAGTCGTAAACCAGTGAAACAAAAGCAAAAAAATCTGGGTGATCATAGGATTGCAGACCCTACTCTCCTACAGTGAGTTCCAAATCCTAGGCGCCATTCCTGAGAAGGAGCGCTTGTATGTTTTTTCCTTCCGGAATCTTCGAGGTTTCAGCACTAGATTGTTTGTGCCTCTCGTGTTTCTGATTCCCCCAGATATTGTCAATTTCTGAGCATGGTAGCCGGGTGAGTTTAGGTGTACCGCCTTGTGTGTCATGCAGGCGATTTTCAGATGTATTCTGGCTTCAAAAGGCAGCCAATTCAGGGACTTCAAGTCAGGGGTAATGTGGGAGTGCTTTTTTGACCCAGTGATGAGTCTCGCTGCAGCATTTAGAGACGCTTTTAGTGGTGCGGTTGTAGTTAGTGGGAGTCCGCAGAGGGCGGTGCTGCCGTATTCAGTTCGTGGGATGACTAGTGCTTGTACTGCAGTTTGGAAGTCTTTGGCTGGGAGGTAGGGTTTAAGTTTCCTCAGAGTATTGATCTGGAAGTTCGCTCCCTTTGTTGCCTTGCTGATAGGTTGCTGCATGTTGAGATTGGTGTCGAGTGTTAGGCCTAAAGATTTTGCTGAGTCCACGATGGTGGGTTGGACATTGAGTGCGGTTAGAAGTTTAAGCCAATGTTGAGTGGTGGATATCTTCGCTGGAAGTGAGATCGGAAGGAACTCTGTTTTCAGGGCATTGAGTTTGAGGTGATTGTCGGCAAGCCAGGATTGGGTGCATCTGATCGTTGAGTTCAGGAGCAGGATGTCATTGGGTGATTGTAATTTGAGGTAAAGTTGGGTGTCATCGGCGTACATGTGGAAGTGTACATTGGATGCTTGTAGCAAGGTGGTGAGAGGTTCCATGACTAGGTTGTACAAAGTTGGGGATAGAGAGGATCCTTGGGGGACGCCTAGCGTTACAGGTACTGGCGAGGACATCAGGTTGTTGCTCTTGAATTTCTGCGACCTGTTGTGAAGAAAGGAAGTGAACCATTTGAGGACAGTTCCAGATAAGCCCATTCTTGTGTTTAGAAGTTCTAGTAGATTCTCATGTTTAACGGTGTCGAATGCTGAGGAGAGATCAAGAAGGATGAGGAGGCAGGTGTCATTTTGGTGTAGCATTTGAAGTGCGTCGTCAATTATGTGAGTCATAGCAGTTTCTGTGCTGTGTCCTGCTCGGAAGCCTGACTGGTGAGGGTTGAGGAGATCGAATTGCTCAATGTGTTTAGTCAATTGTAGTTGTGCGCATTTTTCTAGCAGTTTGGCGAGAGTGGGGATATTGGTGATGGGACGGTAATTGTTGAGATCAGAGGGGTCGGCTGTTGGTTTCTTTAGTAGAGGTGTGACCTGACCAACTTTGAGGGAGTCGGGTATGCTTCCTTGTTGGAGAGAGCTGTTGATGATTTTAGTCCAGAGAGGGAGAAGCAAAGGGGTAAAGTCTTTTACTGCGAAGGCAGGGAGGGGGTCCGTGAGGTGATTGGATGGTTTCAGGGTGCTGAGTAATTTGCCAATTTCTTCTTCCGAGTATGTGCCAAAGGTTGACCATGTAGCATTGTTTTTTGGTTCAGCGGGTGCTAGGCATTGGGGTTTGGAGTAGAGGCTTGCGTCCATGAGGAGATCGCTTTTTATTTTGTCCGTTTTTTGGATAAAGAAAGCAGCGAAGTCTTCACAGGAGGGTGCCTCACGCCCAGTGTTGAGTGGTTGTGGTTGCTCCTTGGATTGTGACTTGATTAGCTCAAACAGTTTTCTCGGGCGGTTTTTTGCTTGGTCAAGTTGGAGGCTGAAGAAGTCCGATTTTGAGCGTTTTATTTTCCTGAAGTAGGCGTTTCTCTTTTTCTTCAGATCTTTTAGGTGCATTGCGGAGGGGGCTGATCTCCAGGTCCGTTCTGCCATTCGCATGTCTCTTCTATCTTCGTTGAGACTCCCGTCGTACCATGGTTTGGAGATTTTAGTAGAGACTCTTTTTAGCTGCATAGGTGCAGCCTCATTAATTATAGAGGTCATAGCGTTGAGATAGTGGTCAGTCAGACTTTGGACGTCCGTGGCGCCTGCAGGTGGGAGTAGGAGATTGCAACTGTTAGGGGGCAAAGAGCCTGGGTTGAGCTTTTTCGAGTCTCTTTTCCAGACTTTGGGCTTGGAGAGTTGCGCCGGGTTGACTTTGACTTTTTCGTTGATAAAGAATGTGATAATATGATGATCTGACCAGTCACAGGGTTGGATGGATTCGAGTTGGATAGAGTCCTCTTTGGAGATGATCAGGTCGATGGTAGAGCCTTTCTCGTGGGTCGGGCTGTTGCATATTTGGGTGAGGTTAAGGGCATCGAGGAAATTTTTAAGACTATTTACCACCGCGTCGTTGCGGTCATTCCAGTGGAGGTTGAAGTCACCAAGGTATATTTGGGTGAGCTAGCGACCGGAATTGGTTGAGATCATATCCATGATTTGTTGGGAAAAGGTGAGGTTGTCCCTGGGTCGGTGGTAAATGCTGTGAAGAGAACATATCGGTTTGCCCTCACTAATAATGTCGAGGCAGATGTATTCCCAGGATGTTGGGGATGGTAGGGATGTGGAATTGACTTTCTGAACAGAGAGGTTGTTCCTGTAGATGCATGCGATTCCACCACCTATTTGGCCTGTTCTGTCGAGTCTGATAATGTGGTAGTTGGGAGGAACCAGAATGTCCATTATGGGTGTCGAAGATTCAGTTAGCCACGTTTCAGTCAGGATGATTAGGTCAAGGTCCCGCGATAAGAGGAGCTCAGCAATGGCTGCTGAGTGTTTCGTGGCCGATCTGCAGTTGAGAAGAGTGCATTTGAGACTGGGTGTGTAGAGGGTGTTAGATGGTTCTAGCGAGAGAGGGACTTTTCTAAGGTTATTGGGGATGGAGAATCTGCTGTTTAGTGTGGGTGGTCTAAGGGGATTTGGGTGTATCGTGGGAATGTTGCGGTGTGGGGTGCTTGTGTGAGTTTGGGGGGCTGGGTCATAGGAGCGGAGAAGGGTGAGTGTGTCGAGGTCAGAAGAAGAGTTGTGCGTGCGACGAGGGCGGTTGTTGCGATTAAGAGCTGGGATTGATGTCAGATTGGGGGATAGCTGAGTGCGAGAGTTTGTCGGAGGGGTGGGGGACAAGTTTGGCGGGGAGGTGTAGATGTGTGAGGGGTTGCAGGGGCGATGCGGGGGACGAGGGCAGTTGCTGCGCCTATGAGCAGGGATTGACGCCTGGTGTGGGGCGTGATGAGGGTGGGGGTCCGCCGGCGGAGTAGGAGACAAGTTGGGAGGGGGGGTGGAGGTGGGTGGGCGGTGTATGGGGTGTGTGGAGAGTAGTTCTTTGATGGCGTGAATGTCTTCTTTGATCTGAGTGAGGGTGGCCGTGATGTATTCCATCGTAGGGTAGGTGGTGGGGGTGGGAGTGGCAGTCAGGGGTGAATGGCTGACCAGGGAATTCGTGTGCAGGTGGGAGGGAGGGCTGGTGTTCGAGCAGGTCTGCGTTGTGTTGGTGTGCGGGATGGGGTTAGGGAGGCGAGAGGTTTTGGACGGGAGGGGTGTGGATGAGGTAGGGAGGAAGTTGGTGTTATGGGTGAGGGCATTGGTGGTAGGCGGGGGGGTCAAGGTGTAGGCTGGGAGACTGGTAGCCGTGGTGGGGGTGTAAGGAGGGTAATGGGGGCTGAGAGTAGGAGGGGAAGTGGGATTGGAATGGTTCTGTTGAGGGGAGGGGGAGTTAAATTAGGAGAGGGGGTATGTTCTGCGAAGTTGGTTAGAGGGTAATGAGGACTGAGAATGGAGGGGGATAAAGGGGGGGAATTGTCGGAATGCGTGTTATTCTGGTGCTGGACTAAGGTTGGTGTGTTATGGGTGGGAACTGTGCTGTCAGCGGCGAGCGGGCATGTAGGGCTGCAGAACCACACACGCCCACCCACCTCCCCGGCTACCTATATCTGTTCCGGTATCATCTTATTTAGATGCACAATACATGGTCATCCTTATCTGTAATGATACAACTCCATCATTTGCCCAAATGGCGAAAACAATCGGAGGATGGAGTTGATGCCCATGCGAACTACGGTCTAAGGGAGGAGTCACCCAGCAGACAAAGACTCTTCCAAGACAAAGTGTAATCGTCCGGGCCCACCACCAGATGGTGATCTAATGCAAAAGTGTGTGGTTCTGCAGCTCTACATGCCAAGAACAGATGCATACTGGTAAGTAGCATTTTCCTTGTTGCTTTTGCTCCACAACATAAGGGTAACCCTATTTCAAAAGCAGGAATAGCCAGATGGATAGTCAAGTGTATTCAAATATGCTATCAAAAGGCTAAGCGCACTCTTAACAGTTCCCCCAAAAGCCCACTCAACACGCAAAATGGGGGCATCCATGGCTTTCCTAGGAAATATCCCATTAGAAGACATATGTAAGGCCGCTACATGGTCTACCATACACACTTTCACTAAACATTACTGTGTAGACGTGCAAGCTAAGCAGCAAGCTGCTGTAGGGCAGGCTGTCCTCAAATCTCTCTTTCAAACTGCTGCAGCTGGTACAGGTGACCACTGCTAGAGGAGATACGAACGGAAAATGCTACTTACCAGTATGCATCTGTTCTTGGCATGTAGGGCTGCTGGCATTCATATATCCCATCCTCCTCCCCGGTGCCTATCACAGCTGCAGTACTTTTATTTCTACATCTCCGCCACTCAAGCCCCTCCAGAGCCCCTCCACTACTCCTCACCAGGACTGCTGCACGATTGCAGAATGCTGCTGCTCCTCTGCAAACTTTAGTTCTCTTCCAGGGGATCCTCATCAATAGTCATAAGCATTAGAATATTCCCGCCCATGCGCGGGACCCCGGAAACAATATATTATATGTGCCCCACATATACATATACATATATATATAAATATATATATATAAAAATAAGCAATTGCAGCCAAATAAAACAGTAGAGCTGGAATATGCTGTGAAGAATTTCCACCATACATGTGTATTAGCATTAGAAACATGATAAACAACACCAATGCTTGTTTAGAAACTGTTTTAATGCTTAGAAAACAGCAGAAATTCTTATAAGACACTGTAAGCATATACAGCTCCCAGGCTGCATTGCAAATACCCAGTCTAAAAAGACTGAAAAGCTAACCCTGTGGCTGCATGTACCAAAACTGACGCTGTGCCTTTAAGGCACCTCTGCCCCTAGCTTCCCATCATGCCTCAGGGGTTACAGTTAGGTCAGTTGTTCTTTCCGGCTCCTTCAGGAAGGACCCTGGATACACAGCTCCACAGTTTTTCTGCCTTTTTCAGTCAGAAAAGCTTCTAAAGAACATTTTTTTGATTTACTTTGACTTTTTACATCAGGGTCAAGTAAATAACTGCTTAGCAGTCGAATTTTTGTGAGGTTTTTCCTGTCAGGATGCCTTCATTATTCGATGATTGCCCTTCTTGTGGCCACAAGAAGGCAAAAACGGACTCTCATGAGGTCTGTATTTTATGCTTGCCAGAAGATCATGATCCAAAGGACTGTTCTCATTGTCAAAACCTGTCTGACAGAACTTTAAAAGACAGGGAGAGGAACAGGCTCTATGGTTTGGCCCAAAGATCCATGAGGGGAAGATCTACAGAGAGGAAGAGTTCAAAGAGACCCAGAACTCCCTCCAAAGGCAAGTCGGAGCGTCCATCGACCTCAGCGCCGGGCTCGGCGCTGAAAAAACAACATCTGATGGAAAAATCGAAAGATAAAGCTCCGTCGACGTCGGGACCGGCGTCGACGAGGAAATCGTCGTCGAAAAGAAAATCACCGACGACGAAGAAAGCTCCGCCGTCGTCAACTAGGCGACGATCGGCGTCGAGAGAAGCCACGAGATCTCCGTCGACGAGAAGATCGACGTCAAGACGTAAGTCAACTCCGCCGCCGTCAACCAGGCGACGGTCGGCGTCGAGAGACAGAATACACTCGCCGTCGTCCCAACGTCGACAGGCTTCGAAGAGTGTGACACCTCCGCCGAAGTCTCCACGGAGGCGCTCGGCGTCGAGGAGCAAGAGCCCCCTCGGACGATCGTCGTCGAGGAAGGGATCATCGTCGAAGACGTGTCGGCGCTCGACGTCGAGGATGTCCAATCCTCCGCCGTCGCCACATGCCAGGTCGACATCAAGGGCTTCGTCGACGACAGGACGTCGAAGGCCATCTCCGTCGCCGACAGACCAACGTCGGCCGACGTCGAGACCTCCGTCGACGGCAGGGCAACGCCGTTCGACGTCGAGACCTCCGTCGACGGCAGGGCAACACCGCTCGACGTCGAGACCTCCGTCGACGGCAGGGCAACGCCGTTCGACGTCGAGACCTCCGTCGAAGGCGGGACGACGCTGTTCGACGTCGAGGGAGAAGACACCGTCAGCGGCTCGACATCACAGGACGACGTCGAGAGAACACGGGTCGTCATCGAGGCGTTCGACGTCGAAGATTATCACTCCGTCGACGCCGCAGAGGCGTCCAACGTCAAGGGAAAGACTTCTAAGACGTCCGCCAACACCGGTGAGACGAAAATCCCCTTCAGTGCCTTCGACTATTTTGGTGACCCAATCGGCTTCTCACCGTTCCTCCTCAAGGGCCTCTAGCTCATCGAGGTCCAGTTCCAGGAGTAGAAGTCCGTTGCCCCAGCGAAAGATAACACTCTCGCCAAGATGGTATGCTCCTTTGCACACGTGGAAGGATTCTGGAGCGACGGAGAGGCTGCACAGATATGTAAGCCCACTCCACAGGTCACCTCTTCAGAGACTGGTAGAAGAGGCAGACAGACAGAGTCCTATCAGGCACCAATCACACTCTCGGGAGAGGAGAGCGGAAAGGGCGCATACCCCCAGGGTCTCCCGATCACCGCGGAGAGAGCATCCCAGATCTCAAACGCCGAGAAGGGAGAAACGAACTGAGAGGTCGAGATCTCCACGAAGGGAGCGTCGGAGAGAATCACGTTCTCCTCGAAGGGAAGACCGACCGAGAAGATCGCCAGTGAGGAAGGTAAAATCTCACCACAGGAGAAGGAGAACACCATCAACCTCCTCCTCATCCTCTTCAAGATCTTCTAAAAGGGATTACTCCCCAACGCTGGCAGACAGCCCTCACTCCAGAGCTTCCCCGCTTGACGACGTCAACACATACCTAGACGTTCTTCAAAGGGGCGCTCAAAAACTTCAAATAGAAATGGCTGTTCCAGAAGTTTCCACTACTGTAATTTTTGAGACCCTTCGGCACAAATCATATTCACGGCCTTTGCTCCCATTGGTTCCAGGGATAATGGACCCAATCAAGGAGGTCTTCCTCACGCCAGCGGCAATCAGGGCGGTTCCGGCACGTATCCAGAAAAAGTATAGGCCGGCCGACTCGGACCCAATATTTGTTAAAGGGGAGCCTGCGGCGGACTCTGTTATCGTAGCCTCAGCTAGGAAGAATCACGCAGTCGCACCCTCTTCTTCAGTTCCTCCTGACAAGGACAGCAAGACCCAAGATTCTTGGGGACGCAGAGTGTGCAGCACAGCAGCTTCATCACTGAAAGTCTCTAGTGCCTCAGCACTTCTCGGCAGATATGATAGAGCACTGTGGGACTCCATGGAACGATTCAAAGAGAAATTGCCCAAGGAGGACCAGAAGGACTTTGAGGAGACAGTGACGGAGGGCTGTTTGGTGGCAAACCAAATGATCAGTTCGTCCGCAGATAACGCACTCCTAGCAGGACATGCCTACTCGCATGGGGTTTGCGCGAGAAGATCTTCTTGGTTGCGGTTGACGGGTCTCAAACCAGATGCCCAGCAACGCATCCTCAATCTGCCCTTCTCAGGATCTTCACTCTTTGGGGAGCATGCCGATCAGGAAATGACCCGCATGAAAACCGAATTGGACACGGTGAAGGCGGTTGGTCTGGAAAAGAAGAAAGAGCCGTTCAAGCGACGCTTCAAGACCAACAAGAACCGGGGAGGCCAACAGAGGGTTCAAACCCCTCAATGGTCTCAGAACAAGCCACAAGGGAAGACACAATACAGAGGAGGAAAATCAGGCAGAGGCAGAGGCGGACATCATCAGTCCTCTGCCACGCCCAGAGGAGGCAAGGCCTGAGCAGTGGCTTCCTCTGGCGCCGTTACCCACTCCAGTGGGAGGAAGTGCTTCGCAACACCTGGAAGAGTGGGTCAGCATCACAAAAGATCAGTGGGTGCTGAATATACTGCGCAATGGATATGCGCTACGTTTCCGGAAGAGACCACAACCGATTCCTCCAAAAAAGACTCGCTCGTACCATCTAAACCTCCTCAAAAGGGAGGTGAGCGTCCTCTTGCAGAAAAACGCAATCGAAGAGGTACCGCCATCCCAAAGGGGGAGAGGAGTGTACTCAAGGTATTTTCTAGTCCCCAAAAGAGACCAAGAGGACAAGTTCAGACCAATTCTAGATCTTCGGTCCCTCAACAAAGTGGTGGTCAAAGAGAAGTTTCGCATGCTGGCACTTCATCAGATATGTCCTCATCTACAAAGTGGAGATTGGATGTGTTCGGTGGATTTACAGGACGCGTACTTCCACATTCCTATCACACCAGGTCATCGGAAGTACTTGAGGTTTCTGGTAGGGAACAAGCATTACCAGTACAAAGTACTTCCGTTCGGTCTGAAATCCGCACCAAGGGTGTTCACCAAGTGCATGGCAGTGGTAGCGGCATGTCTACACAAAAAAGGTCTTTTTGTGTACCCATATCTGGACGACTGGCTCCTGAAGAGCCAGTCCCCTCATCAAGCCACCAAAGACTGTCGTCTGTGTCTTCAACAACTATACAGGCTTGGGCTCCACGTGAACACAGAAAAGTCAGTCCTGCATCCCACGCAAACCATCCACTATCTGGGAGCGGTCCTAGACACAAATTTAGGAAGAGCGTTTCCTTCGCAGGAGAGACTATCTTCCATGGGGCAGAAATGCAGAAAGTTACTTCAGTCTCCTCGTCCAAAGGTGCGAGAAGTAGCGTCTCTACTGGGCTCCATGGCGTCCTGCATCTTCCTAATTCCAAACGCCAGGTTGAGGATGCGTCCTCTTCAAGAGTCTGTGGAAGACCAGTGGGACCAAGCGACTGGAGATTGGGAGGATCGAATCATCCTATCTCAAGCAGCACTGTCCTCAATACAGTGGTGGACTCGCCCTCGGAATGTCTTGCAGGGAGTCCCTTTTCAGCAGCCTCTTCCTTCGATGTCTGTGATAACGGACGCATCTCTGGAAGGTTGGGGTGCTCACATGGGTCGTCTTCAGATTCAGGGTCGCTGGTCGACCAACCTTCAGACTTACCATATCAACATGCTGGAACTTCGAGCAGTACATCTGGCGCTCAAAGCGTTCCTTCCAGCAATCACAACGGACAAGATCTTGGTTCAGACGGACAACACTACAACAATGTTCTATCTGAACAAGCAGGGAGGAACACGGTCTCGCCCTCTGTCTCAGGAGGCCCAAGCCATATGGCACTGGCTTCTGGCTCGGGGACTGTCGGTGGTGGCAGTACACCTTCCAGGCGAGCTAAACACAAAGGCGGACGCACTCAGCAGGCACTTCGAAGATCAGCCAGACTGGGTGCTAAACGACGAAGTAGTCGAAGAACTCTTCCGTTGCTGGGGCCGTCCAGACATAGATTTATTCGCGGACGACGAAAACGCCAAATGCCACGCCTTCGCGTCCAGGTTCCACCGACCAGGGACACAAGGGAACGCTCTCCTGCTGGAGTGTACAGGAATGTTCGCCTATGCGTTTCCTCCTCTGGCTCTGATTCGGAAGGTGGTGGCCAAGCTCATCAGATCGAGCATGGACATGATCCTAGTTGCTCCGGATTGGCCGCGACAATGGTGGTATCCAGACCTATTACATCTGTCGCTGTGTCCACACAGACGTCTGCCATGCAGACCAGACCTGTTGAGCAAAATGAACGGGAGGATCCTGCATCCCAACCTCCCGTCACTGAACCTGACTGCATGGCTCCTGAGGTCTTGCAATACGGACACTTAAATCTGCCTCCAGAATGTATGAATATTTTAAAAGAGGCAAAGAGGCCTTCCACTAGGGCGTCTTATGCATTCAAGTGGAAGAGATTTTTCATTTGGTGTAGGGACCATGGCTTTGATCCCACCACAGGACAAGAAGAGGTAGTCCTCCCTTACCTCCTTTACTTAGCGACATCAGGGTTGAAATACGCTTCTATCAGGGTTCACCTATCTGCCATAGTAGCGTACAGAAAATCACCTACACAAACGTCGTTTTTTCAGGTCCCAGTGGTTAAGGATTTCCTTCAGGGATTGAAGAAGGTCTATCCCCCTGTGAGAAATCCTTCTCCTCCCTGGGAGTTGAACCTGGTTCTCTCCAGGCTGATGTCTACACCGTTTGAACCTATACACAAGGCCTCCTTGCAGCATCTCACTTGGAAGGCGGCCTTCTTGGTGGCAATAACCTCTGCTCGCAGGGTTAGCGAGATTCAAGCACTCTGCACCAAGGAACCCTACACGGTGTTTCACCACAACAGAGTGGTAATTAGAGCTCACCCCTCTTTCCTTCCAAAAGTGGTATCGGATTTTCATATAAACCAAACGATTACCCTTCCTTCGTTCTTTCCTAACCCATCGACCCCAGCTGAGAGGTCGTTACACTCGTTAGATCTTAAACGGGTGCTAAAGTTTTACCTAGAAAGAACAAAGGGCACCAGAAAGACAGACCAACTCTTTGTCAATTATGGGTCAATGAGGACCGGGTTTGCGGCAGCCAAGAGGTCCATCTCCAGATGGATTGTCTCATGTATCAAACTAGCATACCAGCTGGCTGGCAAACCTTTGTTACAATCACCCAAAGCTCATTCCACTAGAGGGAAGGCAGCCACAACAGCATTTTTACATGACATTCCCATGTCAGAAATTTGCAAGGCTGCGACATGGAAAATAGTCCATACCTTTACAAGGCATTATTGCCTAGAGTCTGATTCCAGAGCGGATTCTCAAGTAGGGCAAGCCTCCTTGAGAAACCTATTTGGGTAGAATAAGGCCTACTGTTTGGGCCTACGAATGTGAATGTTACCTGTTGATTCCTTTGCCCGCAGAGATGAGGTGAGGCTCGCTACTCTATTCTAATGCTTATGACTATTGATGAGGATCCCCTGGAAGAGAAGGATTAGTTACTTACCTGTAATCCTAGTTCTCTTCCAGGGGTATCCTCATCAAAGTCATAAGCAACCCTCCCGCCTCCCCGGGCAAAGGACTTTGTTTATTAAGTAGGAGATGTTTTAACCTGTTATTACCATGGTTTTGTTTTCAGTCTCCGAAAAGAACAACTGACCTAACTGTAACCCCTGAGGCATGATGGGAAGCTAGGGGCAGAGGTGCCTTAAAGGCACAGCGTCAGTTTTGGTACATGCAGCCACAGGGTTAGCTTTTCAGTCTTTTTAGACTGGGTATTTGCAATGCAGCCTGGGAGCTGTATATGCTTACAGTGTCTTATAAGAATTTCTGCTGTTTTCTAAGCATTAAAACAGTTTCTAAACAAGCATTGGTGTTGTTTATCATGTTTCTAATGCTAATACACATGTATGGTGGAAATTCTTCACAGCATATTCCAGCTCTACTGTTTTATTTGGCTGCAATTGCTTATTTTTATATATATATATATTTATATATATATGTATATGTATATGTGGGGCACATATAATATATTGTTTCCGGGGTCCCGCGCATGGGCGGGAATATTCTAATGCTTATGACTTTGATGAGGATACCCCTGGAAGAGAACTAGGATTACAGGTAAGTAACTAATCCTTGTTGTCTGTGCTGCTGTCGGGGTTGTTACGGGTATGTGGCTCCTCCACCTCCTATTCGACCAGCACCACTAACGCCGCACAACACTGCTCACAGACGCTCATGGACGCTCCAGGGAATCCAACCGCTACAAGTGCCAATACCACGGGACTGTCAGGGCACCGCAGGCACTGAGAGGCGCTACGGCGCAGCACCTCGATGCCGCCGTTTCGCTCGTTTTTCAAGCGCCTCAGCCTCTGTCTACGCCTCGGCGCTCACTTGCCCCCGCCTTCCACTACTATTGCTGAGCGGTGTGGTGCGGCGCGGTGTGGAGTGCCGCAACGCCTCAGGGCGGATCCGATTAAAAAAAACACACGCAGAAACACTCACGTGCCCGGCCCGGCTCTCGCTTCTTCTTCTGTGATGCGGTTGGTCTCGGAGCTTGTCTAGGAGTTTCTGGATGGCTGCAGCACGCCGGCCGGTTACGGCTTTCGGCTCCTGGCTTTCGGCTCCCGGTTTTGCTCCCGCTCTCAGGCAACAACTCCGCTCCACTCGAAAGCTCAACAGCGGCTTCCACCGTGACTGCTCAACAGCGCCACCAATGTCAGACTCGACAAATGGTTGAATGCTCTACATCCATTTACTTGGTCATCTCTTACTTTTCTATACTCCATCTTTGCCACAATGGCGAAAAACAATCTGAGGATGGAGAAAATGTCCATGCGCACTGTAGTCCAGGGGAGGAGTCACCTACACTGTGAGTGGTGTAGCTCACTGGTTAGAGGCGGCAGACCCGGGAGCAGAAGTCAGCCGGGACCATGGTTCAATTCCCAACGCGGCAGGGTCGTGGACTTGGGTGAGCGGACTCGATAATTCTCGCTTTGGTGCCTACTCTAATCAGGGGTCCCACTCGGCAACTCTGGGCATTAGCTTGCCAAATCTCCACAACGGCCCCATCAACGCCGGGGATGCCTGGCTCCACCTTGGGGACTCCCAGCAGGGACCATCCCACAGGGAAAGCCAGGACGGGTTCCCCAGCGTTATACAGCGCCAGGAAACCTACGGGTAGCAGTGCGCTTTACAAGCTCAAACATTAATATTATTATTATTATTAACTCTTCCAGGACAACAAGGTGCAAACATCCGGACCCAACACAAGGCTTCGATCTATGCTAAGAATGTCAGCAGCCCTACATGACAAGAACAGATGCATAAGTAGCATTTTCCTTTCACTACATCAATGTGATGGCATGATGGTTCCGTGCAGCCAGAAGTCCTTCTGAGCTGCATATAAAATTGCAAGATGAGGATCAAGAGGAAGACAAATTTCCTGAGCCTACGGATCAGGCTCCGGCCGTGGTGCCAACAGCACAAATGCTGTTAGATCTCCTCAACAACTTACGGTAAATGTTGACCGACTACTATCGCCGGTTCCCTCCATCAGAATCGGCAGAGTCGCTGCCTTCAATACTCATGCCTCGAGCACCTGCATCAACGTGGAGAACCCCAAGTCAATCCCACCAAACTCGGGAGGCTGTAACCTTAGATGACGACAGAGAAGAAGATGAGGTGGATGATAACTCGGTAATGACATTAGAGGTTTTCATCTCGTAATGGAAAGAGCAACAAAGAGGTTCCTAATTTCTATGGAAACTACACAGGATAACTGTTTCTTATATAACTTTAAGGATCAGCCTCAAAGACAATTCCGATAATAGACTTCATCTGGAAGGAGGGACTTAAAATCCTGTCCACTCCAAATTCGTTACCGGCAGTGTGGACAAAAAGTATAAAGCGCTCCTCACATTGCCTGCATACCTTATAGGACAATCAAAGACGGAGTCAGTTCTCACCCAAGCGGCTCTGAGTCGGCCAGAAACCCATCTTCACAAGTACCACTCCACCTGAAAGGGATGGCTGACACTTATACTCCATTGGCAAGAAAGTGTCAATGATAGCTGCAACTACTGTCCGGGCTGCAAACTCCCTAGCAATATTGGGGAGATATAACACACAAAGATGGTCGGATATATCACCATATATTGAAAAGCTTCCAGAGCCAGAAAGATCAGAAGCTAGAAAAATATTGCTTAAAGTAGTGTACTTCTGCAGAGATCATTGACTCAGCAGTGGATGTGGCATCTACAGGCTTCCGGCAGTTGGCAGGTGCAGCAGTGCTGAAAAGGCAAGGTTGGTTAAAGTCAGCATCATTCCGCCAGGAGGTCCAGGCTAATATCATCTATATGCCTTATGATTGGGAGTTTCTCTTTGGCCAGCATATTGATGAGGCTCTGCAGGCCATAAAGGATACAGAAACTGCGAGGTCGCTGGGGAACCTACAGTTTCGTATATCGTCCTGTCGTGGGTCCTATTCCAATAGAGGGGGCCACTCTCAACAGCGCTCGTACCAGTCTTCACAAGGTAACCAGCGATACCAACCATATAAACAACAAACATACAGGCAGCGAGGTAACAACTACTCGCAGGTAAAAAAAGAAGCCTTCTTACCGAGGACAAGCTACCTCTAGAAAGCAATGAGACATACCACGTGCCACCACCTCTGCCCACCCCAAGGTCAAATGTTGGAGGAAGAATATCCCACTTCTTCTTGAATTGGTCCAAAACTACTACGGACAGGTGGGTCCTGGATGTAGTGGCCAGGGGCCACGCTTTAGAATTAGTCAAAACCCCTCCAAATTCTCCTCTAAAAGGTCCAGCACCAGCCCACCTCAAAGAGCTGTTCTCCCAGATCAATCTAATGATTCGGAAAGGAGCAATCTTTGAAAGTTCCTCATTGCAAAGTGGAAAAAGGTTCTATTCGAGGTTCTTCCTCATACGCAAGAAGTCATAAGAATGGCGCCCTATCTTGGACCTGCGTGCCTCAGCAAATACCTCAAGAAATTATCCTTCCGGATGTTAACACTTCAAGAAATCCTCCAGCTTCTTTCCAAAGGGGGATCACATGGCCACCGTCGACCTTCAGGATGCTTATTTTTATGTACCAATCCTTCCTAGGCGGAGGAAGTTCTTAAGATTCAGAGTGGCTGGCAGGGATTTTCAATTCAAGGTTCTCCCATTTGGACTTCGTTCAGCGCCCCGTGTATTCACAAACATGTTAGCTCCAGTAGCGGCGCATCTTTGCTTAAGGCATTCAAGTTTTTCCATATTTGGATGATTGCCTTATCAAGGCCAATTCTTTAGAAGCAGCAAGAGCGCATGTTCAAGGATCCCTGATGCTAATCCAATCTCTGGGTTTCTCAATCAGTCTTGAAAAATCTCATCTAACTCCGTCACAAAGAAAGTCGTTTCTGGGAGTCGCACTAGATACTCTGCTCACTCAGGCTTTCGTTTCAAAAGAAAGGCAGCTCAAGATTTGCAAGATGGCTCACCTTTTACAACAAAGAGTGCATTTCAGTTCGGACGTTCAAGTCTTTTCTAGGGATGATTTCATCCTGCATCCCTCTGGTACCCAACTGTCATCTCCGAATGAGACCTTTGCAAGAGAAACTCAGCCTCCAATGGGTGCAGGTTTTGGTATCGTTCGACAAGATCAGCATAACTTACTGTATGAGAGAAGCCTTTCTCTGGTGGATTCAAAAGAACAATTTACAACAAGGATGTACATTCCTGACGAAAGTGCCAAGGTATACCATCACCATGGATGCTTTCCTCGAAAGATAGGGGGCACACCTTTAGGGAATGACAGTCAATGGAAAGTGAAATACACTGCAAAAGAAATGCCACATAAATCTGCTAGAGCTGAGAGCTATTTTTCTGGCCTTGAAGTCCTTTCGAACAGTATTACAGGGGTCCAGAGTTCCAATCAGGACAGACAAAACAACAAGTATGCATTACTTAAACAAGCAAGGGGGTACAAGATCGACCTTTCTGTCTCAGAAAGCCCAGGAGATTTGGGATTGGGCTCTGAATCTCAAGATCGATCTTTCAGCAGTCCACGTTCCAGGGGTGTCCAATCTGCTAGCGGATTCTCTCAGCATATCTGCAATATCAAACCACGAATGGAATATCCATCAACGACTCGGGACCAAGTCTTTCGAAAGGGGGGTCACCCCGACCTGGACTTGTTTGCAACAATTCAGAACTGAAAATGCCCGCACTTTGCAAGCTGGATTCCTCAAAGGGACTCATGTAGGGATGCGCTTCCGATGAACTGGTCTCGGATATATGCATACGCCTTTCCTATGTTTCCTTTGGTTCCCAGAGTCATCCGGAAAAGGAAGAGGCAGCTGTGTCGCCTCATTTTCATTGCGCCCAGGTGGTCTCGCCAATATTGGTTCACAGAGCTTCTGCTCCTCTCTGAAAGCGATCCCCTTCAGCTTCCATCAATACCGAGTCTTATGACAATGCAAAGGGGTCAAATTTGTCACCCGGACCCAGCTTCCTTGACATTAGCAGCTTGGCTCCTCAACACGCTGAATTTGCCCATCTAGATATCCCTGAGAATTGAGGTTTTAGCTATTGCTAGAGCACCTATCACTATTAAGACATACAAACTTAAATAGAAAAGGTTCTGTACTGGTGTCACTCTTCCGATTTACACCCAATTCATGCTAAACCGGAACAGATCTTGCCAATCTTTCTTCATTTGCCCAGATCAGGCTTATCTCATTCCACACGGAAGGTGTTTTTTGCAACCACTTCCAGATTCCATCAAGATGGCTCTAACTCTCTTTATTCTGCTGGAATATTCCAACAATTCTTTAAAGGTTTATTCAGGATGTCTCCTCCTATTCGACGTCGACCTCCATACTGGTACTTAAATGTGGTGCTCTTCCAGCTCATGTGTCACCCCTTTGAACCTATTCATAAAGTGGATCTCAAATTCCTTTCATGGAAGGTTTCTCTACTTCTAGTACTGACATCGGCACGTAGGGTCAGTGACATTCAGGCATTCACCACCAAGTCTCTGTTTTTTACAATTGACTTAAAATTCAGTGGTGCTTCGTACCAATCCAATCTACATGCCTAAAGTTCTTTCCGACTTTCATCTTAATGAGCCAGTGATACTAAGGACATTCTTTCCTGATCCTCAAACACATTGCGTAAGACAGATCAGGCTTTGTCAAGGATACACTGTATCTAAACAGACCATAGCCCGCTTGGTGTCCTCAGCAATCAGTCTGTCATCAGCAAGCGGGAAGACCTCTGGAATCGTTGCAGAGGGCACATTCTACGAGAGCGGTCTCCTCTTCAACAGCCCTTTTATCTGGTGTGCCTCCATCACATCTGCAGAGCGGCAACTTGGTGCAGCAGGCATACGTTTACCAAGTATTACTGCTTGGATGTAAATGTAAATGTAAATGTATTTGAGCATGTAAAGCGCACTGCTACCCGAAGGTTTCCTGGCGCTGTATAACGCTGGGGAAAACGTCCAGGCTTTCCCTGTGAGATGGTCCCTATTGGGCCCCCCCAAGGTGAAGCCAGGCATCCCCGGCGTTGATGGGGCCGTTTGTGAAGATTAGTCAAGCTATTGCCCAGAGTTGCTGAGTGGGACCCTTGGTTAGAGGGGCACCGAAGGCGAGATTTATCGAGCCCGCTGACATTGGTCCAACACCCTGCCGCGTCGGGAATTGAACCCTGGTCCCGGGCCGACCTCTGCTTCTGGGTCTGCCACCTCTAACCAGTGAGCCACACTACTCCACGATGCAAGCAACGCAGATACTTCAGTAGGACGAGCAGTGCTTTGCAATCTTTTTACATAAGGTGAGCCTCTGTTCTCCCTCCTCCTCTATGCTCTTTTAGACGCTTATTTTACATGTTATTCTCTGTGTCAAAGCATGTGTATGTACTATGATACAATGAGCGTCTATTAGCATCATGATGTGTACTGCTATCTACTTTATTCAGGCATGTGAATCTATGAAAGACACCCCAATACTGGAGAAGAACAATAGTTACTTACCTGTAATCTTTGGTTCTCCAGTATTGGTGTCTTTCATAGATTCACATGCACCCGCCCACCTCCCCTCAGAGGCTCCTTAGGCGATTGTTTTGGTTTCACTCCTGTGCGAGAAAATCTGAGAGCCTGAGCCTCTGGGGAGAACATTCTGGTGGGTGCTGTCGCCCGATTGGCTGCAGTTTGGTCTATACAAAATGACAAGGATAGTCATGAGTGTGGAAGTTTTTTGCACTGTAGCTTAGGGCTACTTTACTTCCTGGCTGGTTATTATTAAGGATTTTGGTTTCTTATATGCAAATTATTGCTTTTTTATGTACCGTGGGACTCCCACTCCGACGACGGGGAATGATTCAGGCATGTGAATCTATGAAAGACATCAATACTGGAGAACCACAGATTACAAGTAAGTAACAATTCTTATCCCCAGGCGTGAGACTGGATCCGGAAAATGTTTGCCCAGCATCCCTGCGCGCCGGGGGGACGGCATCACGCGACTCCGCCCATGTGTTGTCCGTGTACGTGACGTCAGCGAGGTCACAAAAGTCCCACCCGGGCGCCTACATCAATTTTTAGGTCTCAACCTGCGAAAGACTGCGCACATGCGCAGTCGAGCTGGCGAGACTTAATGACATAGAGTAAGTTTCACTCGCGCGGTTAAGCCCCGCCCCTCTTTTCCATTGGCTGGCGTCACCGTTCATGCTAAACGGTGGCCAGCCATTGGAAAAGAGGTCCTAGTGACGTTCTTCTTTCTCTTTTAGCCCCGTCCTGTTCAGACTAGGTTCCTTGACTTACTGCTGTGGTAAAAGCTTTCTTATCTTCTTTATGGGGTGAAACAGTTGGCCCCATAAAGAAGTTGAGAAACCTTTTACCACAGCAGGAATCATGCCGAGCCCGTCCAAGTGGGACGGCTCTAAAAGAGAAATGTGTACGTCGTCCGTTCTCGGACCCTGGCAGGGGCTCCAAGCGTTTCGCCAGTCACGCACACACAATATAATCAAGCTTTGAAGTTACTGGACGTCGTTCGTGCATCTGCCCGACGGGGTCTGAAGATCTTTGCAGTGCACCCATCATGCACGAGGTCCCGGATGCTACTTATGCTTTGGCGGCTCAGAACTCCTGCCTGTTGCTTTGTCCTCAAAATGCACCAGGGGCCGGAGCTCACCCCCACACTGCTTGGGTTTACCAATGTTTGTTGCGAGTTTCAGCGCGGAAATTTGCAGGCCTCCAAAGGAAGCGGAGACTAAGGCGTTGCCGGGAGATGAGATTGATTCTTATTTCTCTCTCAAGCGCAGCACTCCCTAACACTAACATTAGCTCTCGGTTTCCCCTGGGGTGGCTGTGTGGTGCCAACACAAGCTCCAGCCTGTAAAACACTTCATTAGCCAGCGGGCCAGCTGGTGCTGCCACTGGCGAGAGCCGCCACCGCCTGCGGGACCTCTGCCCCCATTCTCTTTCGAGCAGCAGCACTGCCGCCATGACAGCTGCTCCCATCCCAGGCAAAGGCGGGCTGTAATCAGAGCTCCCAGCCCTGGGGATCGCGGGCTACCATCAGAGCTCCTCCTAGCCCCAGGGGTACTGCAGTGATCGCACTGACACAATAGAAGGTGCAGCAAACGCACAGCATTCTGTCATATGGATACTTCATTACATATATTGCGTTAAGTTAGCATGAGTGTATTACATGTTTAAACAGCCGTTTTGCCTTCAGGCTTCAGTTTTGCACACGACACGTACTTGTTGTTGTAGCTTTCAGCCTAGAAGTGGTGAGGTGTTTTATTTGAGAATAATATGTTATTCCTATGCTATCAGCTTTGCCTTGTACACTTGGTACAAATGTCTGCACACTGAGAGCTGCACACTCTAAGATTAACCTAACACAAGGTTGCTGGGAAGTCTGATCCTCGCACCACATTAGACATTAGACATAACACAAATAATGTTGATGCCAACATATTGGGCTCTACGCGGGTTTAAGATAGAGTTACACGGAATGAACGTAGACACTTGGTGCTGCGCATGAAGAGAACTGGTAGATGCTGATGTGAACTGCTCCTACTGACATTGAGAGGTATGGGGTCGCCCTGCTAAAACCCGAATGAGACCTTCTTAGATATAATATAATATGCTAGATAGGGTGCGCGAAATATAGGTGATATAGATTTCTATAGAAATTGCATTATAACATGCTAGCACCTTTTGCTTACTATGGATTAGTGACTATGCTGCTAACTCTGATTTTTATAATCTGCATTTTGGTATTATACAAGATACTGCGTTTGAGAACTTTGCATTGAATAATAAATATTTCAAACTTGCACTTGTGTTCTTGACTCTCAGTTTTGGTTTGAAATGATTATATAACGAAAGAGTGTTCATGTGTTCCACGACTCCTGAGGTATTCTAAAGATCATGTTCTGGTTTGTCTAATACATGTATCATTCCATAATGATCCATGAGACACTGTAGCTAGCTAGGTAACTAGATTTCTGACACTGAGATGAGTTTTTGGATCATCCTAACTCACTAAGGTTCTAGATCTCTATGCACAGTTCTGTGGGAGAACGGAAACCCTGCTACATGGCGCCCAACGGATTGGTTGGCCGTATTTCATGACACTCGAGTAGTATATCATTCAGACCTTGACACCTTCATTCCCGTTTCCGGAAAACGGTGGTGTCGGAAAAACCTGCCTATTTATGTGATAGGTGTTTTCAAGCTTGAATTCTTCTAAAAAACGGTTTCTTTGAATTACTACCCAGTTGTGCTACACACAGTTCTTTGTCTGGTTTTTCATCTTCCTGTGCTAACATGGCAGTGGAAATAGCGCAGCATAGCCGCGTCGCGGTTCGCGATCACTTGCGGGGATATAATGTACCCGCTGAAGGCTTAGCTGTGGTTCTAGTTGTGAGTGCGGAACATGCGTACCCGTACGAATTGTTTTATTCCTGGGTGACGTTTCCGGAAGTAGACGCTAATTCGGGTGTCTATCACACATACACTGCCTCAGCAGTACCGGCAGCTTATGCTCCGTACAGGGCACTGGAAGTACCTATTGACGCTTGGCAGCACGGTGTTTGGTTTGGTGGCGCCCTACCCCATTCTTTGAACGCTACGAGGTTAGGTCCTTTGTCCATTCCGGGCACAAATTGGCCCGCCTTGGGTGGATTTACTCCTCATCCTAATCGCGCCACGTGTAACGTGGCTGACCTGAGGCGTCTTCATGAGGTCTCGGTTGGCGTGATTAGAGCGCTTGTTCATTACATTAGTCGTAATATTCAAGGCGCAGCCCCCGCAGGTGCGCAGCTTCGAGCAGAACAGGCTGGTTTAAAAATCAGTCCTGTCTTGGTGAATTCCGTTATGGGCAGAAAGCCAGATACTACGGATGAATTTCCTTACTGGCTTGCCGAGAAATTCGACCAGTTAGAGGCTGTGTTTCCTAATACGACTCCGAGTGAAAAACACCGGATTCTTACGCTTAGTTTACCGAAGGAAATAGCCCCGGACCTTGCTGACTGTGAGACATGGGGTAAGACTTTTGCAGCGGTTTACTCGAGGTGCTTTGGCACACCGTCAGTTTCGAACCTGTCTGCGATCCTCAAGCGTGTTCAGGATGATCACGGACCTGAGTCGGCGGTTGAGTTGGGTATGCGCCTGAACGGTTCATTTGAGACAGTTTGCGGTATTATCCTTGCCAATGTAAAAGGGGATGCAATGAACTTTCAAGTGGCCAATGGTCTGGCGTTAGTACCCGATGCCGAGAAACCCCGTCAGCTGGCAAAAATTATTGTGGCGGCTTATAAAACGGTTGGCCGCAATTCAAGGGGTGCGAAAGTTTTTCTTGAAAAAGAAAAGAAGCAGCCCCAGGGGCAGTCTTCGGAAACAGGTGGACAGCCCAAGTCCAAAAAACAAACTTGGCCGAAAAAGCAGAATAGGGGTAACCAACAGCAACAACAGACACAGGTCTCTAGTCCGACACCTTCGCAACCTGCGCAGTCTGAGCGAGTTTATGAATTGCGCGATCGCGCTACGATTAAATCGCCTGACAGATATCAGGCAACTGACCAACGCTCTCCTCGTTCCTTTCAGGACTCATCGGCTCCGTCAACCGGTGGTGGAGGGGGCGGCAGGGGCAGGGGTGGTCAGCAAGGACGTGGCCAGCCCCGCACGCGAAGTGAAGGGGACAAGCGGGACGACTCTACGCCAAAGAGACCGCAGTTTGCCAAGAAGAAAGTCGCTGCCTTAACGGCGCATCGATATGCCCCAGATAGTGAGAACGCGGCTTCGGAATCTGACGTGGGCTCTGACCTTGCTGGACAGCGCGGCGGAGATTACCATAGTGAGAGAGGCCCTCCGTCCACTGTTGAAGGTGACAGCGACTGACACTTATGTTGTAATCGAAACAGCTGATACACATGTTGCTCCCCCTGAAAGACTTTTTGAAATTGTCCTGTTAATTGAAGGTGACATGCAGCGAACAGTAAAAGGGGTATTTTGGGAAAATCTTTCGGATACGTATGACATTTTGCTTTCGGAGGCTGACTGGCCCCCACCTTTTGTTCTCGCAGCTCCGCGAGGGGAGGAGGTAATCCTCCCCAGTTTCGCGCACACTGTACCGAGAGTGGAAGCGCTGCATTTTGCAGAAGAGTGGGCTCTGGCGCTTGCGCCGGCTGTGTACCGAAATCAGTGTGGCTGGGATAAATTGTCCCCTAGCCATGAGATTCCATTACGGTCACAGCCTCAGCCACAACCCCAGTATCCCATACGGCGTGAAGCTAAAGCTTCGGTCGCGGCTATCCTTGAACAATTGGAATATCAAGGTGTAATTGAAACATGTGTGTCACCAATGAATAATCCCCTTTTTACTGTTAACAAGCCGGACGGCTCTTATCGTCTAGTTTTGGATTACCGGCATTTGAACTCGCATTGCCGTAACTGTGCGGTACAGAATACTCACGGCTCTGCCCTAGTGAATAGTCTTGAGCGTAAACGGTTCAAAACCACGCTTGACATTTCCAATGGTTTTTATGCACATAGATTAGATGGTCTAAGTTCCCAATGGACCAGTTTTACATGCGGCGGCGTACAAAAAATGTTTAAACGACTCCCAATGGGATATAAAAATAGTCCTGGAGTGTTTTCCGCCCGCATTGTCTCTCTTTTGGAGAGTTTCGATCCAGTTGCATGTTCGTATGTGGATGACATTTATCTCACAGACGACGAGCTTTGGGTGCATCTGTGTCGAGTAAACAGCATAATTTGTAACTTTGCAGACATGGGTTACAAGTTTAACTTTGCAAAATCACACATTGCGGAGTACACAGTGTTGTTTCTAGGTTATGAACTTAACCATGAAGGAAAGGGATTGGCTCCTCACTTCCTGGAGAAGTGCGCGCAGTTGCGCTCTCCGACAACACTGAAAAAATTACAGTCTTTACTGGGTTTTTTAAATTTCGGGAGGACATACATTCCGGAATATGCCCAGCGTATCAAGCCTTTATATGCCTTGGTACAACCATCTTTTTCCAAATCATGCTGGCTGCCTGAGCATTCAGCCATTCTGCAGTCTTTGCAGGCTGATTTGCTCACTTCTGACTACTTACAGACCCGTGATAACCAGACCAACCTGGTGATAAGAATTATCCCTGGGACGGTGGGTTTCACGTACCTGACTTTTAACGAGGGGGATACTGTACCTATTGCTTACAAGTCGCACTTGTACACTTCGGCTGAACTGCGTTTTTCCACTGTGGAGAAAGTGTTAACGGCTGTGCAGATGGCAATTCTTAAAGAACGTGCCCTGTCGCAGGGAAAGCGCATGTTGGTTGTTACCCCGTGTCCTGCCTTGGAGGCGGTCACGAAAGCCAGTGTACCTAATTCTAAAGCTTTGCACCCTCGGTGGATTCAGTGGGCTACTTCCTTGACATCTCAGGATGTCACGTTTATTTTTGACGCCGCTTTACGGTCGCAGGAGTATTTACAGTATGAATTTGTTCATCCTGCTCCTTTAGCAATGCGGCCGTTGGAGGATTTCCACTGTATCATTTACACGGATGGTTCGGCGCAGGTTGCGCATGGCTCTAAACATGCCTACGTTTCCGCTTGCGCCATTGTGGTCGGTGCCATGGTGAACGATGAGTTCAAGTCCAGTGTCGTGCACACGCAGACACTTGGAGACTGCACCGCACAATTAGCAGAGCTCCGTGCTCTTATGCTCGCATTGGAGTACGCAGATCCTAGTGTGACAACTTTAATCGTAAGTGATTCTTACTACTGTGTCCAGTCTTACAATGAGAACTTGTTCTTTTGGATTCAGAATGATTTTCGTGATTCCAAAGGTAGCACAATAAAACATAAAATGATCTGGGTCCGAGTGGCGGAACTTAAAGAAAAGCTGCCGCTCGTGTTTGTGATTCATACTCTCGGCCACCAGCGCGTGGGAGTCCACGCTGTTGGCAATTCGCTTGCTGATGAGGCAGCGAAGTCTGCGGTATCAAAATACTTAGTTGCAGCGGTCACGAGGTCCAAGAACAAAATAGATGACGACATCTTGGCGGCTGTTGCTGCCACGGCGAAGGGAGGTAAATATCCTGCGGGGTTCCCTTCGAAATACACATACCACTTAAGTCCCGATAAGGTTCCTTATGTGAAAATTCCTGAAGTTGGAGAGCGTCTGATTCCCAACTCGGATCGCAGAGCTTCTCTGATTACAGCGGCTCATGAAGGTGTGGCGTCTGCGCATGCGGGCGTCTCAGCCACTGTATCACAGCTACAACAGAGGTTCTGGTGGCGGGGACTGTACAAACAGACGCGCGATTATGTCCTTATGTGTGACATTTGTCAGCAGATTAAGCCTTCTACTGCTGCGCGTCCGCCTCAGACAAAGTTGTACATTTCTAATAAACCGCTTGGTTGTGTTTATTTGGATCACTGCGGTCCTTTTTCTTCTGATACTGCGTATAGATACATCTTAGTAGCAGTTGACTCATGCACACGCTTTGTGTGGTTATGGCCGCATCGCAGCGCTGATTCACGGACTGTCATTAAGGATTTGCGTGTCTTTGTGGGAATCTTTGCTTGTGGTGCTTTCCATTCGGACCAGGGTCCGGCTTTCGCCTCTAAGGCGTATAAGGATGCTATGGTTTCGTTGGGAGTACAGGTGAAGTTTTCAAGCCCCTACAGGCCTGAGGGCAATTCTGTGGTAGAAAGAATGAACCGCGACTTAAAGCAATCTTTGACAGCCCGAGTTATAGGCACTGGTAGAAACTGGCTGACCCACCTCTATGGCGTGCAGCGTGCGCTTAATAATCTCCCTAGAAGGTCTCTGGGTGGGCGGACCCCATACGAAATGCTCTTTGGTATCAAGATGTACGTCCCTGACCTTGATGGTGCAGACTGCCAGGCCCAGGCCGCGGCCTTTGACGTAGATGAACATTGCAATGTTTTACAGGATCTACAAAAGACCAGAGACAGTCTTGCAAAGGAACACTTGCCCTCCACGTCGGATGATGCGTTGCAGATCCCGGTAGTTGGCTGGCTACCCCAAGTTGGAGAACTGGTTCGAGAGAAGATCGATAACAAAAAGGAATTTGGTCCCTCATATCGAGCGCCAGTTCGGGTCCTTGGAGTGAAGGGCACAAGAACAGTCATTTTACCACCACTTCCAGGTCGTAAAGAAAACAGATTTATTTCTATTGACAATGTCAAGACACACAGGGTGGCCGATTCTTCATAGCATGACACCGGCTGTATCCTGTCCTTCCATGGTGAGGCACTCTGTGCTGGCTATTACATCCGGTGCAGATCAGGAGGTGTCCCTCGAGATGCCTGCCATGTCAAGTCCTTTATTAAATACTATTCCTGTTACTAACATTGATGAGGTGACCTATGCAGATCCTGCTGATTTATCCATGTCCGATTTACATGCACGTTTGGCTAACCAGTCCAGATTCTCTTTTGACTCTGTTTCGGAACTTTCAAAGAAACCATCAACTATTGCAAAATATGCCACGTTGTTTAAAAAACATTTTTTAATTCCGCCTTGGACATACGTTTGGCTGATACTATTTTCGCTTTATCTTTTTATGTCAATTGGTTTTGTGTTTTATTTTTTCCGCCTGATTGATGGCCATTATGTGAAAGAGAGAACAGGAATTCGGTACCTTAATGGAACATTGGCCCCACACTCCTCCTCGCATTCAGCACACAGACTAAAGAGAGACTTACATTCAGTACAAATTACTGCTTGGCCTGTCCTTGATGGGATTGTGTGGGATGCGGTTAGGTTTCAGATACATGGCCCCACAGAAGTTATTAATGTTCCTAATGTGCTTAGAGTAAACATGGGAGATGTGATTAAGCAAAATATTCGTTCTGATGATTGGGATCTTCAGGCAGTAGAAACATTGTTCTCTGATTTAAAATATTATGCGGCCTTTGATGATGAGGATTTGTATTTAGATTCTGTCAATTATGGTGATTTATTTTGTTACCAACATTATGGAAATCATTTCTTGCACAAGACAAGTTCCAGGCGGGTTCCTGTGAATTACACTCAGTGGGAACATTGCCCTGCTCCTTTACAGGGGAGCTCAAGTACTTTTTTGGGAAAATACTCTTACTTTACAGATTTTAATCAATCAAATCCTGAGTCGTTTTACTTCAAGGTGAAACAGAAATCAATGCCAAAAGTTAGACTGACTGACACAAAATTGTTGTATTCAAAGTCCTTTCTAGAAAGGTTATCTGTGGATGGCTATGAGTTATGGAAGGATGTTATTGACCTTAAATCGGTTTGGGGTACCAAAGATTGGCAGGTACAAGGCACTGAGGCTTTGCATCGTGCATGTCTCATCCCAAATCACATGTTGTTTTTAAATTCGACTATTTCCCAAACAACGTGTTTTGGATTGGCTACATCTAAAAGATTAAATACCCCTACTATCCCTGATTTGGAAGAATATTCAGGTTGGAGTAATTTCACTACCTTGTCCATAAATCAGATACAAGCACTTTTGCAAAATTCCTCCTTTAATATTTCCAGTTTTGATCCGGATGGGTGGCTTTTATGGCAAAGAAGCTCTGATTCTTGCCAAAGTCGTTTTTTGGGTTTGTCTGAGGGTTTTACACACATCAGGCCGGATCCCAGGTTTGACCAAGATCACACTGTTACAACTTATTCAGTAGGCAAATTGTGTCAGAACTGGTTACAACATTCCACTTTAGCTGCAGTTAAACTGCATCTGTCCCAGTTGAATGAAAACATAGAGTTAAATGATTTTATAAAAGGCCCAACTATGGGTAGGTCTAAACGCTTTATTTATGCTATTTACAATGAAATTTGGAAATTTTCAAGAGTCGAAGCAGCTAAACGCCTGAGGGCTATTGATCAAGCCAATTTGGAAAAAGTGCTTGCAGTGGTTGATAATAGTATTAACACGCTTTCTTCCAGAATTTACACATTGGATAATATTGTTTCTTCTGTTGTTGATATTGTACATGATGAAGTGTCCACGTTATACCATGGTCAAAATCAATTACGTTCTGTAATGCAGTTTGCCTGGACTCTACAGACAATTAAGGCTGGTCGAGTTCCCTGGACCTCATTGAACGTTTCATCACTTTTTGCCCCTTTTAATCTTACTGATAAACAGCGCATGCTTTCAATGCGTGATGCATCGTTTTCTATGTTACATATTGAGAAGCTAGAATCCTTACCTTTTTCTGTTGCTGAAACCACCACTGCCACGTGGCTTATTCATGGTTTAATTACATTACCATTTCCCTTATATAAATTTACTAACTGTATGCGGTATATTGCTATAGGACGATATGAGCCACTAGGCAATGCATTCCTACATGAGGCATGGTCATTACCATACACATACAGATGTCTGAAAGATGGAAAAGAAGTGAATCTTAATGGTGAGGAATGCACACAGTCACCTGACCATTCATTAATATGCAGACACATTCAGTTACACGGTTCTTGTAATCAGGACCGCCCAAATTTAGCATGTGTTTTAAAAGGCACGCCAGTTCCAGCAGTAGTGCCCACATTTACATTATTAGCTAATGGTAGTTATTTGCTTTTAAACAACGAATTATGTTGTGGTTTATTAATTGGTGTGGCTTATATAGTTACTGTATCAGAGCGTGTAGTGTGCTGCAAGAATGTTCTATACCCACCCACGCATGGCTCTTCAGATGTCTCCATCTGGCCTCGGATCCCAACCTTGGAAGCGAAATTCAATGGTTTAAGCAGAATAAGGGCTCTTTTGTCTCAAAAACAAGTGACCCTGAGTTCGGCCCGGGAAACTTATGTCCTTCACATAGCTAACACCCGCACAGAGGTGCAGGCGCTTTTAAACACTGATTTGCCATTTCATTTCTGCGAGCTGGTACACCAGATTTTTAATGCTTCTTCAACGACTGGGCTGGCACACTTTTTTAAACTAGTAAGCAGTGGACTCGTGACTACGTTTGAAAAAGTTTTTGGTATCATTCCCACGTTTTTCCACACTATTTTTGGGAGTTTGTTTGGTGGAATACCTGTATTGCTGGCTGTGGCCGCAGGCTTTCTGTTGGTGTTTTTCTTCATAAAACATGGATGCCCATCCTGCGCAAGACGCCGTTCAACGCCTCCTGACACTGTGCCGTAATCGGATGCTCAATTACTATGGAACTTTGCCGCTTGCAGCATTAAGCACGGCCTATAGATTGTCATTTCGGTTCACCGACTTCACGTGTGTCCAACCTGTGTTTCACTGCCTAAACTGCGAGTTCGATTGGGCCATTGATTTGTGCCTATGCTTGAGGACTGCTCCTGACGTCGATTTTGATCAGCTAATGCGTCCCGTTGTGGCTCACGAGCTGATCTGTTCTGGCGAGAGGGTTATGGCCTTGGCAGCGATAAATGGAGTTCTGGGCCAATGGGAGATCTCTGCAGCGGCGAATGCCTTTCTGACACACAGCGTTCTGGTGAACCCACCGAGTTGTCCTCTGACGTTGCAGGAGGATCCGATGCTGGAGGAGCACGTATGTTCTTTCCCATTGCTAAATTGGATGGCTGAACTATTTTCGGATGATGGCAGTGATTTCATACTGGAGGCTGTTGCAACTTTCTTTGCATATACTTTCCAATCGTGAGATGCCTGGAAGGAATGCTTTGTTGTGAAATATAACTTTCCCCTCGCTGAATTGGAGGGATGGACTATGTTCAGCTGATGGAGAGTTCGCTCACGTGATGTTGCTGGAGATAACGTCTAAGTGGCACATGACTTTGGATATCGGATGAGTGCCTTGGTTTTTTCTCTTACAAACATTTGAAAGGATGCGACCTGGTCATACATTTCATAATTTTTGAACCGGGCGGAAGACTTTTGGTTCAAGACTTTTGATATTTTTTTAGATTTGATGCCACTGTAGGCATTCATACATATTCATTCATACATATTCATTCATACATATTTTTAGCTTATTTTAGCTCAAAACTATTGAATTTTGCTTTCAAATTGTGTATCTGATTTAGTATTGCCTTTTCCCTTATGATTGGCGGTGCTCGGACCAATGGGGGGGTGTCATATGGATACTTCATTACATATATTGCGTTAAGTTAGCATGAGTGTATTACATGTTTAAACAGCCGTTTTGCCTTCAGGCTTCAGTTTTGCACACGACACGTACTTGTTGTTGTAGCTTTCAGCCTAGAAGTGGTGAGGTGTTTTATTTGAGAATAATATGTTATTCCTATGCTATCAGCTTTGCCTTGTACACTTGGTACAAATGTCTGCACACTGAGAGCTGCACACTCTAAGATTAACCTAACACAAGGTTGCTGGGAAGTCTGATCCTCGCACCACATTAGACATTAGACATAACACAAATAATGTTGATGCCAACATATTGGGCTCTACGCGGGTTTAAGATAGAGTTACACGGAATGAACGTAGACACTTGGTGCTGCGCATGAAGAGAACTGGTAGATGCTGATGTGAACTGCTCCTACTGACATTGAGAGGTATGGGGTCGCCCTGCTAAAACCCGAATGAGACCTTCTTAGATATAATATAATATGCTAGATAGGGTGCGCGAAATATAGGTGATATAGATTTCTATAGAAATTGCATTATAACATGCTAGCACCTTTTGCTTACTATGGATTAGTGACTATGCTGCTAACTCTGATTTTTATAATCTGCATTTTGGTATTATACAAGATACTGCGTTTGAGAACTTTGCATTGAATAATAAATATTTCAAACTTGCACTTGTGTTCTTGACTCTCAGTTTTGGTTTGAAATGATTATATAACGAAAGAGTGTTCATGTGTTCCACGACTCCTGAGGTATTCTAAAGATCATGTTCTGGTTTGTCTAATACATGTATCATTCCATAATGATCCATGAGACACTGTAGCTAGCTAGGTAACTAGATTTCTGACACTGAGATGAGTTTTTGGATCATCCTAACTCACTAAGGTTCTAGATCTCTATGCACAGTTCTGTGGGAGAACGGAAACCCTGCTACAATTCCCTGTATGCAGCACCCAAGCTAACACAATATATAGGGCCAATTTTAACGTGACCATAGGTACTTGCTACAGGTCACTGTTTTAAAGATTCAGAAGTGTTTTAATTTGGCAATAGCGTCAAGCACTAAGTACCTGCACTTAATTTGAAAGGGAGCGTACCAGCATTTCGTAGCAGGGGTGCAATATTTGTAAAGGGGAATACAGACACTTCTTAGTACCAAAAAGGTACCCTGGGTAAGTGAGCAAGTACCTGAACTTCTATTTTTCCACTGAAAGTACTGTATGATATGCACAGATTTACACTCTGTTCAAGATTAACTTCTAATTTCTGCAGCAACAAGGTGCACTGAACATATGTTTCTAACTCTGACCCTAAGCTATCCCTTACACTACTGCAACCCACTTAACAAGGCATCCCTTATAATAGTGCTGCAAATGAGATATTACCCATACTCAACAATTAAATGTCAAATTGGGCTTGCGTTTGTACTAGGTCGTGAAATTGCTATTTTTTTTCAAATATGTGACATTTCAGAAAAATTACCTAAATCTACACAAAAATATGTGAAGATCAAACCCTTCATTTAGCTCTGTATTTTAACACAAAATACGTTCTTGCATCCGTTTTTGACCCACGGACGCAATTTATGCTGGAAAAAAAAAATAGTGCAAAGAACACAAACATCGCAAAGGACAGCGGCTCGGTTTCTGGTCGTTCATGTCGTTCCTGCACTCAAGCAGTATCATGTTGACATGAGCACGCTTAATGCCACCCAATTTGGCAAGCTAATCTTTGTTCAGTTTAACAGTGACCTGTGTTTTTGTAGCACAAACTCTTCCCGGTATGTACATGAAAGTGCTCTCCTTGGAATGTCTGCTGAGATCCTCCCTGGAATATACCTGCTGGTGCCTACCACTCGAATGTGCCGGTTGGGGCCCTCCCTGGAATGTGATTGCTAGGGGCCTCCCTGCAGTGTGTCTGATGGTGGCCTTGATGGTGGCCTTGCTGGTGGCCTTGCTGGAATGGACCTGCAGAGCCCTCCCTGGAATGTCTGGTTGGGCCCTCCTTGGAATGTGGCTGTTGAGAAATGTTGTTGCTAGGGTCCTCCTGCAATGTCGGATGGTGAGTGCCTGCAATGTGTGTGAGAGTGACAGCAGTGTGAGTGACCGCATATGTGTGTTCTAGGGAGAGACATCAGTGTGAGAGAGACAGCAGTGTGAGAGACCTTTTATTTATGTTTTGGTTTTTGAAACATAAATAAAACGCATTGTTATTTGCAATGTCAATAGCTCAAACTTGCGTATATACGCGACCTATTGCATTGCAAATGCAATAGGTCTCGCATTTGCAAGAGATTAAGCTATTGGCATTGTAAATGACAATGCCATTTATTTATGTTTTCAAACCCAACACATAAATAAACAGTTTGTCATTAACAATGCCAATAGCTCTAACTTTTGCAAAGGTGAAACCGTTGCATTGTAAATGCTAGTTTCTTTTTCTGCGTGCAGTGCGGATCCTGATCGTGCTCTGGGCCTGTTTAGGCCTTTCCCTTTCGCTATTGCGTGTGTGTTGGAACAGTGTGCGAATGCCTTCGGACTTGAAAACGTGCTTGTTTTGTGGACGCCTGATGTCAGCAACGGACCCTCACCCCATCTACATGTGGTGTTTGGGGGAACAACACAACTCAACTGATTGTGAGGCGTGCCAGCAGATGAAGCCGAAGTCCCGGCGGGAGCGCCGGGTGAAACTCTTCCCGGCTCGCATGTCCAGGACTGCATCATCTCGTCTGGCCCCTGCGGAGAGCTTCTCATACCCGTTGCCACCCTTGTCGCGGACATCCTTAACCCAGGTCACAAGAGTGTCGCTCGCCTGTCGGTAAGTGTCGCAGTTTGTCCCCAAGGGTCGGTTTCTGGCCTGTCGGGGGCATGGGCGCTCCGTTGTTGGTGCGGCCCACGTGTTGTCCCCTTATCTGCCTTTTCCCGGTGTGGGGGCGACCAGAGCCCAGATAGACATATGCGGCGGCTTTGCAAGCCTCGCTAGCTTCTCCTTCCACTCCTGGGACGTCCGCGGATCCCTTGCAGTGTGCGGGCCCTCCGTGGCGTCAACTGGCTCGGATCCAGGTTTGGAGTATATGGTGCTGTTGTGGTGCGGCCCTTCCGGTTCCCTCCTTAGGACCACAGCGCCTTTGCTTCGCCGCACACTCCTGCGGTAGTCCCTGTGGTGTCGCTGGAGGTTGCCGGGGCTCGGGACAAACCCCCAAGACCTCCTTGGGACAGGTGGCAGTCTTGGCCGAGGTGACGCTGCTTCGGCACCGGCAGCTGCTGGTCGTGGCAGCGCTACAGGGGTTGGCGGAGGGCCCCTCTTGCCCAGTCAGGGGTCGAGGCTGGCGGGGGACTCACCGTCCTTCCCCGGGTCCCTCTCGTCCCTCCGCGCAGGTGGCTGCCTCGTCTGAGGTCAGGTCGGCGCCACAGCCCCTGTCTCCTGCACTGTCAGAGGCCGCCCCGCCGACTCCCGCCGACTCCCCCGGCGCTGGACGACGTTGACTATGTCCTGCCTCAGATTGCAGACTCTACTGCACCAGGCCGACGTCGGGACGTTGACTCGTCTTCGGATGCCTCCTCTTTTCCAGTGGTTCGGCGTTTGCTAGTGTCATCCTCGCCGGAGATGGGCCGCCACGTTGTGGCTTTTTCGCCGATGTCGTCCAAGGGCGGTGCCTCGCCGTCTCCGCGGCCGCATTCTTCGCCAGAAGAACAGCAGGTTCGCCACTCCGCGGCCCTCTTCCTTCTTTCTGGACCTGGCCCTTCCTTCATCTTTTTGGTTTGGGGAATGGCCGCCTAAGCTTGCAGCCAACGCCTAACGCCCACCGTGGGGCCCTATAGAGGCAGGTGCGACTTTCGCTTGCGCTGTTTCCACGGCTGTAATTTTGCGCATTGGTGACCCGGCTACCCATTTCCATGTGGATCATCTTCTGGAGGTTCTCCATCGGGCTACTGGTGGCAGTGAGCTGTTGCTTCCCTTCGAGGGTTCACTCCATTCTTCTCTCTTGGGGACTTGGGTCCATCCCGCCACTGGGACTCGGTGCCCAAACACCTTCTGCACCGCCACCCTCCATCGTCGTGTGATCCGGTGCGTCTTTCCCTTCACCCCTCTACCAGGGGCCCCCTTTTGCAGAGCATCTTTCCTTCTCTGCTGCCGCTGCTGTCTCCGCCGTCACGGGAGGACCGCTGGCTGGACTCCTGGGGGGCGCAATATGTTCGCCTAGACCAGTGCCGCTCTGCGGGCCCTTAACAGGTGTGTTTTGGCTCGGGCCACTTCATGTTTGTGGGACTTGGCAGAGTCATTTATGTCTACTGCTTCACAGGAGGGGGGTCTGTGTTGATTTGAGACACCATGTGTTGGATGGCTGGGAGCTGGCGGTGTTTATTCTGCGCTCCGCTTTGGACATCTCGGAGGAGCTAGGTCGTGCCATGGCTAGTTCGGTTGCCCTTCTTCGCCATGCCTGGTTTCGGGACAGTGTGTTCCCAGAAAACGTTTGAGAACGGTTGGTGGACTTTCCCTTCAATGGTGCTCTTTTGTTCCATGCCCCTGCGGACATGGCCATCCAGAGGTTTTTGGCGGGGCGTCCTCCTCCACCACCTCCTCCTCGTCCTCCACCACCTCCTCCTCGTCCTCCACCTCTTCGTCCTCCTCCTTCTCCTCCCCCTCAGAGACCTGCGAGTTGATCTGGTTCTTGGATGTGTACTTCTGTTGGGACAGGTCGCCCCGGTTGTCTGTTCTGTGTGCTTCATGGCCACTTGAGTCCTCCTTGTTGGGACTGTGGTTCTGTTGGCTGCTGGCCATCCCTTTTTGACTGTTTGTTTTTGCTTTGGGTTTTCTACACCATGCTGGCCCTGAGATTGGACCTTCTGTGTTTTTCCTCTCTGGCTTCTTGATAAGCCTTCTGCAGGGTTTTTGCCGCAGGTCTTTTCTGGTGTCCTTTGCTGCAGAATTTTCCTAAGAATTTTTTTCCCATGTCTTGGGACGTGACCTGCCCTATGTGGGGTAATGGTGGCTGTTATATAGCCCTGGTATGTGCTGGGGAGCTGTGGCTTTATAGTGTATTGCAGATGCAATTTTCTTGCTGATGCCTTGGGCTAGCTTGAGTTCCACCCCTGGGTGTTTTTCTCTGGGGTTGCTGCGCTGTTTTGCCTGATCTGGCCTGCTGTCCGTGGCCTGGCATCATGGTCCTGTCCGGTCCCACTTCTTTGTGGACCGTGTGTGCTGTCTCCTCCCTGGGGCGTGTCCCGACTCTTCTTCGCCTTCTGTCTTCGGCTGGAGTCTGGCTTGCTCTGAGTGCTTTGTTCTGTGGTGTCCGCGGCGTCTGGCAGAATCTGCCGGTGCCGACCTATTGTTTTCTCTGCACTGTTGTGCCTTCTTGGAGCTTTGGTGGGACTGTCATCCTGCCCTGTTCGCTTCTTCCAGTGGGCCTTGCACCCGGTTCTACCTCTTCTTCCTGTGGGAGGAGTTGATTCCTGACGTCTTGTCCCTTTTGCGGGCGCAGTCCATTCCTGTGGGCCGTTGGACGGTTCTTCCTGGTTGACCTTGAGTTACCCTTTTTGGATTCTGCCTGTTTGGCTTCTGCCTGTTTGTTGCTGGCGGCGCTGTTCTGTATGGGATTGCCTTTGCTCTGCCTCTTCTCCTTGGGTCTCTAGGTTACTCTGCTCCTTCGGTGCTCCTCTTTCTGGCCTTGGGCGGAAGTTTGTTGCCTTGTATGAGTGTCGGGTGCATGGCCTCCTTTCGCCTTGCGTCCGAAAGCTGGGCGCAGGACAGGCTGCTGCTTTTTTTTTCCGCATCCTCTTTAGGGATGGTGGTTTTCTGCTGGCGGGGGTTCCCTTTGCCTGGGGGGGTGGGGCTCCTCGTCCTCTCTTGGGTCTCGTCCCCTGTGGGGACCCTCTGTTAGGACCAGGCGGGTGTGGTCCTCTAGCAGACCCTAGTTCCCCTTGGGTATGGCTAGGGTATCTATTCTTCGGGAAGGAATCTGCGGCTAGTAGTCTCTATCAGATCTACGAGTAACTTACCTTCGGTAACAATGTATCTGGTAGAGACGATTCTAGCCACAGATTCCTTCACAGCCCGTCCTTCCTCCCCGTTCTGCAAGGACTTTTGGCTTGGTCTTTTGCACTTTCCTCCCTATGGGTTGCTGTGTCTTCTATGGGTACATTCTTTCCCTTTTTCTGACAGGATATTCGTCCTGTTTGTTCCTTTTCCTCCCCATTTTGCGTATTGAAGGATAGGTTTATAGGTACTTCTGTGCCCTTACGCTCTGGTTGCTCCAGATTGAGGCCTACCCTCCACCCCCACCCCCTTCCTTTATTACTAGGGCTCCGGACCCTCTGCTAACCTGTAGGCGGATGTGCCTTGGCCCTTTGTTCCTTATGGGGGTTGTCACTCTCTGTGATGGGGCTGTCTTGGAGTTGTCGTTCCGTGTGTGTTCCGGACTGGTTCCCCTTCATTGTTTTGGTTGGGGTTGTAGTCTTGCTACGTGTTCTCATGACGGTTTTACATATGTCCTTTGTCTCCAGGGGGGGTCTAGCTCCGTACTGGCAGGATTGCTGCTCAGGGCTGGGCTCTGTACTCTATTCTTTCCATGCCTTTGGGTACTGCAGTGCCTGGCACTGCTCTTTATGGTGTTGTTCCTCACCATTCCTTTTTCTGTTCTTTTGCACACTGTTCCTATACTCTCACAGTTTTGTCTGATGGCTCCGCGTTGTGACGCGGAAAAGTTCTCAGAAGAAAACTGATGAAGGCGTGCCGGGGTGGGACTTATGTGACCTCTCTGACGTCACGTATGTGGACAACACCTGGGTGGAGTCGTGTGATGCTGTCCCCCCGGTGCTTAGGGATGCTGGGCAAACAGTCTCACGCCTGGTGATAATTCTACAGAAGGGAATCTACAGCTAGAATAGTCTCTACCATATACATTGTTACCAAAGGTAAGTAACTCGTACAATGTGCCTTAAAAAATAAGTGTTTTTTATCTTGCACCTGCTATAAGTAAGCCTATCCTTTTGTTTTAAAGATTCTTATTATTAAATCAAAACTAGCTTCAGAATTTAGTTCTAAGAATTTTATTAAGACGGGGAGGGAGGTGGGGTGGGGATGAGGGGGGAGTTGCTTCTGTTCAGAGTTCAGGGAACTTGGGGGGCTTGGGTCCAGGGAGGGTGGGGAGAAAGGGGGGGAACGGGTCATGTCACAAAGGTCACACACGCCGGCGCCCGGGCGCTCCATTGACGCCTAAGTTGCACACCACATATCAAGCTGCAGGACAATGTCGGTTGACAATACAGAGCCCCTACAAGATCTAAAGGGGCTTACGGTTTTGACATGGAACGTGAATGGCCTGGAAAGTAAGATTCAGCGGGCCTAGTAAATGCATATATCTGAAAGAAACAGGTTAGTATTAGATTTCTTATCTTAGAATATCCCCAGGCGTCCGACTGGATCCAGAAATTTTTGCGTAGCAATACCCCTGCGCGTCGTTAGGCGTCGTCTCTGGCTCCGCGTCCGTCGTCTGAGTCGTCTGCACCGGAATGACGTCGTCGGAGTACTTAGACGCCGCCCATGCGCGCTGACGTCAGTTCTTCTTTTTTCCGCGCCAGCTAGCGCAGATCAGGAGAAGCTCTACCCCGTAGTCACTTTTTGACTAAAACTTTTTTGATAATTTTTGATCTTCAAGTCGTTCTCGACTTTCAGGTGCCGGTAGGGATGCCCGGGTTCAAACCCTGCTCGAAGTGTAGTCGACTGATGTCGAATACCGACCCCCATCGCCGGTGTCTGCAATGCCTAGGCCTCGACCACGACGACCATCCCTGTTCCAACTGTCGGGCCCTGACGTCGAAGGCTAGTCGGGAGCTGTCCCGCAAGCGGCTCGAGCTCCGGCAGTCGGCCCGCGCCACTCGAGGTCCCGGTCCCATGGGTGGTCGAGTGAACCGGTCGCGGGGACGGAGCCCTCGCAGCTCCGGAAGTCGGCATCGGTCTTCTGGTTCCTCCTCAGGTAAGAGGCATGAGAGGTCGGAGCAGCGTTATCGCTCCTCCGACCGCCCCCGACGCTCGCTCGACGCGGCCGGGGCTTTGGGTGACGCCACCCACGCGGCTCCGCTGAAGTCGCTAGCGCCGCATCCTGCCCCACACCTTCGGGTCCCTGAGCAAAATGCGATGCGGGGGATATCGAGCAGTACCTCATGGCCATGAGGTCGCTCTCTTCTCCACCGGGCCCAACGGCGCCTTCGGGCCCAGAGGGCCCGGCTCCGGCGCCAAGCGGGTCGAGTGCTCCGGCACCGACGCCGCCGGCGGCTTTGGCCCCGGCGCAGCCGGCGACTTCGGTCCCGGCGCCGCAGCCCCCGGCCGGATCCGGATCCGGTCGACGCCGGCCCCAGTCCTTCTATCGCTCCCGTTCAGCCGTCGACACGCCCCCATTGGGCGCCGTACGTGACAGCTATGGGTACATTCTACTTTAACAAACGGGCCTGATTGTTGATCCTGGCTACCAGGCATTGGGTGACGAAGAGGACTGGGAGGGGTCTGAGGACCCTCTGACACGGGAGTGTCAGGACCAAGCGGACTGGACAGAAGAGCTTGGGGAGGCCAGCGGCCTGGACCTCTCTCCAGACACTGGCTTTGTCTCCCCTCCTACCGTGGCTACGGAGGAGGGGGCAGCCTATAGCGTAGTACTGATGCGGGCGGCTAAGGCCTAAACCTTACGCTCCCCTCAGCGGCCGTGAGGACTAACCTCCTCACCGAGGTCCTCAAACCGCAGTCAAGCTCGGTCGAGCCTCTGCTGCCGTTAAATGAGGCCTTATGTGACGTTCTGTTGGGCACCTGGTCCAAGCCCGCCTCAGGACAGCCTGTGGACAGGAACGTGGCCAGACGCTACCACCCGGCTCCGGGTGACCCAAGCTTCCTGTCGACCCACCCCACCCGCGAGAGCCTGGTTATCCAGGCCTCTAACTCCCCGACCGCGTTCCCATCGGCTCCTCCTGACAGGGAATCCAAGAGGTTTGAACAATTTGGCAAGAAAGTGTTCTCGTCCCTTAGTGTGGGACTGCGGTCAGTCAACACCGCATGCCACTTGGGCCGCTACACCCACACCCTGTGGGACACGGTTGCGGACGTGCTGCCACAATGCCCTGAGGAGGTCGGGGCTAAACTCGCCCAAGCCCTAGTAGAGGGTCGAGATGCGGCACGGTACTCTATCCGGTGCGGACTGGATACCACCGATACACTGGGCAGAGCGATGGCCATGACCGTGGCGGTCTGACGCCACGCCTGGTTACGGTGCGCCAAGTTTTCGGCCGATGTCCGGGCTACACTTCTGGACATGCCGTTTGATGGCTGTCGCCTGTTTGGCGACCAGGCAGACCACGCGCTTAAGCGCTTTAAGGACTCCAGGGCTACGGCCAAGTCCTTGGGCCTCTCGGCCCGCGCCAGCAAATGGGTGCCTTTCGCTCCTTTCGTGGCCAAGGAAGGGGTTGTAGGAAGGTAGATCCTGACTATGGTTGCCCCCAACTTTTTGCCTTGTGTTTTAGCTGGTTTTTAAAATAGTTGGCCTGGGACCCTGCCAATCAGGACCCCAGACCTACTGCTCTCTCTGTAAAATGGATTCCATGTACCTTATGTACATATCTAATTGGTACTGGGCCACCTTATCAGACCCTGTAACTCAGGGCATAGGTGTACCCAGGGCCTACCAGGGGCTGCAGCATGTATTATGTAGGAAGGTACATCCTGACTATGGTTGCCCCCAACTTTTTTGCCCTGTGTTTTAGCTGGTTTTGGACATAGTCGACCTGGGACCCTGCCAATCAGGACCCCAGGCCTACTGCTCTCTCTTTAAAATGGATTCCATGTACCCTAGGTACATTTCCAATTGGTACTGGGCCACCTTACCAGACCCTGTAACTCAGGGCATAGGTGTACCCAGGGCTGCCAGGGGCTGCAGCATGTATTATGCCACCCCTGGCTGGCCTCCTAAATTTGACACAACTGGCTGCATGACAGCTGGGGCAAAGTCGTGTAATCACCCTTTGCTGTAGGTGTAGTATACCTATACCTAACCCTAAAATGGACACACAGATTCCTATCAGTCACTCCTATGGCAGGCCTTGACAATCCTGAAGGCAGAGTGCTTGGAATCGTGTGAGATGGTGCTCTGGCATGAGCTGAGCCTGTCTGCAGCTTGCGGAACCAAGTCCTAATAGCTGTTCCATGATAACGCATACCATATACTCTTAAGTGCATTATAATCCTCGCGGTTAAATGCTAACTTTGGTATTGCTTTATCAAAACATGTCGAGTAAGGTGTCATACGAATTGGAATACTAACCCCTCGCCAATTCTGGCGACGGGGTTAGCATTCCACCCTTCTAGAGGGACACGACATGTATGTAACTGTGAACCCCGGTTAAAGTTAAGCAAAGCCTCAGCTCCACAAAATGGATGCTGCCACCACAGACACGAGTCTGACCCCCTGCAGCTGGGAGTCCTCCCAGTGAGGGGAGCCTGGACAAAGGGTTTCCTGTCAGGGGCGGTGCTAGCACCGTCCCAGACATGGTTTTGTGTATCCTGGGTAGGCAGGGCTTTTCAGGAAGGTGACTGCTGAGTGGCACCCCGGTGCTCACTACGCATAGGCCAGTCAGAACCAGTTCCAGGGGCACACCAGCCCCTGGCCTGGGGAAGTCCGGCAGGGGAGAGGGGTGTAACCACCCCCCTCCTGGTCCCACCCATAGGCAGGACCTAGTCACCGGGTCAGCCCCCTTTTTTAGTATAAAGATAGGAGCGGGCCCCCTGTTCAAATTAGATCATCTTTGGAATCAAGATACCACTTTCTTCGAAAGGACTTCACGATTTCTTCTTCAAGATTCTCCCTTGTGGCTAAGGAGTAGTCACCCTGCATCCGCAGGCACCATCCTAAAGAACACTGCGGTCTGCTGCAAGTCCTTCATCACGAATCCGACGACCCAGCTCGACGAGACCCGGCTTCCCTGGCACCTCTGACCTCTACTCACCTCTACAGCCAAGCTGAGAACCGTGAGTGCGACGAGACCTCGAGGGACCGACGATCGCCAAGACTGCACGACATCTTTACTGCAAGCCCACCGTGTCCTCCACTGGTGAGTGCTTTGGGGTCCGAGAAGCCCCGACCCTGCGCAGCTCCAGCACCTAAGGTCAGCCTCCCTGCATCTCCACGATCGGCGTGGGGCCCTTCTGCTGTTTGCTGTGCACCGCGTTGTTTGGCTACTAGCCGGCGGGCTTGTGGCCTTCCGAACGACGCCCGACAACAACTCTTCTGCTGGTCTGGTTGCTCCAGGCTGGCCCTTGCTTCCTTTTTCAAGAGAGGCACCCCGGACCCTCCTGGTCCACTCCAGACGCCATTTTAGGTCCACCGCGTGGGCTTGAATTTGCCAAGGCTTTGTTGCCCAATCCTGGGTCCAGCGACGCCGACAGCTTCTATCTTCGTGGGACAGCTCGATCCTCCATCCTGGTCGCCGACAACGCCTCCTGGTCCGTGAGATCTTCGAGTCAAGCGTCACCCACTCACCTTGTCGAGGTGGCTACCATCCGGTGCCCTCCTGGTGCCCACTGACTACTGGCTAGTAGTCTCGAACTTGGTCCCCTCTGCTTTCAGGTGTCATCTATCTTCGAGATCCAGGCTTGGATCCAACTGAACTTTCTTCACTGGTCACCGGCCAGCATCTTTTCTTCCGGCTCCTGGTCCGTCTACGAGGATTCCCGACGTCTTTTCAGACCTATGCAGCTGCAGCCCCTGGGCTAGGTAACTTCGGCATTTCGGTGCCCCAGCATAGCCTCACTATCCAAGGGTCAGAATCTACTTTCGTTTTCTCCCTACCAGGTCGGGTTCGCCCGAGAACACTAACTTTCTATTTCCTAGCTACCATAGACTTTTGTCCGCATCTCGCGTGAGAGTGCACACACTGCACCCGAGTCCCCTAGGCCTCCTAGTCGTAATCTAACGATTCCCTAGTCAAGTCCTAGCGATTCCAAAAGCTATTAGTACTGTACTTACCTGCTAGGAATTTCACATTCCACTTTTAGAGTATATGGTTTTCCGTGCCCCTCGGGCATTTGTATATACTGTGCTAACTTAAGTATTTTTGTAAGAGTTTTGGTTTGTGCTTAGTACCCTGTCCTCATAAAGAGTACAGGGCTGTTGTGATCTTTAATAAATAACTGTTTATTTTCATAACACTTGTGTGGTGTCCTTTCACTGGGTATTCAAGGGGTATATGTGTGGTAAACAGCTGGCTTAACACGCCCTCTCGAGTCTTTAGCCTTAGACTGCTCGTATCCATGCTACTAGGATAGCTGGTCTATAAGGTTGACTTACAACCAATCATCAATAAGGGTTGCTGGACTGATACATAGTGGGCACTAGAATAGTGACCACTGCATATCAGGCCACCTTCTCACATTGGTGAGCAGCGGTTGGGATTTGAGCTTGCTGTTATTTTACCACACGTATCCTAAGAATATCTTGTTGAAAGATCACATAAGTACTGTTAGGTACATATAACTAAAGCTTAGAATACTCTGAGTTCTACTGAACCAGCTGTTGTAGCTCCTCAAGGCTTAGCACACCTTGGCTGCAACTCTAGCAAGGGATCAGTAGGTAACACATAGTGTAGGTAGGTGCATCACTTACACCACACTAGAATCAGCATGTCAGACAAAGGAGGAAACTCTGAGTATCCCCTTGTGTCAGTGGACCTTCCACAGGTCACTTCTAAATATGCTGCTCTTAGCTTCCATGAGATGAGACAAGTGTGTACTCTCAGGAAACTAAAACAGGGGTCTAACCCCACCACTTCCTTTCTGATTGGTCTCTTAGAGGCTTATGATGCCAGTAGGGCTGGTAACCCAGACCCTTCTAATCCAGATGGAAGTTTGCCCTCCTTACAGGGTCCCTTTGATATCCATCCCCTCCATGAGGCAGATGATGCTGAGGAGGAGGATGAGTTGTCAGGGGATGAGGCAGATAAGGGACAGCTAGAAGTCAGAAGACTAAGCAGGTCCAACTTAAGCAGACATGAGCTTGGTACTGGGGGACCCCTGGGCCCACTCTCAGGTCAGCTTAACATTGGGAATGGACGAGTTAGGTCTCTATCAAGAGGCTCTAACAGATCCTTTCGAACCAATGGCTCTCTCAACTCTTCTCACAGAGGGATGTCTTCCCCTAAGAGGAGAGTGTATGAAGCTGAAGAAAGGGCAGTCAAACTGAGGATTGAAAGGGAAGAACTTGCCCTGGCCAAAGAGAGACTTGCCCTTGCTAGAGAGCAAGAATTATGTGGGCTACAGCCCACTGGTGGCAGCAATAATCCTAGCAATAGGGAAAGGAGTTTTGATAAAAAGCACCTGAATAAGATAGTGCCCCCCTTTAAAGAAGGGGATGACATCCACAAATGGATTACTGCTTTGGAGAGAGCCTGCACTGTGCAGGGTGTTCCCCAAAGTCAGTGGGCAGCTATCTTGTGGCTCTCCTTTGATGGTAAAGGTAGAGATAAGCTCCTCACCACAAGGGTGGAGGATGCTAACAATTACAAAATCTTGAAGAATGTACTGGTTGATGGGTTTGGTTTAACCACTGAACAATACAGGATGCTGTTCAGAGACACCCAGAAAACTCAGTCTCAAGATTGGACTGACTTTGTTGATTGTGCCACTAAGGCTTTTGAAGGCTGGCTACTGGGTAGTAAGGTTACTGATTTTAAAGGATTGTACAACCTAATTATGAGGGAGCAAATCTTAAATAATTGTCAGAACCAGTTATTACATCAGCACCTGGTAGACTCTGAGTTGACCTCTCCACAGGAATTGGGTAAGAGGGCAGACAAATGGGTCAGAACCAGGGTTAGGCCTAAAAACCAGGGTGGTGACCAGAAAAAGGAATCAACCAAGCCTCAGGAGAAGGGTGGGGATAAATCCACAGAGAAGACTTCCCAAGGGCCCCAAAACTCCAACAAGGGTGGTGGGTCCCAGAACACTCCTTCAGAACAGAAGAAACCTTATTGCCATACCTGTAAACAGGTGGGTCATTACAAAAGTGATGCCAGTTGCCCTAAAAATGGTAATAAGGGAAACATACCCCCAGGTAATACTCCTAAACCTCCTGTTACCACTAGTGGTAATCCCCCAGGTGGTGGGAGTGCCCCCAAGAATGTGGTGGGCATTACTTTGGGCCATCAGGAGGACTATGGCCTAGCCAGGTTCCCTGACCACACTCTTGTCTGTGAGACTGGCATGGGGTTTGCCAACTTCACTACTGGACCCCACATTTTGGGAAAGTATAGACAAGAAGTTTTAGTGAATGGTCAGAAAGTTGAGGCATTCAGAGACACAGGGGCCAGCCTCACCATGGTGAGTGACCATCTGGTCCCCTCTGCTCAACTGACCCCTGGTTTTACTTATCAGGTGACAGACATTCATGGAATGAAGAGAAGGCATCCCATGGCAGTAGTCAAGCTCAGCTGGGGTAATGTCACAGGGCCCATGAGAGTGGCAGTGACAGATAACCTACCTGTAGATTGCTTACTGGGGAATGACCTGGAACTCTCAGCATGGGCTGAGGTGGAGCAAGAAACTCACTCCAGAATGATAGGCCTATCCAGACAGGTTAGTGGGGCAGTAATAGCTACAGCCCCAGTCCAAGCACCATTCCTCCCTGAAAAGGTTGGAAGGGCAGTGGTAGCCACTGCCCAGGCTCAGACAGACTTTCCAGAACAGGATAGGAGGGCTGTGACAGTCACAGCCCAAACACAAACTGAGTGCCCGCCTGAAAAGGTTGGCAAGGTTGAAATGGTCTCAGCCTCTACTCAAACAGATAGTGAGGTTGTGAAGCCTGAAACAATGGATCACTCCACTCAAACAGAGAGCATTGAGGAGGAAGAAGAGTCTTCCCCCTCCCAGACACTAGGTGAGAGCCAGCCTCCCCAGGGAACTGTCTCTACCCCTGTTGAAGGAACTGCCCCAGAGGTAGTCAGGCCTAGCCTGGCAGAGCCCCTGATGGCAGTGGACCCTTCCCAGGTGGGACCCAGTCTGGAGCAGGTAACCTGCACCTCTCTACCCTGCCTCAGTCAGCCCAGGGCTGAAGAGGACAGGGAGGCCAGTGGTGGACCCCAAAGGGCCCCCTGTCCAAAAGAACCCCTTAATCAGCAGATTAGGATCACTGAAGCTGGTAACCCTAGCCAAGTGAAAATAGAACAGCCTCCTGAGGGATCCCCCTTAAAAGTAGTTAGGGAACTCCCACAGCTGGACACTGTTGGGCACAGCCAAACATGGGGCCTAAAAACCCCAGACCTGACCTGTCCCTCCAGTAAGCCAAACAGAGGGACTCAGCCTCCAGCTTTAGGTAGCCAGAGGCTGACCCTGAGAGCTCAGTGCAGCTCAGCTAAAGAAAGAAAGGCACACATGATGAATGGTGATTGGAGGAAGTTGAGCCCAAAGGTAGAGGAGCCTCACTTCAGTACTCCATCCCAGCATCAGCCTTCTTCTTTCCCAAGACACACCAGAGACAGAGATTCCCTATGGTGGAGACCCTCAGATACCCTTAGGGTGAGGGGTTGCCTAGTGGACCATGACACAGGGGGAAACCAAGCCAGAGCTGGTCCTTCCTTATATGGCCACTTAGGTAATAGAGGCTTACCTGGACAAGGATAGCCTTATCTCCTTTCGTTTGGGGGGGGGTTGTGTAGGAAGGTACATCCTGACTATGGTTGCCCCCAACTTTTTTGCCCTGTGTTTTAGCTGGTTTTGGACATAGTCGACCTGGGACCCTGCCAATCAGGACCCCAGGCCTACTGCTCTCTCTTTAAAATGGATTCCATGTACCCTAGGTACATTTCCAATTGGTACTGGGCCACCTTACCAGACCCTGTAACTCAGGGCATAGGTGTACCCAGGGCTGCCAGGGGCTGCAGCATGTATTATGCCACCCCTGGCTGGCCTCCTAAATTTGACACAACTGGCTGCATGACAGCTGGGGCAAAGTCGTGTAATCACCTTTTGCTGTAGGTGTAGTATACCTATACCTAACCCTAAAATGGACACACAGATTCCTATCAGTCACTCCTATGGCAGGCCTTGACAATCCTGAAGGCAGAGTGCTTGGAATCGTGTGAGATGGTGCTCTGGCATGAGCTGAGCCTGTCTGCAGCTTGCGGAACCAAGTCCTAATAGCTGGTCCATGATAACGCATACCATATACTCTTAAGTGCATTATAATCCTCGCGGTTAAATGCTAACTTTGGTATTGCTTTATCAAAACATGTCGAGTAAGGTGTCATACGAATTGGAATACTAACCCCTCGCCAATTCTGGCGACGGGGTTAGCATTCCACCCTTCTAGAGGGACACGACATGTATGTAACTGTGAACCCCGGTTAAAGTTAAGCAAAGCCTCAGCTCCACAAAATGGATGCTGCCACCACAGACACGAGTCTGACCCCCTGCAGCTGGGAGTCCTCCCAGTGAGGGGAGCCTGGACAAAGGGTTTCCTGTCAGGGGCGGTGCTAGCACCGTCCCAGACATGGTTTTGTGTATCCTGGGTAGGCAGGGCTTTTCAGGAAGGTGACTGCTGAGTGGCACCCCGGTGCTCACTACGCATAGGCCAGTCAGAACCAGTTCCAGGGGCACACCAGCCCCTGGCCTGGGGAAGTCCGGCAGGGGAGAGGGGTGTAACCACCCCCCTCCTGGTCCCACCCATAGGCAGGACCTAGTCACCGGGTCAGCCCCCTTTTTTAGTATAAAGATAGGAGCGGGCCCCCTGTTCAAATTAGATCATCTTTGGAATCAAGATACCACTTTCTTCGAAAGGACTTCACGATTTCTTCTTCAAGATTCTCCCTTGTGGCTAAGGAGTAGTCACCCTGCATCCGCAGGCACCATCCTAAAGAACACTGCGGTCTGCTGCAAGTCCTTCATCACGAATCCGACGACCCAGCTCGACGAGACCCGGCTTCCCTGGCACCTCTGACCTCTACTCACCTCTACAGCCAAGCTGAGAACCGTGAGTGCGACGAGACCTCGAGGGACCGACGATCGCCAAGACTGCACGACATCTTTACTGCAAGCCCACCGTGTCCTCCACTGGTGAGTGCTTTGGGGTCCGAGAAGCCCCGACCCTGCGCAGCTCCAGCACCTAAGGTCAGCCTCCCTGCATCTCCACGATCGGCGTGGGGCCCTTCTGCTGTTTGCTGTGCACCGCGTTGTTTGGCTACTAGCCGGCGGGCTTGTGGCCTTCCGAACGACGCCCGACAACAACTCTTCTGCTGGTCTGGTTGCTCCAGGCTGGCCCTTGCTTCCTTTTTCAAGAGAGGCACCCCGGACCCTCCTGGTCCACTCCAGACGCCATTTTAGGTCCACCGCGTGGGCTTGAATTTGCCAAGGCTTTGTTGCCCAATCCTGGGTCCAGCGACGCCGACAGCTTCTATCTTCGTGGGACAGCTCGATCCTCCATCCTGGTCGCCGACAACGCCTCCTGGTCCGTGAGATCTTCGAGTCAAGCGTCACCCACTCACCTTGTCGAGGTGGCTACCATCCGGTGCCCTCCTGGTGCCCACTGACTACTGGCTAGTAGTCTCGAACTTGGTCCCCTCTGCTTTCAGGTGTCATCTATCTTCGAGATCCAGGCTTGGATCCAACTGAACTTTCTTCACTGGTCACCGGCCAGCATCTTTTCTTCCGGCTCCTGGTCCGTCTACGAGGATTCCCGACGTCTTTTCAGACCTATGCAGCTGCAGCCCCTGGGCTAGGTAACTTCGGCATTTCGGTGCCCCAGCATAGCCTCACTATCCAAGGATATTTACAACAAGGGGTGGTGAGGGACAGAGTCTCTGAATTAAACAGAATACTCTCACCCAGTCAAGAGATCAGGGCTAGATCCAACACCGTTTTTTAGCTCACTGCACCATCCCAGTTTCAGAACCTGACTGTATGCAAATTAGTCTGTTCCTGTCCCAGTGCATGATGGGAACAGGGCAAACCAAACTACAAAAGCCAATTCTTACACTGGGAAGGAAACAAGCTACCGGGGACCGGTTTCTGGCATTTCAGCCTCTTCGGCCCGGCTTGCTTGAATCCTGATGGTGCAATGAGCAAGGGACTCACATCTGAGTATACCCTTCCACGCTTAGGGTGGACAAAAATATTTACAACAAGGGGTGGTGAGGGACAGAGTCTCTGAATTAAACAGAATACTCTCACCCAGTCAAGAGATCAGGGCTAGATCCAACACCGTTTTTTAGCTCACTGCACCATCCCAGTTTCAGAACCTGACTGTATGCAAATTAGTCTGTTCCTGTCCCAGTGCATGATGGGAACAGGGCAAACCAAACTACAAAAGCCAATTCTTACACTGGGAAGGAAACAAGCTACCGGGGACCGGTTTCTGGCATTTCAGCCTCTTCGGCCCGGCTTGCTTGAATCCTGATGGTGCAATGAGCAAGGGACTCACATCTGAGTATACCCTTCCACGCTTAGGGTGGACAAAAATATTTACAACAAGGGGTGGTGAGGGACAGAGTCTCTGAATTAAACAGAATACTCTCACCCAGTCAAGAGATCAGGGCTAGATCCAACACCGTTTTTTAGCTCACTGCACCATCCCAGTTTCAGAACCTGACTGTATGCAAATTAGTCTGTTCCTGTCCCAGTGCATGATGGGAACAGGGCAAACCAAACTACAAAAGCCAATTCTTACACTGGGAAGGAAACAAGCTACCGGGGACCGGTTTCTGGCATTTCAGCCTCTTCGGCCCGGCTTGCTTGAATCCTGATGGTGCAATGAGCAAGGGACTCACATCTGAGTATACCCTTCCACGCTTAGGGTGGACAAAAATATTTACAACAAGGGGTGGTGAGGGACAGAGTCTCTGAATTAAACAGAATACTCTCACCCAGTCAAGAGATCAGGGCTAGATCCAACACCGTTTTTTAGCTCACTGCACCATCCCAGTTTCAGAACCTGACTGTATGCAAATTAGTCTGTTCCTGTCCCAGTGCATGATGGGAACAGGGCAAACCAAACTACAAAAGCCAATTCTTACACTGGGAAGGAAACAAGCTACCGGGGACCGGTTTCTGGCATTTCAGCCTCTTCGGCCCGGCTTGCTTGAATCCTGATGGTGCAATGAGCAAGGGACTCACATCTGAGTATACCCTTCCACGCTTAGGGTGGACAAAAATATTTACAACAAGGGGTGGTGAGGGACAGAGTCTCTGAATTAAACAGAATACTCTCACCCAGTCAAGAGATCAGGGCTAGATCCAACACCGTTTTTTAGCTCACTGCACCATCCCAGTTTCAGAACCTGACTGTATGCAAATTAGTCTGTTCCTGTCCCAGTGCATGATGGGAACAGGGCAAACCAAACTACAAAAGCCAATTCTTACACTGGGAAGGAAACAAGCTACCGGGGACCGGTTTCTGGCATTTCAGCCTCTTCGGCCCGGCTTGCTTGAATCCTGATGGTGCAATGAGCAAGGGACTCACATCTGAGTATACCCTTCCACGCTTAGGGTGGACAAAAATATTAACAACAAGGGGTGGTGAGGGACAGAGTCTCTGAATTAAACAGAATACTCTCACCCAGTCAAGAGATCAGGGCTAGATCCAACACCGTTTTTTAGCTCACTGCACCATCCCAGTTTCAGAACCTGACTGTATGCAAATTAGTCTGTTCCTGTCCCAGTGCATGATGGGAACAGGGCAAACCAAACTACAAAAGCCAATTCTTACACTGGGAAGGAAACAAGCTACCGGGGACCGGTTTCTGGCATTTCAGCCTCTTCGGCCCGGCTTGCTTGAATCCTGATGGTGCAATGAGCAAGGGACTCACATCTGAGTATACCCTTCCACGCTTAGGGTGGACAAAAATATTTACAACAAGGGGTGGTGAGGGACAGAGTCTCTGAATTAAACAGAATACTCTCACCCAGTCAAGAGATCAGGGCTAGATCCAACACCGTTTTTTAGCTCACTGCACCATCCCAGTTTCAGAACCTGACTGTATGCAAATTAGTCTGTTCCTGTCCCAGTGCATGATGGGAACAGGGCAAACCAAACTACAAAAGCCAATTCTTACACTGGGAAGGAAACAAGCTACCGGGGACCGGTTTCTGGCATTTCAGCCTCTTCGGCCCGGCTTGCTTGAATCCTGATGGTGCAATGAGCAAGGGACTCACATCTGAGTATACCCTTCCACGCTTAGGGTGGACAAAAATATTTACAACAAGGGGTGGTGAGGGACAGAGTCTCTGAATTAAACAGAATACTCTCACCCAGTCAAGAGATCAGGGCTAGATCCAACACCGTTTTTTAGCTCACTGCACCATCCCAGTTTCAGAACCTGACTGTATGCAAATTAGTCTGTTCCTGTCCCAGTGCATGATGGGAACAGGGCAAACCAAACTACAAAAGCCAATTCTTACACTGGGAAGGAAACAAGCTACCGGGGACCGGTTTCTGGCATTTCAGCCTCTTCGGCCCGGCTTGCTTGAATCCTGATGGTGCAATGAGCAAGGGACTCACATCTGAGTATACCCTTCCACGCTTAGGGTGGACAAAAATATCACCACCCCCTTTTGTAAATCGATTTTGGCCACTATAGGTGTGGCAGGGTATACTCAGACATGAGTCCCTTTCTCACTGCTCCATCAGGATTCAAGCAAGCCGGGCCGAAGAGGCTGAAATGCCAGAAACCGGTCCCCGGTAGCTTGGCTCCTTTCTGGTAAAGAATTGGCTTGGTAGTTTAGTCTGCCCTGTTCCCATGATGCACTGGGCCAGGGACAGACTGATTTGCATATAGCCAGGTTCTGAGCTGGGATGGGGCAGTGAGATAAATAACGGTGATGGATAAAGCCCTGATCTTTGGACTGGGTAAGAGTGGTCTGCTCAATTCAGACACTCTGTTCATCACCACCCCCTTTTGTAAATCGATTTTGGCCACTATAGGTGTGGCAGGGTATACTCAGACATGAGTCCCTTTCTCACTGCTCCATCAGGATTCAAGCAAGCCGGGCCGAAGAGGCTGAAATGCCAGAAACCGGTCCCCGGTAGCTTGGCTCCTTTCTGGTAAAGAATTGGCTTGGTAGTTTAGTCTGCCCTGTTCCCATGATGCACTGGGCCAGGGACAGTCTGATTTGCATATAGCCAGGTTCTGAGCTGGGATGGGGCAGTGAGATAAATAACGGTGATGGATAAAGCCCTGATCTTTGGACTGGGTAAGAGTGGTCTGCTCAATTCAGACACTCTGTTCATCACCACCCCCTTTTGTAAATCGATTTTGGCCACTATAGGTGTGGCAGGGTATACTCAGACATGAGTCCCTTTCTCACTGCTCCATCAGGATTCAAGCAAGCCGGGCCGAAGAGGCTGAAATGCCAGAAACCGGTCCCCGGTAGCTTGGCTCCTTTCTGGTAAAGAATTGGCTTGGTAGTTTAGTCTGCCCTGTTCCCATGATGCACTGGGCCAGGGACAGACTGATTTGCATATAGCCAGGTTCTGAGCTGGGATGGGGCAGTGAGATAAATAACGATGATGGATAAAGCCCTGATCTTTGGACTGGGTAAGAGTGGTCTGCTCAATTCAGACACTCTGTTCATCACCACCCCCTTTTGTAAATCGATTTTGGCCACTATAGGTGTGGCAGGGTATACTCAGACATGAGTCCCTTTCTCACTGCTCCATCAGGATTCAAGCAAGCCGGGCCGAAGAGGCTGAAATGCCAGAAACCGGTCCCCGGTAGCTTGGCTCCTTTCTGGTAAAGAATTGGCTTGGTAGTTGAGTCTGCCCTGTTCCCATGATGCACTGGGCCAGGGACAGACTGATTTGCATATAGCCAGGTTCTGAGCTGGGATGGGGCAGTGAGATAAATAACGGTGATGGATAAAGCCCTGATCTTTGGACTGGGTAAGAGTGGTCTGCTCAATTCAGACACTCTGTTCATCACCACCCCCTTTTGTAAATCGATTTTGGCCACTATAGGTGTGGCAGGGTATACTCAGACATGAGTCCCTTTCTCACTGCTCCATCAGGATTCAAGCAAGCCGGGCCGAAGAGGCTGAAATGCCAGAAACCGGTCCCCGGTAGCTTGGCTCCTTTCTGGTAAAGAATTGGCTTGGTAGTTTAGTCTGCCCTGTTCCCATGATGCACTGGGCCAGGGACAGACTGATTTGCATATAGCCAGGTTCTGAGCTGGGATGGGGCAGTGAGATAAATAACGGTGATGGATAAAGCCCTGATCTTTGGACTGGGTAAGAGTGGTCTGCTCAATTCAGACACTCTGTTCATCACCACCCCCTTTTGTAAATCGATTTTGGCCACTATAGGTGTGGCAGGGTATACTCAGACATGAGTCCCTTTCTCACTGCTCCATCAGGATTCAAGCAAGCCGGGCCGAAGAGGCTGAAATGCCAGAAACCGGTCCCCGGTAGCTTGGCTCCTTTCTGGTAAAGAATTGGCTTGGTAGTTTAGTCTGCCCTGTTCCCATGATGCACTGGGCCAGGGACAGACTGATTTGCATATAGCCAGGTTCTGAGCTGGGATGGGGCAGTGAGATAAATAACGGTGATGGATAAAGCCCTGATCTTTGGACTGGGTAAGAGTGGTCTGCTCAATTCAGACACTCTGTTCATCACCACCCCCTTTTGTAAATCGATTTTGGCCACTATAGGTGTGGCAGGGTATACTCAGACATGAGTCCCTTTCTCACTGCTCCATCAGGATTCAAGCAAGCCGGGCCGAAGAGGCTGAAATGCCAGAAACCGGTCCCCGGTAGCTTGGCTCCTTTCTGGTAAAGAATTGGCTTGGTAGTTTAGTCTGCCCTGTTCCCATGATGCACTGGGCCAGGGACAGACTGATTTGCATATAGCCAGGTTCTGAGCTGGGATGGGGCAGTGAGATAAATAACGGTGATGGATAAAGCCCTGATCTTTGGACTGGGTAAGAGTGGTCTGCTCAATTCAGACACTCTGTTCATCACCACCCCCTTTTGTAAATCGATTTTGGCCACTATAGGTGTGGCAGGGTATACTCAGACATGAGTCCCTTTCTCACTGCTCCATCAGGATTCAAGCAAGCCGGGCCGAAGAGGCTGAAATGCCAGAAACCGGTCCCCGGTAGCTTGGCTCCTTTCTGGTAAAGAATTGGCTTGGTAGTTTAGTCTGCCCTGTTCCCATGATGCACTGGGCCAGGGACAGACTGATTTGCATATAGCCAGGTTCTGAGCTGGGATGGGGCAGTGAGATAAATAACGGTGATGGATAAAGCCCTGATCTTTGGACTGGGTAAGAGTGGTCTGCTCAATTCAGACACTCTGTTCATCACCACCCCCTTTTGTAAATCGATTTTGGCCACTATAGGTGTGGCAGGGTATACTCAGACATGAGTCCCTTTCTCACTGCTCCATCAGGATTCAAGCAAGCCGGGCCGAAGAGGCTGAAATGCCAGAAACCGGTCCCCGGTAGCTTGGCTCCTTTCTGGTAAAGAATTGGCTTGGTAGTTTAGTCTGCCCTGTTCCCATGATGCACTGGGCCAGGGACAGACTGATTTGCATTTAGCCAGGTTCTGAGCTGGGATGGGGCAGTGAGATAAATAACGGTGATGGATAAAGCCCTGATCTTTGGACTGGGTAAGAGTGGTCTGCTCAATTCAGACACTCTGTTCATCACCACCCCCTTTTGTAAATCACTATCCAAGGGTCAGAATCTACTTTCGTTTTCTCCCTACCAGGTCGGGTTCGCCCGAGAACACTAACTTTCTATTTCCTAGCTACCATAGACTTTTGTCCGCATCTCGCGTGAGAGTGCACACACTGCACCCGAGTCCCCTAGGCCTCCTAGTCGTAATCTAACGATTCCCTAGTCAAGTCCTAGCGATTCCAAAAGCTATTAGTACTGTACTTACCTGCTAGGAATTTCACATTCCACTTTTAGAGTATATGGTTTTCCGTGCCCCTCGGGCATTTGTATATACTGTGCTAACTTAAGTATTTTTGTAAGAGTTTTGGTTTGTGCTTAGTACCCTGTCCTCATAAAGAGTACAGGGCTGTTGTGATCTTTAATAAATAACTGTTTATTTTCATAACACTTGTGTGGTGTCCTTTCACTGGGTATTCAAGGGGTATATGTGTGGTAAACAGCTGGCTTAACACGCCCTCTCGAGTCTTTAGCCTTAGACTGCTCGTATCCATGCTACTAGGATAGCTGGTCTATAAGGTTGACTTACAACCAATCATCAATAAGGGTTGCTGGACTGATACATAGTGGGCACTAGAATAGTGACCACTGCATATCAGGCCACCTTCTCACATATTATGCCACCCCTGGCTGGCCATCTAAATCTGACACAACTGGCTGCACGACAGCTGGGGCAAAGTGGTGTAATCACCCTTTGCTGTAGATATAGTATACCTATATCTAACCCTAAAATAGACACATGTATCCCTATCAGTCACTCCTATGGCAGGCCTTAACAATCCTGAAGGCAGAGTGCTTGGAATCATGTGAAATGGTGCTCTGGCATGAGCTGAACCCGTCTGCAGCTTGCGGAACCAAGTCCTAATAGCTGTTCTATGATAACGCGTACCATATACTCTTCAGTGCATTATAATCCTCGCGGTTATTTGCCAACTTTGGTATCGCTTTATCAAAACATGTCGAGTAAGGTGTCATACGAATTGGAATACTAACCCCTCGCCAATTCTGGCGACAGGGTTAGCATTCCACCCTTCTAGAGGGACACAACATGTATGTAACTGTGAACCCCGGTTAAAGTTAACTCGAGCCTCAGCATCACAAAATGGATGCTGCCACCACAGACACAAGTCTGACCTTCTGCTGCTGGGAGTCCTTCCAGCGAGGAGAGCTTGGACAAAGGGTTTCCTGTCAGGGGCGGTGCTAGCACCGACCCAGACAGGGTTTTGTGTATCCTAGGTAGGCAGGGCTGAATAGGAAGGTGACTGCAAGTGGCACCCCGGTGCTCACTATGCATCTGCCAGTCTGAACCGGTTCCAGGGGCACACCAGCCCCTGAGCTGGGGAAAGTCCGGCATGGGAGAGGGGTGTAACCACCCCCCTTCCTGGTCCCAACCAGTGTAAAGGTGGGAGTGGGGACCCCTTCCAAATTAGATAATTCCGAATCTTGAAGACTTTCCACGAAAGAACTCTTGAACCTTTCAGAAGACTCTCCCTTGTGGCTAAGGAGTAGCCACCCTGCACCCGCAGGCACCATCCAAGCATCGCGGTTTGCTGTAAGTCTCTCCTCCGGATCAAGACTGCCCAGCTCGACGAGAACCGGCTTCCCTGGCACCTCTGACCTCTACCTGCATCATCAACCCAGCTGAGATTCGTGGGTGTGACGAGACCTCGAGGGACCGGCCATCTTCGAGGGACCGGCCATCTTCAGGACTGGACGATGCTTGCCTAGCACGGCCGCCGAGGGATCCTCGAGTGAGTGCTTTGGGGTTTGAGAAGCCCTAACCCTGAGCAGCTCCAGCACCGAAGTCCAGCCCCCCAGCATCCACGAGATCTGCGTGGGGCCCTTCTGCTCTTTGCTGCTCACTGCGTTGTCCGGCTACTTGCTTGCTGGCTTGTGGCCCTCCTGACGACGAACGATGACATTTCCAACGCTGTACTGGTTGCTCCAGACTGACCCTTGCTCCCCTCTAACAGAGAAGCACCCGGACCCTCCTGGTCCACTCCAGACTCCATTTTAAGTCCACCGCGTGGGCTTGCATTTGCCAAGACTTGTTGCCCCAATCCTGGGTCCAGCGACGTCGACAGCAGATACCATCGCACCTCCATCCTGGTCGCTGACAACACCTCCTGGTCCGTGAGACTGCAGAGCCCAGCGTCGCCCACTCACCTGATCGAGGTGACTTCGTCCGGTGCCATCCTGGTGCCCATCTAATCACTGGCTAGTGATTCAGAACTTGGTCTCCCCTGCTTACAGGTGTCTTCCATCTTCAATCCAGGCTTGGATCACTTCGAACTTCATCACTGGTCGCCTGCCAGCAACTTCTTCTTTCAGGCTCCATAGACTGCAACGAGGATTCCCGACGCCTTTCCAGACCTATGCAGCCGCAGCCCCTTGGCTAGGTAACCTGAGCATTTCGGTGCTCCAGCATAGCTTAACTATCCAAAGGTCCAGATCCTTTTTCGTTTCAGCTCTACCTAGTCGGATTCGTCCGATAACACTAACTTTACGAAATCTAGCAACTATAGACTTTGTCCCGCGTGAGAGTGCACACTCTGCACCCGATCTCCCTAGGCCTCCTGCTAGTAATCTGAAGGCTCAGTAGTCCAGTCCTAGCGATCCTAAAGCCTATTAGAGTAGTACTTACCTGCTAGTAATTTCGCATTCCACTTTTAGAGTATATGGTTTTTCGTGCCCCTCGGGCATTTGTGTAAATTGTGCGACTTTGAGTATTTTCTTAAGAGCTTTGTATTGTGCTTAGCGCCCTGTCCTCATAAAGAGTCCAGGGCTGTTGTGTTCTAAATAAATATACTTTATTTTCATAACAACTTGTGTGGTGTCCTTTCACTTGGTGTTCAAGGGGTATATGTGATGGTATAACAGCTGGCTTAACACGCCCTCTAGAGTTTAGCCTAAAGACTGCTCTTGTCCATGCTACTAGGATAGCTGGTCTAACGGTTGACTTACAACCAATCATCAATAAAAGTCGTTTGGAATGACTAGAATAGTGAGCACTACATATCAGGCCAACTTCTCACAGGGGTGCCCCCCACACGGACCGCCAGCCACACGCCGCAACAGAATCTTCATCGCGGTGGCGGTCGTGGAAACCGCCGGGGAGGCGGTCGGGGTCAACGGCGAGGCCAGTCCGCACCCGCTCCCGCAGCATCCGCCAAAAAAACCTTCCTAGTCCGAGTTTTCAGTCCCATGTGACGCCAGTGGGAGGCAGGGTCCGCCATCACCTCTTCCACTGGCGCACCGTCACATCGGACAGGTGGGTGCTGCAAATCGTCCGAAGGGGCTACTCCTTCCCCTTCGAGGCGACCCCTCCAGCCATGCCATTGCAGTATCACCGTGTGTCGGGGGAACACTTGCGACTTCTGCAGGAGGAAGTTACGGCCCCTTGGCCAAGGGGGCCATCGAGCGCGTTCCTGGGCCAGAAGTAGGGTGTGGTTGCTACTCACACTTCTTTCTGGTACCCAAGAAGGGCAAAGGGGGCCTACACCCTATCTTGGACCTACGGAACGTCAACGGCTTCCTCCGGAAGGAGAAGTTCAAGATGTTGACTTTGGCTCAGGTCTTGGCTGCCCTAGACCCGCAAGACAGGATGGTGGCGTTGGACTTGCAGGATGCTTACTTTCACATCCCCGTCCTGCCGGCCCACCGGCGTTACCTGCGGTTCACGGTAGGCCTCAAGCACTTTCAGTTCACCGTGCTCCCCTTTGGCCTTACCAGCGCCCCACGGGTGTTCACGAAAGTGATGGTGGTGGTCGCAGCTCATCTGCGCAGGTTAGCGGTTTCAGTCTTCCCCTACCTCGACGACTGGTTGTTGAAGGTGGGTTCGCCCCAGACAGTCAGCCCCCTCCAGATTACGGCGGATCTCCTGCACCTGCTGGGGTTTTCCATCAACGTGCCGAATTCACACCTGTGTCCCTCCCAAAAGCTCCTCTTCATCGGAGCTGTTCCGCACTCGGCGCAGTTTCGGGTTTACCCTCCCGAGCAGCGGGTCCGGGATATTCAGGCTCTGATTCTGGTCTTTTAGCCTTTATCCCGGGTTTCGGTCAGGTTGACGCTGCGGCTCCTGGGACTGGTGGCTTCCTGCATCCTCCTGGTGCATCACGCCCGGTGGTGGATGCGGGCTCTGCAGTGGGACCTGAAGTTTCAGTGGGCCCAGCATCAGGGCAACCTGTCCGACCATGTCTTGATCTCGAAGGGCACTGCGAGACAGCTGCAGTGGTGGCTCACGGACCGCGATTGGGTCAGCGGCAGATCCTTCTCCCTTCCCCAACCGGAGCACGTAGTTGTGACGGACGCATCCCTCCAGGGCTTGGGAGACCAAATGGGAGAGGCGGAGATCAGAGGCCTCTGGTCTCTGGCAGAGTCCCTGCTCCATATCAACCATTTGGAGCTGCGGGCGATTTGTCTAGCGCAGAAGGCATTCCTCCCCTCTGTCTGAGGGAGTGTAGTGCAGGTGTTCACGGACAACACCACCGCCATGTGGTACTGCAACAAACAGGGCGGTGTGGGGTCCTGGACCCTCTGCCAAGAGGCTCTGCGGGTGTGGCAGTGGCTGGAACATCAGGGCGAGACCCTGGTGGTTCAACACCTGGCTGATTCTCTGAACGCCAGGGCGGACGAACTCAGCCGACGGTGCTCGATGGATCACGAATGGCGTCTGAACTCTGACGTGGAGGAAGGCATCTTTCTGCAATGGGGAGAGCCTTGGTTAGATCTATTCTCCACCGAAGAGAACGCACAATGTCATCAGTTCTGCGCGTTGGAATTTCCAAGGCGGCACTCGCTCGGCGACGCCTTACGTCGCGAGTGGAGTTGCGGTCTGTAATACGCCTTTCTGCCTATACCACTTCTGCCCAGAGTGCTGAAGAAGATCAAGCGTGACCGGGCCCAAGTCATCCTTGTGGCTCCGGACTGGGCTCGAAGGTTCTGGTATCCCGAGCTACTCAATATGTCAGTCGGTCCCCCGATCCGTCTGCCTCTTCAGGAGGACCTTCTATCGCAGCAGCAGGGGACGGTCCTCCACCCGAACCTGTCCAGTCTCCACCTCCCTGCTTGGAGATTGAGCGGCGGCAGTTGAGGCCATTTGACTTGCCTCCTGAAGTCTGTAATGTTATTCTGCCAGCCAGGCGTCTCTCCACAAAGTCGGTATACGCCTGCCGGTGGAACACATTTGTGGCATGGTGCACAGCAAAGGCTGTGGATCACCTTTCTGCCCCTCTTTCTGAAGTTCTTCTCTTCCTCCTTTCTCTTGCCCAGCAGGGCTCTGCTCTGGGAACTATCAAGGGCTACCTTTCTGCCCTTTCGGCCTTCCTGAGGCTGCCTGATCAACCTTCTTTGTTCAAGTCCCCTATAGTAACTCGTTTTCTGAAGGGCATCACGCACATGTTTCCACCTGTTCCCTTTGTGATACCTCAGTGGGACTTGAACCTGTTTCTTACTTTCCTGATGTGCGCTCCCTTTGAGTCGCTTCACTCTTGTCCTCTCCGTCTTCTCACCTTGAAGACAGCTTTCCTGGTTGCCATCACCTCTGCCAGGAGAGTGAGTGAGCTCCAGGCTCTATCTTGCAAACCCCCTTTCCTGTCTGTGCATCCGGACAAAGTAGTGCTGCGTACAAAACCATCTTTCCTGCCCAAGGTAGTCTCTGCTTTCCACATCGGGCAGTCCATCACCTTGCCCTCCTTCTTCCCGCCTCCGCACCCTTCAAAGGATGAAGAGTGGCTCCATCGTCTGGACCCAAAACGTGCGCTTTCATTTTATGTGGATCGCACACGCCAGTTCCGGGTGGATGACCAACTCTTTGTTGGTTACGTGGATGCGAAGAAGGGACGGGCGTTGCATAAGAGGACAATCTCTCGGTGGGTCGTCTTATGCATCAAGGCGTGCTACTCCTTGGCTAGGAAGGAGCCTCCTGTTGGGTTGAGGGCCCATTCGACTCGGGCCACGGCGGCTACTACTGCCCTGGGTCGGGGAGTCCCCCTGCAGGACATTTGCCAGGCGGCTACGTGGGCCTCGCTGCACAACTTTGCGAGGCACTACTGCCTGGACAGTCAAGTCCGGAGGGATGGCTTCTTTGGCCGTTCTGTCCTCCAGGACTTTCTGGTGTGAGTATTGGTTCTCAGACCCACCACCGGGGTTGGTATTGCTGGGGTATCTATTCTAAGGTAAGGAATCTAATACTAACCTGTTTCTTTCAGATGAACAAGGTTCGAGGCATGTGGGCTGCTGAATTCATATCTGTGCATAGATCGCCGCCTAGTGTTGGGTCCGGATGATTGCACATTGTTGTCCTGAAAGAGTCTTCGAAGTATCACAAGATAGGTGGCTCCTCCCCTGGACTACAGTGCGCATGGGCATCGACTCCATCCCCAGATTGTTTTTTTCCGCCATTGGGTTCGGATGTGTTTCGGTTCCCTCTGTCGGAATCGATAGTTTAACTTATTTTACTTGAGACCAAAAGGTCTTTAGGACTCGTGTCGGTATTGTCTATCGTTCGGGTTCGTTTGTTTCATCGACTCCGAACCAACACTGCCCTTCCGCGTGCTTTCGGCGCGGACGGGCCTACACGACGCTCCACACTGCTTTCATCATGGAACGAAGTCCATTTAAGAGGTGCCCGGTGTGTGCCTCGAAGTACCCACATATCGACGTGCACCCAGTGTGCAATAAGTGCTTGTCGCCGGACCACGACTAGGCCAAGTGTATGGCCTGCTCCAAGTTCCGGTCGAAAAAGACACTCAAGCTCCGCCGAGCTGCAAGACTGCAGGCCCAGCGATCGGCACCCCCTCCGACGAACATCTTCGACACGGAGGATGTCGGCGACGACACTATCCAGGATATCACGGAATCTAACCCGGCGTCGGAAGTCGAGGAGGACTACGACGCGGAAGACGAGGATTTCGAGGAAGTCGTCGAGGAGGTAGGGGACGACGACGGGGCCATTGCCACCGTAGAGGATAGCTCGGAAGAAGAGCTTCCTCACACTGACTACGGGGCCAGCCACCATTCTAAGGCCCAGGCCGAGGGATCGCCTTCGGGCCTTACCCAAAGCCTTGATTCCCGTCCCACTGCTCCGCCTTCCGGCCCGGCCACGGACATTGGTACGGCACCACTCACGGTACAGAAACCGAAAGTGAAACCATCGGTCTCGACGCCAGACGTATCGAAACCGAAAGCGCAAGTCGCACTGGTCGGGTCGAAGACTTCGGAGGCCTCGGCGCCGAAGAAATCCAAGATGGCCGTCGAGCTCAAGAGCCACGCCAAAATGGCCGACCCGTAGACTACGGTGTCGAAGCGAAAGGTAAAGGTGACCGTCGCGGCTGCGTCGGCGCCGAAGTTGGTCGACGCACTTAAGAGTCGCATCGATACCAAGAAGGTCGACGACCATAAGAAGGCCACAAAGAAGCGGCAGGATGACCCCAAGTCTATCACTGCCCCGCTTCCACTCAACAAGGCCAAGGGGGCAGCTGCGTCGGCTCCGAAGACTGCGTCATTGGTCACCGTCCCAAAACCAGCTTCAGAAGACTCTCTCAAGCCAGTGCGTCCCTCCGCCTCGTTCACTAAAAAGGTCACAGAGTCCCTTCAGCGTATTAGGGAGGGGGTCGCAGCAGTCGAGCCGAAGGACACTGTGCCGCCCAAGCCTATCCAAAAACCGGTGAAAACAACAACGCCGATTCTGTTCACGTTGCCGCCGAAGATGACGCCGAAGGCTTTCACGGCAAAACCTGGGGCCGCGGTGCCCTTGAAGTTATCTTCGACGCCGAAGGCATCGTTGGTGGTTCCAAGCCCGCGCCACCAACCACTGGCAGAAGAAGAGTGTCGAGAAGTGATCATCGACGCCAACACAGGCAAGCTCTATCTCCTTAAAAGGAAGATCACCCCTGAACCGGCATTAGAACATTTCCAAATCCCACTTTAGAAAAAGTTGGACTCTGCTGGTGCCTCTGCCCCTATGGAGCCTGCATCACCACAAGGCCATGAACTTTCACCCACTCATTCGAATGTTGAGGAGGGTGATGGTAACGACGAGGATGAGTATGCCTATCCAGTCTACTCAGACCCAGAGGATGTGACTGAGCCTTGGTCTGCTGGTGCCGACCCTGGGGCCCCGCATTCAGGACAGGAGCCTCAGCTTCTTTCAGCAAAAACTTCCCCAACTGAGGACTCTGCAGCTTTCAATGCTCTAATTGAAAGAGCGGCAGCCAACCATGACGTCGATCTCCATGCTGACCCAGTAGACGTCGATTTTCTTTTTGACACCTTTTCAGTCGCTGAAAAAACTGTAAAGAATTTGCCAATGCTAAAATGGGTGTTGAAACATGCGCCAGAGGTCTTCAAGGAGCCCACCCGAGCAAGAGTCGTCAACCCACGTATCGACAAGAAGTACAAGGCAGCGCCCACTGATCCAACATACATCAAAGGACAGTTGCCTCTGGATTCCTTGGTTGTCTCCAATGCTCGCAAAAGAGCCAACTCACAGACTGCGGGTGATGCTCCTCCCCCAGACAAGGAATCAAAAGTATTTGAGGCTTCGGGGAAACGTGTTGCTGCGCAGGCAGCCTACATATGGCGCATATCCAACACACAGGCGCTACTTGCGCGTTACGACAGGGCACACTACGACACTCTAGAGACCCTTCTACAGCACTTGCCAGATCAATATAAGGAAGCAGCAGAAATGTTGATACAGGAGGGGAAGCTTATCACCAATGCTTCAATTAAGTGCGCTCTGGATGTGGCTGACACCGCCTCAAGAGCAATAAACACTAGCGTTCTACTGCGTAGACATGCATGGCTCAGAATATCCGGTTTCAAACCAGACATTCAAACTACCATCCTGAACCAAACTGTCAACCCAGACCACCTGTTTGGCCCAGAAGTTGATACCACCCTCGAGAAAATGAAAAAGGACACCGACACTGCTAAGTCTATGGGTGCCTTGCAGTCCCAGCAGTTTCGGGGTGGTTCTTTCGTCGCTCCAATAATAGAGGCACCTCGAGGGGTCAAGTGTCACAGTCGACGCAGTTCTATAAGGGTAACACCCAACCCTCCTATACCAACAAGGGTCGGGGTGGATACCGTGGCAACAACGTCAAAGGCTAAGGACGTGGTAATAACAGCTCCAGGTCCTCCACCGCCAACAAACAGTGACGCCTTGTCACTGCCCCCCGACTACGCAACACCGGTCGGGGGGAGACTCCAGCAGTTCCTGCCTGTGTGAAAGTCCATCACCACGGACAGGTGGGTCAGATCTCTTATCCAATATGGTTATTGTCTGGAGCTCACATCCACTCCACCCAACATACCCCCAAGGAGCCGTCCTATGTCCGGCAAGCACTTGCACTTGTTGCAGCAGGAAGTCCACGTCATGCTGCAAAAAGGAGCAATAGAGCTCGTGCCCCTGCAGGAAAGAGGTACAGGAGTTTACTCCCTGTACTTTCTGATTCCAAAAAAGGACGGATCCCTCAGGCCCATCCTAGACCTCAGACCTCTCAACTTTTACATTCTGTCAGAACATTTCCATATGCTCACGCTGCAGCAGGTTCTCCCACTGCTTCAGCAAGGGGACTTCCTGGCAACTCTGGACCTCAAGGATGTGTACTTTCACATTCCACTGCATCCTTCCCACAGAAAGTACCTCAGGTTCACCATTCAAAACCAGCACTACCAGTTCAAGGTTTTGCCTTTTGGGGTCACCACAGCGCCCAGGGTCTTCTCAAAGTGCCTAGCGACGGTGGCGGCGCATCTGAGACGTCAGAACATCCACGTCTACCCCTATCTGGACGACTGGCTCATTCAAGCGAAGTCGGCCCAGCAGTGCGCCGACCACGTGTCCCACACCATTCACCTTCTGCACGATCTGGGGTTCTCACTGAATTACCCAGAGTACCATCTCCAGCCCGCCCACATACGGCAGTATCTGGGTGCGACCATAAACACTCTGGCGGCCACTGCGCAGCCGAATTCAGTGAGTCAACAGCATTCAGTCGCTGACCCAAAGATTCAGACCTCAACACTCGCTTCCAGCAAGAGTGTTCATGCAGTTGATAGGCATGATGGCCTCCTGCATCTCCATAGTCCCACACGCGAGACTACATATGCGTCCGCTTCAGGAGTGCTTAGCACGTCAGTGGACTCAGGCTCACGGGCAGTTGAAAGACCTAGTGTTGGTGAGCGGTCGGGCATACAACTCTCTGCATTGGTGGATTCCACAAAACCTTTGCAAGGGCCGACCGTTTCAAGAGCCTGTGCCGCAGATTATCCTGACAATGGACGCTTCTCTCCAGGGATGGGGAGCGCATGTACTCCAATACACTGTGCAGGGACTATGGACACTATAGCAAAAGAAGATGCACATTAATGTACTGGAACTGATGGCGATCTTCATGGCCTTAAAGGCATTCAAAGTACATCTGTGCAACAAGGTCGTGTTGATCTGGACCGACATGACGGCCATGTATTACATTCAGAAACAGGGGGGCACGCACTCTCCGCAGCGGTCTCATCTGGCTCAGAGCATGTGGAAGTGGGCCATTCAGAGGAACATTTTCCTCATGGCAGAACATCTCCCAGGCAAGGACAATCAGATGGCGGACCTGCTCAGCAGGCACAGCCACCAAATGCACGAGTGGGAGATACATCCATCAGTACTCCAACCGTACTTCCAAAGGTGGGGTCATCCAGAGATCGACCTGTTCGCCACAAGGGAGAACGCAAAATGCCAAATCTCGCCGCCAGGTTCCCACACCCGCAATCGCAGGGCAATGCGATATGGATGAACTGGTCAGGCAGATTTGCGTACGCTTTTCCCCCAGCACCTCTGATACCGCTGGTGGCGCGCAAGCTCAGGCAGCACTCGATGACTCTCATCCTAGTTGCTCCAACGTGGGCTCGCCAACCATGGTACACCACGTTTCTGGAACTTTCCGTGGTACCGCATCAAAGGCTTCATCTCACACCCAGCCTTCTGACGCAGAGCCATGGTGACATTCAGCACCCAGATCCGCAACAGCTCAACCTGGCGATCTGGCTCCTAAAGTCCTAGAGTTTGGCTACCTTAACCTTCCTCCCAATTGCATGGACATCATTCGGGAGGCGAGAAAGCCCACTACTAGAGCATGTTATGCGGCAAAATGGAAGCGGTTTGTCATCTATTGCGCAAACCACAACATTGATCCACTAGATGCTTCCATTCAGAACATCATCTGTTACCTGTTCCATCTATACAAGTGTAATCTGGCATATACTTCCATTCGCATTCACCTGTCTGCGATGGCCGCATACCTCCAAAATAGACAGCACCTTTCACTTTTCAAAGTGCCTGCCATCAAGGCATTTCTGGAAGGCCTCAAAAGAGTCATTCCGCCACGGACTCCACCAGCTCCGGAATGGAACCTCAATATGGTTCTTACAAGACTGATGGGTCCTCCCTTTGAGCCACTACATTCCTGCGAGATTCAGTTCTTGACATGGAAAGTGGCTTTCCTTGTAGCAATTACATCGCTACGGAGGGTTAGTGAACTGCAAGCCCTCACAATCCAAGAGCCTTTCTTTCAAGTTCATTCAAACATGGTAATGCTCCGTCCTAACCCTAAATTTCTACCCAAGGTTGTGTCTCAGTTCCACATCAACCAAACCATTGAGTTACCGGTGTTCTTTCAAAATCCAGAGTCGCTGGCGGAGCGGATGCTCCACACCCTTTACGTTAAACGGGCCCTAATGTATTACATTGATAGGACCAAGGGTTTTAGAAAGACTAAGCAGCTTTTTGTTGCCTTTGCGCCACATCACAAAGGTAACCCTATTTCCAAGGCTGGTATTGCTAGGTGGATCGTGAAATGTATCCAAATCTGCTATGCAAAGGCAAAACGCACTCTTACAATTCAACCAAGAGCTCACTCCACCAGAAAGTTGGGGGCCTCTATGGCTTTCCTTGGAAACATTCCCCTAGAGGACATATGTAGAGCAGCCACATGGTCTACCACACATACATTTACTAAGCATTACTGTGTAGACGTGCACTCCAAACAGCAGGCAGCTGTAGGGCAGGCTGTTCTCAAGACACTTTTCCAAACTGCTGCAGCTGGCACGGGCGGCCGCCGCTAATGGAGGGACTGCTATGTATTCTATGCACAGATATGAATTCAGCAGCCCACATGCCTCGAACTGCAAATGCTACTTACCAGTATGCATCTGTTCTTGGCATGTAGGGCTGCTGACATTCATATCGCCCGCCCTCCTCCCCTGCGCCTGTAGCAGCTGCAGTGTTCACATATCATTTCATAGCATGGTCATCATTCACTGAGTTTCACTCCATCTTGGCCACAATGGCTAAAAACAATCTGGGGATGGGGTCGATGCCCATGCGCACTGTAGTCCAGGGGAGGAGCCACCTATCTCGTGATACTTCGAAGACTCTTCCAGGACAACAATGTGCAATCATCCGGACCCAACACTAGGCGGCGATCTATGCACAGATATGAATGTCAGCAGCCCTACATGCCAAGAACAGATGCATACTGGTAAGTAGCATTTGCATTACTTCCCTTCGGTAACGATATATCTGTAAGAAACAGTAGTTAGTATTAGATTCCTTACCGCCCCACCCATCCTCCCCGTTCTGCGAACTGATACCTAGGGTTAAGGTCATCCCCTTTCAGGGCCCTAGTTTCTTGGCACCAGTGTTGGTTTTAGCATGGCTCTGCGTATCTGGCGCGGAAAAGCTGTATCTAAGAACTGACGTCAGCGCGCATGGGCGGCGTCTAAGTACTCCGACGACGTCATTCCGGCGCAGACGACGACGGACGCGGAGCCAGAGACGACGCCTATCGACGCGCAGGGGTATTGCTACGCAAACATTTTCGGATCCAGTCTGACGCCTGGGGATATTCTAAGGTAAGGAATCTAATACTAACTACTGTTTCTTACAGATATATCGTTACCGAAGGTAAGTACCTTGTTCGTTAAAAGGATGGGCCCTGACATTGTCCTGCTACAGGAAACACATCTACAGGGCAAGCACTGCGGCTTTCTGGCAAGAGGGCGGTACAGAGTTTTAGCACACGCGGGATTCACTAAGGGCTCGAGAGGTGTGGCCATACTGATTAGAAAGGACCAACCATTCCGGGTGGCGCTGGTCTGGACAGATCCCCAGGGGTCGTATGTAGGAGTACGGGATACCTGGAGGAGGCAGGAGTATACGATTGTCTCGGCCTATGCCCCTCCTAAACTGCAGACACTCACACTGAAAGGGGTCACCGATATCCTACTGAACACATCCGACATACTACAGATACTGGGGGTGAGGTTATGACATACTTATCTCAACGATGGACAGAACGTGAGATAGGACCAGGGACTTGCCCCCGACCTCCCTAGCTAGGATGATTGATACCCTGGGATTGACGGATGTGTGGAGATGGTTGCGCCCTGGGAACAGGGCATATTCCTTCTTCTCGGGCGCACACAGGGAGAACGAACTAAAGGTTGGGTCTTGGAAACTGTCGGCATGGGACCTCCGAAACCCGACCATCCTGAAGGGCCTCAGGGCCGATGTAAAAGTGTATATAGCAGAGAATGAAGGTTCGGTCTCGTCCAAGGTGGTCTTTTGGGAGGCCCCCAAACGGGTCTAAGAGATAGGGCACAGAATAGACTGGCGGAGGAGAAACGGAAGGTCCAGAAAGAAATAGAGTTATTGGAAGCCCAAATACTGGACCTGGAGAGGGAATATCAGGTTAGGAAAGCCGCTCGGACTCTATGTACGTTGACGGACGTCCAATCTCAATATAGGGATCTAGTCACAGGCGAAGCCAAAACGCAGGCGCTGGCGACTCTGCATCGTTTGTACGATGTGGGGGACAAATCGGGGAATCTGCTGGCGTGGCTAAGCCGGAAGGAAAAAGTTGCTAAGTGGGTGGAGCAGGTACGAGATGTCCAGGGGAAAGTAGTGAGGTCAGATAGACAAATTGCAGAGGCTTTTGCTGCACACCACCAAATTTTCTATAAGGCACAGAACTTAGGGCTGCAGGAAGATGCCCTGCACTACGTGGCGTATTTAGACCTCCCAGTGCTGGCCGAGGAGGACGCTGCAGATCTAGAGATGGATATTACGCTGGACGAGGTTAAAAAGGCCCTTGCGAAACTACGCGCCGGAAAGTCCACTGGCCCAAACGGGTTCCCGGCAGAGTTTTTTAAACTAACAGCCGATATCCTGGCGCATCACCTCCTAGGACTCTTTGAAGGGGCGGCTGAGGAAGGACAGCTTCCTCCAGACCTGCGCATGGCCATGATAATCCCAATCCATAAGGACGGTAAACCACCAGACAACTGCACGTTTTATCGGCCTATATCCCTTTTAAATATTGAAGTAAAGTTACTGGCAACCGTCCTAGCGCTCAGGCTGCGGAGGGTGATACCAGATCTGATACACATGGACCAAACAGGGTTTCTCCCGAGTAGGGCCACTAGATTTAACCTCCGACGAACTCACAATTGGTTGCGGGAGGTAAGCAAGAGCTAGGAACCCCATTGGTTCTTGTCCCTTGACGCAGAAAAGGCATTCGACTCGGTGCATTGGCCTTTTTTGGAGGGAGTCCTGGAGCGACTGGGGTTTGGTTTAAAATTCCGGAGGTGGGTGCAATTGTTATATGCAGACCCCAGAGCAAAGGTCAAGGTAAATGAGGTTTTATCCTAGGATTTCCCGGTGTGGCGGGGGACCCGGCAGGGTTGCCCACTGTCCCCCTTGCTCTTCCCGCTGACAATTGAGGTATTAGCAGCAGCAATTCGGCAAAACGCGGCATTAGGGGATTTTAGTTGGGGCAAGGTGACGCTGCGGAGGAAAAAATATCCCTCTACACGGATGATGTCCTCCTCTTCGTAACACACCCGGAAATGACGATACCAACTCTGTTCGCAGAGCTGGAAAAATACGGAGCCCACGCTGGTTATAGGATAAATTGGCACAAGTCGGTCCTCTATGACCAGAAGGGGCAGGGGCAGTGGACGAGCCTCCCAGACAGACTGCAGACCACTTTGGAGGGCTTTACCTGTCTTGGAGTGTTTGACGCTAGATAGAGGTTGCTAGTATGACAAGAATATTAAAAGGATCGTACAGGCTTTTACGGAAGATGCGAGCAGATGGCGCCTCTTACCCCTCACGATCCTGGGTCGTGCGGCCATGTTTAAAATGATGACACTGCCCAAGCTCCTGTATGCATTTCAAAACGAGTACTACCCCCTTCCTCGCAAGATGTTTACGGACATAAATGCGGAATTACGAACCTTTCTTTGGTTAGGCAAGCACCCACGAGTAGCACTGGCCACCCTTCAGCGGCACAAATACAGTGGAGGGAACTCACTTCCCAACATTGAGGCATACTACTGGGCGGAACACTTGGTGCCTGTCTACGACTGGTATCACGTCCTGGCTCAGCATGCCACATACGCACTTGAGCGGCACACAATGGGCAACCGCCCATACAACTATTATATATATGGGGGCAAGAGGACGGGGAAACTGTTGCCAGCCACCAGACTTACGTTGGTGGTCTGGGACAGGGCGAATAAGATCACGGGTTGGGAAAAAAGGCCCACGAGGCAAACACCGCTGTGGAAATGTACCTGGCTGCACGAATTAAATAAACTAAAAGGGTTTCGGAGGTGTGACGACATAGGGATCTCGACGTTAGGCGACGTAACTGCAAAGGGGGAACTGTAGTCCGTTCCAAGCTTTAAGGGCGGAATTCGGCCTGCTCCGTACATAATACTTTAAATATGCGCAACTGCGGCATGCTTGGCGAGTAGAGGGACTCCCAGGGGGGACACTCTCGGAATATGCACCTCTAGAAGGCCACCTCCTGCAAGAACAAGTAATGGAGAGAGCGGTATCGCTCACCTATAAGACCCTGATGAATAACATGACGAAGGACCTAGGCACCCTCAGATGTAGGTGGGAGGCAGAGGTGGGAGATATGGACACGGTTGACTTGGAAACAGTTCTCATGCATCCAGGGGAGGTAGCTATAAAATCCAGGCTGAGGCTCATACAATTTAATATTCTCCATAGGACTTATTTCGACAGGGTGCGCCTACAAAAGATGGGTAGAGTAGGGGATACGAGTTGTCTGAGATGTGGGCATGAGGGGGGAGATTTCTACCACATAATTTGGTCCTGTCCGAGAATCCAGGTTTACTGGTCAGAGATTCTGAAAGAGTTGGGGGAGGTACTAGAGGTTACCTTGCAGCTGGATCCCAAAATGGTCTTGTTAGGTGTGACCAACAATGTGGATCTTGCACGTCCGCTGTTGATCTTCTTGGGACTGGCCCTGGTGGTAGCTAAGAGGGAAGTGGCAAAGAAGTGGGGGGCTGCCGATACACCGCAGGTGGAGGAGTGGCGGAGGGGTCTAGATCTCTACATGGCAGCTGAAAGGGTTACGTATAAAGCAAGGGGATGCCCTAGGAATTTTGGTAGAGTTTCGGGAAAGTGGCGGAAATATAATGGGCTCGATGAGGGGTTATGAAACTGGACATTAGAGATGGACACATTTTCGGGCATGGGCGCACTGTATGGCGATGTGAAGAGGCGCTTCAGATTTGGTACTGGTAGTGCATTCCCGAGGAGGTTGTTCTGTATAACATTATGCTGATTTTAATGGTGGGACTTGGGGGGTGGGGGGGGGTGTGGCCGGGACCGGGGAGCGGGCTGGTTTGACCGATGATGACATTACTGTATTGTTGTTACTTAATCAAATGCAAATAAACATAATCATATTAAGACAACCAGTGAAGTGGCATCCACATTATAAATTTGTATGTCTAAGTGAGGATCCTCATGGGACTGTACACTTGAGTGAAATTAAAAATTGGAAAAAGGTGGTAGTGCCTCTGCTTAGATCCTGTTGCATTTGGCCCACTCTTGTGCATGGAGTCTGATAGCCACCCAGTAGATTCTGTGGAAAATCAGCGTTGAAAGCAGAGCACAGTACTGTTTTATGCAAATACTTGTGATTTAAGGTTCTGTTGATAATTCCCAGGCCTTGCGTAATTATTCAAATATACAGATCTATCAACGATTATCAACACTACAGCACTATAGTTGAAGGTACGTAACCTATTCTTGATCTGCATTGTTTATATGACCTATTTTGTCCATTTGAGTTTTACATGCAGTAAAAAATAATTACAATGATTGGTTCATTGAGATACATACATTGACAACTATTCCGAATTAAATTTCAACCTTTTGAATAATGTATTTTCTGATTTTACAAAGTGCTCAGTTTTGCTTTTAATTTTTCTTTCACAGAAGTGACACTCCTCCTGTACGCACGATGGCCCAACAGTCTTACATGGCAGCTTATCATGCTTACACTGAGAACGGAGCTCCTCACCACTCTGGGCAAAATCACCGGTACACTGTGGAGGAGCAACAGAGAGGAACTCCCTGGCATGGGTCACTGCCTGTGAACCCGGTTGAAATGAGCAGGAATGGAAGAGTGGAGCAGCAACAGCCTTCACCCCCACCAGCCACAATTCATATCCAGCAGCGCAAGCTAGAAGATGAGCCTGTTCTTCTACGTCGTGAAGCGCCACTACACACACATAACGAAGACTTCAAAGTTGAAGCTGTGGGAAGCAGCCGCCACATAAGTGTAAAGGAGCCCTTAACCCCTCCCCCTAACCAGGCTTTGAGCACTAAAAAAAGTTTTTCCAACCACCAGTCTGATGGTGTCCCACCCAAAGAAGATCTCCATCCGAAAGAGAGCCGCTTGGACGATGGTGCTAGGAAAGCAGAGAAATCATCCCGCCAGGAGTTTCACAAGCAGCCGCGTCGGGAAACTAAGACAGAGACTCGTTGGGGCCCACGGCCTAGTAGCAATAAGAGAGAGGAGGTGGTAACAGAGAAGCCATTTCGTCGTGCAGGACCTATTAAGAAGCTAGTTCTCAAGGAGGCAAAAAAAGAAGATGGAGAGCAAGAAGTGGAGAAGGCTAAAACATGTGCAGACGAGCGGATTGGTGTGAAATTCAAGGAGAAATTGACAGAGTCTAAAACTGAAGGAGAGTTGATGAAACATGAGAGCAAGTGTCTGCAAAACCCACACAATACACCTCCTCTCCCTACTTCAACAAAGCAGCTTTCTGAGTTGCCAGCTAGCCATGGCGTAGACCGAGAAAGGGGTAAGCATGTAAAAGAGCCCAGAGTGGACCATAATAAATTGTCCGTTGTCCCAGTGAAAGATCAAGATATGTGTTCTCCTCCTCATTCTCAAAGAGACTTTCATTATGACCGTAGCAGTAATTTTCTGGGTCGTGATGCCGGAAGTAGAGGAAGAGGCCGTGGGGAGTACTTTGCGAAGGGCCGTGGTTTTCGTGGGGCATACAGTGGCAGGGGCCGTGGTGGCCGGGGTCGTAGCCGGGAGTTTCGTGGCTACAGAGAGCTCTTTTATAGGCCTGAGGAGGGACCACCTAAAGGGGCTTTTAGGCAGAGGAACCCCAGTGAGACCCGTAGTGAGGGCTCAGAGTATGAAGAGATCCCCAAGCGGCGGCGGCAGAGGGGCTCGGAAACTGGCAGTGAGACACATGAAAGTGCCAGTGATGTGGCACACTCTGATAAAGAAGCTTCTGGTGGTCAAAAAGATCATCGTAAGGACACTAAAAACTCAGAGTCAAGTAGAGGGGATAAAACACGCATCTCTGAGCCACTCAGGTACCCAGATAAAATACCACCACGGCTGTCTGACTCCACCCGTGGTAGAATATTTACTCCCAGGGGTGTTCCATCAAGAAGGGGAAGAGGTGGTATCTCTAGAGGGCCTGGTGGACGTCCCCCAATGGGATGGAGTCCTCCATCTAGGCCTTCTCCACATAAAAAGCAGATGCCTAGGGAAGCTGTGAAGACTGAGAAACAAATGGAAACACCCCCTATATTGGCAAAAGAGAGAGAGAGGAGACCTGAGAAACAACTACAGCAGCCACCACCACCGCCTCCACCCACATCCACACCTCAAGTGGTAGGCCCTGTTCAAAATGAGATGGTATGTATGCAACACGATGGGCAAATGAAGTCTGAGAGACCCTTTGATCGACCTCCACGAAGAAGGCGTCATGGACGTTCCCAACAGCAGGACAAGCCTCCACGCTTCCGCCGCCTCAAAGAGCGTGAGAACGCTGCACGAATAAATGGAGAGCGAAATGGTTACCCACCTCAGCTTGCACCAAGCAACCCTCCCCCATCAACTGCTTCTAATCATTCACACCAGCTGGATGAAGGGAAGGAGCTCCCAGTTCGTCGAATAGCTGGTACCAAATCTCCAGATCTCTCAAATCAGAACTCTGACCAAGCCAATGAAGAGTGGGAGACTGCATCCGAGAGCAGTGACTTTACAGAGAGACGGGACAAAGATGGAGGCTTTGTCAAAGGGACCCCACATGGTGGCATGGGTGGGGGCAGAGTGCCAAACGACCTCAGCTTGGCACAGAGGAAAGAGATGTCAAAGCGTAGCTTCTCAAGTCAGCGCCCCACTATGGAGAGGCAGAACCGACATTCAAACCCTGTTCCTGGTGGCAAATCTGGCCGAGGAAACTCTGGAATGAGCAGGAATGAGAAGCGGAACTGGCCGTCTCCTAAGAACCGAAGGTGAGTGTTGATTTCACTCAGTTAAGTGTTGATTTCAGAGTTAAATCCATTTTTGTACAAGTCAGCAGTATGTGCTACTATAGATCTTTTCCTGTGCATCAAGTGATTATGGTGGATATTAAAAGTTGATTTTCTCCAAGGAGGTTTTTGTTTTGAGGTGACTCCAAGTCTCCTCCTGAAAACCTGTAATGCATCACCAGCCTAATCTTAAATAGTTTTGTTCATAGCATAGGTGGCTATAGATATGCATGCTCAACTTGTTCCTGATATTTAGTGTTGTGCACCAGGCATTTGCAACTGCATTTTGTCTGAATAAGTTGGAATCAAAAGACCTGTTGCAACACCTTCCATAGTCCCTGACACAGACTCCAGCTCTGATTATCTTCTGCCTTCAGGTTTAGACATTCCATGTATGAGCTTTTAGACAAGCAAATTCTTAGCTGATTTGTCGGGCACCATTTTCAAGAATTCAAAAACCAGTAACTTGAAATTCTACCCGCAAACCTTTTTGGACTGTCCATGCATTGCGATGACTGCTAGTATCCGAGAGCCCTCAGTGCCCTGCGGTTGGAGACCCTTCCAGCACGAAACCTCTTTCAAAAACGTTCAAAAGAAGACTGGGTGTATCTTAGGAGAATGACTGACTAAAAGGAGGGTGGGACTTTGGAGCGTACGCTCATACAGTTCTGCCCTTGATGCACCAAGTGCTTGTAGTAAGGTTAGCATTCACATGAACAATGTATTGAACTCTCATAACCGCTGCTTGTTTAGTAGGACATAACTATGAAATACTGTGTTCTTTTGTTCATCTCTCTTCCCTTGTAAAGTGCTCTGATACATACAAGGATCATGTTCGTGCTAAATAAAACAGTCAAAATAAATGATCTCTTCTCCCGACCACATATTGTGCAACTTCTTTGACATTTGGTGCAAAAGACATTGGGGTGCCTGAGAGTGTGACAACCCTCACTGGAGACCCTTTCTTCATGAGGAACAAGAAGAGGTTATTTTGGGGCTTTCCGGCATCACAGGGCACACACCAAATCCCACAACCCTCTGCTTAAACAAGGAGCATGAGGAAGTTGAGCCTTCTCCTCCTGAACCTTTCAGCTCACAGACCATGACCATGTCTAGGACTGCAGGACCAACATCCACAGTTAAGAGGCAAGAAATAAAGCTTTGATCCTACAAATGCTTTCAAACTCCAATTGAGCACTGCTTCTGAGGCAAACAGCCATTGCACCCTCAACTAAGCCACAAGAAGCTGTGATCTTTTAGACCTGCACCCCACCGGGTTCCGGTTGATCTCAAAAGCAGCTCTCAGTGCCCAGTAAGCCTCTGCTTTAGGGTGTTGAGCCACGACATATGTGGACTCCTCCACCTGTAGTGCTGGTGCTCAATTTCCAACCGTTAAGGAGTTTACACTGATCTGAAACAGTAGGCCGCTGATCTGTCTAGTCAGAGCACATGACCACCCTATATGACCTCATCCTGTTGCTCCAACAAAGGGACTTTATCAGGCCACTGGACCTTAAATACTCTTACTTCTATATCCCCATCCTCCTGGCCTACCACTGGTAATACCAGTGTTCGAGGCATATGAGCTGCAGATCTTACACTGTGCATTAGATCGCCACCTGTTGTTGGACTTGGATGATTGCATGTTGTTGTCTTCTTGGAAGAAGTCTTTGTAGTCACGAGATAGGGACTCCTCCCTTGGACGATAGTGCAAATGGGCATTGGCTCCCTCCTTAGATTGTGTTTTTTTCCGCCACTGGGTTCGGATGAAACTTTTCCGCTCCGGTTCGAAATCTACTTTTCAAGTACTTCACTCAAAAACGTATTCAAACTTCACCAAACTACTTTCGATATCGACAGACATAGTCTTGACTCAATCAGCTAGATTCCGGTCGTCTACGCGGGCCGTTGGGCCTATCCACGCCGTGAGGCCTACACCTCATGGAAAGGATTCAAAAGATGCCCCAAGTGTGGAGCAAAGTTGTGAAATCACATGGTGTGTAACCTGTGCTTATCGCCAGAACACGGCGAATCCAGCGGCACAGCCTGTGCATCCTTTCGATCCCAGAAAACCATTCGAGATAGGAGGGCCCATCGACACGACATGCAGAGATCAGAACCGGTGGATGTCTTTGACGAAGAAGTTCCGCTCGTTCCTAAAGAAGATTCAGACGATCTCTAAATCGTATCAGAGGTAGACGACTCAGATGACTCCATACCATCGGGTCAGCGAGTGAGTATTACTGCCCTGGCCCCATACCCACCACCCAAATCAAAGACAAAGGTCAACACTCCGCCTCCGGGGCCCAGTCGCGATCGAAAAAACACTGCGAAAGCCCCGCCAGCGAGCCCGGCTCTGAAGAAAATAATTAAGCCTTCCGGTAGCTCCTTACCGAGCAAGCCGCACGTGCCGATCCCACCACCTCCCTCGGCATGGAAACCGAAAGAAGTCTCGACTCCGAAACCATAGACTTCTAAAGACAAAACTATGAAGCCAGCGTCTGATGCCTCGAGGCCGACTAGACCAGCTTACACTCCGAAGCCAACATCTTCGGTAACTAAACCCACTAGGCCTGATTTCAATGCGCTCAAGCCCACAAAACAACCTACGACTCCGAAAACAACACCTTCGGTGCCCAAATCTACGCCAAAGGACACAGTAACAACTCCTGAGGCTAAAGATGAGCAGCAACCATGCCCGGAACCGAAAAAATTGGCGCCGGCAAAGGTTCCGCAATCAGAAGAACCTTTCCAACCTGATCCTCAACAAAAGGTCTACATTGACCCAAAAGCAGGTGCTGTATCCACCACACCAAACAGGAAGAGGAAATTAGACACAGCACCTACACCTGCAGTGCCTGTCAAGAAGGACTCTGCCACATCTCCTATGCACCCTTCTTCTCCTATACTTCCTTCTCCTTCATCTCCTGTTCCTCCTAACAATTCACCTCAAAATTCTCCTGAACACTCTTCTCCTCATTCTTCACATACACCTCAGAATGACGATGAGCATAGGGCGAGGAGTAGACCCAGAGGAGCCCTTTCCATACCCTATTGATGATCCAGATTGGGAGTACCCAAACACACAAGATGTGCCAGATATTCCTGATCCACAGTCATATCCATCAAAACCTTCTCCCACAGAAGAGATTAGTTTTGGGCACTTGCTGAATAGGGCTGTCATTTACCGTGAGGTCACCATGCATTCAGATGAGGCAGAGGAAGATTTTTTTATTGGATACATTTGAACAATCGCAAAGGTCTGTTCAGATTCTTCCTATGATTAACGGGGTCATCAAACATGCTCCAGAAGTATTTAAAGATCCTGTACATGCTAGGATCCTAAACCCTAGAATTGAGAAAAAGTACAGGCCTGCTCATGGGGATCCAGCCTACATTAAAGGACAGCTACCCTTAGATTCACTAGTTGTCTCAAATGCTAGAAAAAGGGCAAATTCACAGACATCAGGTGAAGCACCACCCCCTGATAAAGAATCTAAGGTGATAGATGCTTCAGGCAAAAGAATAGCGGCACAAGATACCAATACATGGCGTATGGCTAATACATAAGCCCTCCTTGCAAGATACGATAGGGCTCATTATTATCAGTTAGAAACATTACTACAACATCTACCTGACCAATATAAGGTGCAGGCAAACGACCTTATACAAGAAGGCAAGTTAATTTCAAATGCCTCAATCAAGTGCGCACTTGATGTAGCAGACACTGCATCTAGAGCTGTAAACACTAGTGTCCTACTTAGACGTCATGCATGGCTATGCATTTCAGGATTTAAGCAGGAAGTGCAAACTACCATCTTAAATCAACCTTTCAACCAACATCAATTGTTTGGATCAGAGGTATACACAGCACTTGAAAAAAGATAAAGATACAGCCAAATCTATGGGAGCTTTGCAATCCACACAAGCTGCTAAAAGCTCCTTTCGTCGCTCCTTCTATAGAGGAGGCTCCAAACAAACTGGAGTAGACAATACAGCTTCCTTCAAGTCCAATCCACAGACATCCTCCAGTAAAGGATATTTTAGAGGAGGCCAAAGAGGTCGCCGCCGAGGAGGTCGCCGCCGAGGAGGTCGCCGCCGAGGAGGTCGCCGCCGAGGAGGTCGCCGCCGAGGAGGTCGCCGCCGAGGAGGTCGCCGCCGAGGAGGTCGCCGCCGAGGAGGTCGCCGCCGAGGAGGTCGCCGCCGAGGAGGTCGCCGCCGAGGAGGTCGCCGCCGAGGAGGTCGCCGCCGAGGAGGTCGCCGCCGAGGAGGTCGCCGCCGAGGAGGTCGCCGCCGAGGAGGTCGCCATCGAGGAGGTCGCCGCCGAGGAGGTCGCCGCCGAGGAGGTCGCCGCCGAGGAGGTCGCCGCCGAGGAGGTCGCCGCCGAGGAGGTCGCCATCGAGGAGGTCGCCATCGAGGAGGTCGCCATCGAGGAGGTCGCCATCGAGGAGGTCGCCATCGAGGAGGTCGCCATCGAGGAGGTCGCCATCGAGGAGGTCGCCATCGAGGAGGTCGCCATCGAGGAGGTCGCCATCGAGGAGGTCGCCATCGAGGAGGTCGCCATCGAGGAGGTCGCCATCGAGGAGGTCGCCATCGAGGAGGTCGCCATCGAGGAGGTCGTCGCCGCCGAGGAGGTCGCCATCGAGGAGGTCGCCATCGAGGAGGTCGTCGCCGCCGAGGAGGTCGCCGCCACCGAGGAGGTCGCCGCCACCGAGGAGGTCGCCGCCGCCGAGGAGGTCGCCGCCGAGGAGGTCGCCGCCGAGAGGAACACCGTCGAGAGGAACACCGTCGAGAAGATCGCCGTTGGAAAGATCGACGTCGAGGGGACTGTCGTCGACGTCTCCTGCAGCTAAGAGGCCTAGAACGGTGTCCTAAGACCGATCTAAGGTTTCTGTGGTGTCTTATGGGAGTTCTTCTTCCTCCCTGGGCTGAAGATTGTAGAAATCTCTCCAGAGCCCTCAAGAGCGCCTTCACCTACAGGGGCTAATATCTTTCCACGATGGCTGGGAGAACTCAGAGACTGGAAGATAAGAAGAATCAACCTTCCAAGATCTAAGTCCAGGTCTCCTGTGTGGAAAAGACCTGTTTCGCGATCAAGGTCACCTCTTGTACGAGTGGTCCATGCTCCGAGAAGGCGTGAGCGTACCCCTCCGAGGAAGTCTCCATCAGAGGAGGCGGACTTCACCCTCTCCGAGGTCTTCACATCACCGTTCATCCAAGAGACGTGATGCGAGATCTTCGACAAGGTCTACAAATTCGAAGATGTATTACTCACCGACGCTGTCATCAACTCCTCTAAGTAGGATATCACCGATTGATGACGTAATCACCTTTAATGAAGTTCTCTGTCGTGGAGCTGCAAAACTTAATATCGATATGCCTGTCTCTACTGCGAAGACAACGGTAATCTTTGAAACATTGCATCAAAAATTATCATCAAGACCTTTACTTCCTCTGGTCCCAGGTCTTTTGGAGCCTGCTGAGCATAAGTTCTTGACTCCTGCATCTTTGGGAGCGGTTCCTTCACGGATCGCAAAGAAGTGTAAGGCTCCGGACAATGACCCATTATTTCTGAGATCTGAGCTACAACCTGATTCGGTCATCGTCTCAGCGGCACGTAAAAATCAGACCGGAGCGACGTCATCCTCTGTTCCTCCGGACAAAGACAGCAAAACTATGGATTCGGTAGGGAAGAGAATGTGTGCCACTTCTGCTTCCTACATGAAGGTCGCCAGCGCCTCCGCTTTATTGGGTCGCTATGACCGCACACTATGGGATTCCTTGTCTCGGTTTGCAGAAAAAATTCCCAAAGAAGACCAGAATGATTTTCTGGAAATCCTTCATGAAGGTGGGCTAGTGGCTAACCAGGTGATTAGCGCAGCTGCGGATGCTTCCGATCTGTCTACGCATGGCTATGCTCATGGTCTTTGTGCAAGGCGCTCAGCTTGGCTAAGGCTTACGGGTCTTAAACCTGAAGCTCAACACCGAATTCTAAATCTACTGTCTCATGCTGACACATTGCTCTCTGTAGTGATGGAACACCAAAAACCTGACAAAAAGGCTGACTTTCCTCAAACCGGTTTCACAAATAGTACTTACAGCAGACGCATCTCTCACAGGATGGGGAGCCCATCTCCTACATCATACAACTCCAGGGCAATGGACCATTCAACAAAGATCGTTCCATATCAATCACCTAGAGCTGCTAGCAATATTCTTAGCACTCAAAACATTCCAAGTACAAGTACAAAACCAAGCTTTCTTAATCCGGACGGACAACATGACAGCTATGTGCTATATACAAAAACAAGGGGTTCACACTCTCTACTGCTGTCTCAGCTTGCTCAGAACATTTGGAGACAGGCCATTCCACAAAACATATCTCTGTTAGCAGAACACCTTCCAGTAGTTCACAATCAGATAGCAGATCTGTTGAGTCAACAGACACAACAAATTCACGAATTGGAACTACATCCGCAAGTTCTTCAACCATTCTTTAACAAGTGGGGTCATCCAGACATAGATCTGTTTGTCACACCCGAAAACGCAAAATGCCCAACCTTCGCCGCCAGGTTTCCACACCCGCTGTCCAAGGGCAATGGGATATGGATGAACTGGTCAGGCAGATTTGCGTACGCTTTTCCGCCACTACCACTAATACCACTAATAGTGCGCAAGCTACGACAACAGTCGCTCAAACTGCTTTTAGTAGCTCCAACATGGGCACACCAACCTTGGTATACAACTCTGCTAGAACTATCCCTAGTTCCACACCAAAAGCTACGTCTGACACCATCCCTGCTAACGCAGAACCATGGAGACATCAGACATCCAGACCCAAGTCAACTGAATCTGGCGATATGGCTCCTGAAGTCTTAGTTTGGTTATCTTAACCTACCACCAGACTGTATGAATATCATCAAAGAAGCCAGGAGACCTACTACTAGAGCTTGTTATGCTGCTAAATGGAAAATATTTGCCATTTACTGCAACAATAACCAAATTGATCCCCTAGATGCTTCTATCCAAAGTATCATTTGCTACCTTAAACATTTACAAAGATGTAACTTGGCATATTCATCTATACGCCTACATCTAGCAGCAATTACAGCATATTTACAAAATAGACATCTATCTCTATTTAGAGTGCCTGCTATTAAAGCATTTATGGAAGGATTAAAAAGAATCATTCCTCCCAGGTTACCACCCTCTCCACTGTGAAACCTAAACATTGTTCTTACAAGGCTCATGGGACCACCTTTTGAACCCTTACACAAATGTGAACTGTAATTCCTTACATGGAAAACAGCTTTTCTAGTAGCTATTACCTCTCTTAGGAGAGCAAGTGAGATCCAAGCTTTCACTATACAAGAACCATTTTTACAATTACACTGTAATAAAGTGGTTCTCGGGACAAATCCTAAATTTCTTCCAAAAGTCATTACCTCGTTTAATTTAAACCAATCAGTAGAGCTACCAGTGTTTTTCCAAAACTCAGACTCTGTAGCAGAAAGAGCTCTACACACATTAGACGTTAACAGAGCTCTCCTCTATTATATAGATAGGACCAAATCCTTTCACAAAACAAAGCAATTGTTTGTAGCTTTCTCTCAACCACATAAGGGCCACCCCATTTCTAAAGCGGGAATTGCAAGGTGGATTGTAAAATGTATACAAATATGCTATCAAAAAGCAAAAGGTACATTAACAGTTCCTCCTAGGGCGCACTCCACACACAAACTAGGAGCCTCCATGACTTTCTTAGGGAACATTCCCCTATAAGACATCTGCAAGGCAGCAACATGGTCTACAACTCATACCTTCACTAAACACTATTGTGTTGATGTGCAAGCTAAGCAGCAAGCTGCAGTAGGCCAAGCTGTTCTCAAAACCCTCTTTCAAACTACTACAACAGATACAGGCTAAGGGGAGACACTGCTGTACAATCGATGTACAGTGTAAGATCTGCAGCTCATATGCCTCGAACGGAAAATGCTACTTACCAGTATGCATCTGTTCTTGGCATTTAGAGGTGCAGATTCTTACACGCCCTCCCGCCTCCCCGGGGCCTGTATCTGTTCGAGTTCTATCTTAATTAGATACACACGCATGGGCCTTTTTTCTACTAACTCTATCATTTCCCATCATGGCAAAAAACAATCTAAGGATGGAGCCGATGCCCATGCGCACTATCGTCCAAGGGAGGGATCCCCTATCTCGTGACTTCAAAGACTTCTTCCAAGACGACAACAACATGCAATCATCCGAGCCCAACACCAGGTGGTGATCTAATGCACAGTGTAAGAATCTGCAGCTCTACATGCCAAGAACAGATGCATACTGGTAAGTAGCATTTTCCTTATTGTCAGTGGACAGCACTATCACTTCAGAGGGCTACCTTTCGGAGTCACTATAGAGTCCCTAGCCATGGAATCCACATATATGTACAGAAGCGCCATTCACGTCTTTCCTTAATTGTATAGCAGGCAACAATTCCTAGCACCCTACAGGAGTGTCCTTACTACAAAGCTTAAGGTTCACCATCAGTTTCAGAAAGTGCCACCTTCAACTCCAGGAAATCAAGTCCATCCTAGCCACAGTCCTAAATGCTCACAGTGTTGGCATACATCAACCACCAGAGATAGGTGGCATTCCAACAGCTGCTCTCTCTTTTTCAGCCAGGAGATCCTCTTTCTGTAGGGACTGTAATGAACATTTTGGGGATGACAGCTTCACTATCATCAATAGTGAAAAGCAACAGACAGTTGCTCTGCAAGCCTTTCCCTAATTCTCTTCCGCAGTTGACCATTATCACTAGTACCTCACTCGTGGGTTGGGGAGCGCACCTGATGTACATGACTGTCCATTGCACCTGGGTCCCACAGTTCCAGCACCGTTACATGAGCTACCTGGAACTCCTGGCAGTCTGTTTAGCCCTCAAAGCTTCTTCTAGAGCATATGGGGAAAAACAGTCTTCAGAAAGATAGACAACATGACAGCCATGTTTTTTACCCAGAAGCAGATGGGTGTCTTTCCCCACAGTTCCGGGCACTTGCTCATGAGATGTGACATTTGTGAAAAGACCAGGCTACACCTCTTGCCGTTGCACTTGTTGGAGGTGGGCCATAACTTTACAGATCTGCTCGGCAGGATGCATCATCCATCAAGTGTGTGCTTGTGAGCTTCACTTAATTGTCCTGCCCAGCTACTTCTATTGGTTTGGTACCTTCACAATTTGAAATCCGTGTAAACAGAAAATGCTCACGCTTCACCTTGAGGTACACAGTCCACAGTCTATTGGCAATACACTATGGATGAATTCCTCTAAGATAATTGCCTACACTTTCCCTATTCTCATGCCCTACTTGGTGATGTAGATGAGGCATGTATCGATGGCCCTCATCCTAATGGCCCCTGTTTAGACATAGTATCCTGGTACGACATGCGTTTGGAAAAGTCAATCGGCCAACACGAGAAGTACCGCAGCTGGTGGACTTTCTCACTGAATATTAAGGATGCCTTACTCTACCCCATTCCCAAAACAGCTGAACCTAGTGATTTGGCCCCTGACATCTTAAAGTTTACAAATCTCAGGGAAGTGCATGCTTAAACAGCGTAAGGCATATAGACCCACCACACATGCATGCTACACATCTAAGTAGACACGATTTATCCACTACTGCATGTGAAAGCAGATAGACTTTATTAGGGTCTCTGTATAAGATATTTTCTGTAGTAGGGGATCTCTCTGTATAGTCATAATCTAGTGAATAGTCCCGCTCATGTGCGGAGCAATCAAAAATAATCTCTTAAGCTGTCTTCTTTGCAGTCCTGCATAGACACTTAAGAGAAAATTAAAGACAAATAATGCAGCCTATACATAAAAGGCTACACTGTCCAGTACTTCAACAAGAAATGCAAGGATATTCCACAAATACCCCACTTAGACCGGTCTGCCAGGTTTCACCATGGAGAACACCCCCCCCCCCCCCCCCCTACCCCACCCCGCCCCCCTCACCAAATCCTTGGAATGATGGAGAGGAAGAACAGGACAGACAAGCCCCCATAGGCTGCCATTATGTGGCTTAAAAAGGTATACCGTGCCTTTAAGGAAACTTTCCAGAACTCTCCTGGTATCCCAGAATGCACAGCAACGCCCTCCACTTTCAGTTCTTTTTTCCGGCTCCTGCTAGCAGGACCCTGGAGCTTTGAGCTCTCCTTTTTTTGGGTTTGTTTTCTACTAATTGTGCACTCTTAAGTGTTAGTGTGTTCACTCAACATGTTTTTGCCTTGTCTCATCTGGCTGGAGTTTCTCTGCTGTTTTGGCTGCTCTTTTATCAAATATACCTGCATTATTTGATAGATGTCCTTAATGCTCCAGGAAAAAGGCAAAATGGGATCCTCACATGGTGTTCATCCTGTGCCTACCTTCTTCTCATGTTCCTGAGGAGTGTGATATCTGTCTGCAGTTCCCTAAAAGGACCCTCAGGGACAGGGAGAAGACCAGGCTCCAAGGCTTGGAGCTGAGAAGGCAGCAACAACATCGAAAGGACGCTCCGCGTCGAGGAGGAAGACCAGACGTTCTAGGACTAGGACGGAGTCCTCCGCTTCAGCGAGCATGCGGTCGCAGCGGCCCCTAGATAGACCCCTCTGGTCAGAAGAAGAAAAGGAGAGTGGGACAGTCTCCGGGCTCGGAGTACTCTCAAGTCTATTCACCCTCCAAAAGGATGTCGCCTACACCTCCTCCTTTACCCGTGGATCCTCCTCCGCGTACCCAGACTCCTCCTCCACAACCTCCTACGCCTCCACCACCTCCGGTTCCTCCTCACCGCCCTCCTCCAACGACTCCACCGAGGACGGACTCGTTACTTCATTTGCCGAGGCCGCCTACGGGGCTTCCACTACCTAGGCTTCCGGCTCGGCCTCCACAGCGCCCTCCTTTCCAGCCCGCAGACCGTCCAAGGCCGCGGAGTCGCCATCGCTAGTCTACGAGGTCCAGACGGCGCCATAGGAGAGACCGATCTAGATCCCACCACACGGATTCGTCCAGTGCCAGGGACTACTTGCTGACCCTGTCGGACTCCCCTCGTACGAGGGTGTCCCCGATAGACGACATTGTCTCCTTCCAGGAGGTGTTGCTGCGAGGAGCGGCTAAGCTGGGTATCACGCTCACTACTCCCACGCCCTTGACTTCCATCATTTTTGAGACCCTTCACAAGAAGCAATTGTCTCGCCCCTTGTTGCCGTTGGTGCCAGGGCTGGTGGAACCCGCCATGGAGCTTTTCCTCACCCCTGCCGTTACTAAAGCAGCGCCTTCCAGGCTGCAAAAGAAGTATCGGGCCATTGACACGGACCCTGCATTTCTTTGCTTGGACCCTGCGCCGGATTCAGTGAATGTGACGTCGGCAAGGAAGCAACACGCCACCACCCCGTCATCGACAGTGCCTCCTGACAAGGAAAGCCGCTGGACGGATTCTGCAGGCAGGAAGGTCTGCTGGACGGCATCCACGTCTATGAAGGCCGCGTGCATCGGCCTTGTCGGGACGTTATGATCAGTCCCTCTGGGAGTCCCTAACACGGTTCAGATTTCCTTAACGAAGGACTGATGGTCTCCAACCAGGTGATCAGTTCGGCTGCGGAGTCCTCCCTCCTGGCAGCGTACGGAAATTGCCATGGGGTCAACCTGAGGCGCCACACCTGGATGCGTCTGATGTCCTTGAAGCCTGAGGCGCAGCCGAGGGTGGCCAATCTACCCTTCTCTGGTGAGACCCTGTTTGGAAAACACGCAGACGAGGAGATGGCCCGTATGAAGGCGGAGGTGGAGCCCTTGACGGCTGTTGGATTGGAGAAGCCGAAGGAACAGAAGACCTTCCGCTCGTTCTAGAGACGGTACGGGGCTCAAGATAGAGGCCAAGGTCGCCAGGCTGGACAGCAGCAGCAGCAGCTCCAGCAGCGCCCGTTCCAAAAGCGCCAGAGGGGCCGTGGTGGTCAGCAGGCTTCATCAGCTACCAAAGGGCCCTGAGCTGTTACTTCCCCCGTTACCCGCTCCGGTGGGGGGAAGCATTCAACTTTACCTGGCAGAGTGGAGAAACATTACTCAGGACAAGTGGGTGCTGAATATTGTTTGCAATGGATAGTCTTCGTTTCACCAGCCCGCCTCCAGCAATTCCACCGGTCGGCTCGCAGTTCTAAATGCGCGAGCTCCAGACGGAGGCCGATACCTTGTTAAGAAAAAGGGCGATAGAAGACGTCCCTCTGTCTCAAAGAGGAAAGGGTCTTTACTCCCGTTTCTTCCTAGTACAGAAGGACAAGAACGAGTTCAGGCCCATTCTGGATTTGCGACAAGCAAACAAGTGGATTTGCAGGGAAACGTTTTGCATGCTGTCTTTGCACCAGATCTATCCTCAGCTGCAGAGGGGAGACTGGCTGTGCGCGATAGATCTGCGAGATGCGTACTTCCATGTGCCCTTTGCACGGAAACATCATAAATTCCTGCGCTTCCTAGTCTGCACCAATCATTATCAGTACACCGTACTACTGTTTGGACTGAAGTCTGCGCCCAGGACTTTTTCAAAATGCATTGCGGTGGTAGCGCAGCGCACCTGAGAAAGAACAAGGTGTTTGTCTACCCGTACCTGAACGATAGGTTGATCAAAGCCTCCACCTTCCAGGAAGCGCAGTTGCACTTCAACAGGATGGCCGTCCTGCTGAACAGTCTGGGGTTGCACATAATTCTGTCCAAGCCTGTCCTGATTCTTGTGCAGTGTCTGCAGTACTTGGGAGCCTCCATCAATACGTTGTCGGCAAGCGTGTCTCCTTCGGAGTAGAGACACTTATCCATCCTTCGGAAGGCTAAGGCTCTCATAGCTCCTCCATCTACAACAGTGAGGACGGTGTCTTCTCTACTGGGATTGATGGCCTCTTGTATCTTCCTCATGCCACACGCGTGCCTACACATGAGGCCGCTACAGGAATGTTTGGAGGACCAGTGGGACCAGAGGAAAGGGTGTTGGGACGACCGGATTCAGTTGTCTCTAAACGCCCAACAGTCCCTGAGATGGTGGTGCTCGGCACAGAATCTACTCAGAGGGGTTCCTTTCCACAAGGATATCCCGACTCGGACTATCGTGACCGATGCATCTCTCCTGGGCTGGGGAGCGCATTCAGACCATCTGCAGATCCAAGGACAGTGGTCTCCGGCGGAGTCCACGTATCACATCAATTTCTTGGAACTCAGAGCTGTTCACTTGGCACTGAAGACCTTTCTTCTGTCCTTCCAGACCAGTTCCTTGCTTGTACGACCACAATGTATTACCTCAACAAGCAGGGGGGCTCGAGATCGTGCACACTGTCACAGGAGGCGCAGGCGATCTGGCACTGGTTGCTAGCCAGAGGACTGACGATAACGGCAACTCATCTGCCCGGTGTACAGAATGTTCTGGCGGACGCCCTCAGCAGGTTGCTGCAAGAAAACCACGAGTGGGTCATAAACGTCGAGGTGCTCGAAGACCTCTTCGCCGTGTGGGGCACTCCAGACGTGGATCTGTTCAACTCCGCCTCAAACAGCAAATGCAGCGACTTCGCCTCGAGGTATTACTAACCGGGGACTCTGGGGAACGCGATATGGATCAACTGGTCGAACAGCTTTCTGTACGCTTTTTCAACCAATCCCCTGGTTCCGGGGGTGCTCATCAAGCTGGCCCAGTCCCAGGCACGGATGATCCTCATTGCTCCATAATGGCCCCGGCAGTGGTGGTTCACGGACCTGCTTCATCGCTCGATACTGCCTCATCGGTGGCTGCCGTGTTGGCCGGACCTTCTCACGAAGTTCGGGGGGCAGATGGTGCACCCCAACCTCTCGTCGTTGAGTTTGGCGGCATGGCTCCTGAGACAGTGCAATATGGCAACTTAAATCGTCCTGAGGATTGCATGGACATATTGAAGGAGGCTAAGAGGCCGTCTACTAGGACCTATTATGCTTACAAATGGAAGAGATTCTGCATCTGGTGCATGTCTAAGAAATATGATCCTACGACCTACAATGAGGATGTCTTCCTTCCATGCCTTCTGCATCTGGCTCAGTCTGGCCTTAATTTCCATTCCATTAAGGTTCATCTGGCTGCATTGACTGCTTACAGAAAATGCCCTTGGCAGACGTCCTTCTTCCAGATCCCTGTGATTAAGGATTTTTTGGAAGGACTGAAGAAGGTGTTCCCTCCTGTTCGACTTCCTTCGCCGAAATGGGAACTGAATGTGGTGCTGTCCAGGCTGATGAAGGAACCTTTCGAGCCTATTCACAAGGCTTCGCTGCAGCACCTGTCTTGGAAGGCGGCGTTCCTCGTGGCCATTACATCGGCACGCAGGGTGAGTGAAATTCAGGCGTTGTGTTGCCAAGAACCTTATACTGTATTTCATGCTGCTAAGGTTATGCGTACTCACCCTAAATTTCTTCCAAAGGTTATCTCAGATTTTCATGTTAACCAGACCATAACTTTACCTACATTTTTTCAGAATCCTTCCCCTCAAGCAGAAAGGTCTTTACATTCCCTGGATGTCATAAGGGTGTTGAAATTTTATCTGGATAAAACCAAAGATATTCGTAGGTCAGACCAATTGTTTATCAATTATGGATCAGTCAGGACCGGTCTTGCTACCTCTAAACAGTCCATTTCGAGGTGGATTGTGTTCTGTATACAATTGTATTACCAGAAAGCTAATAAGACTTTAGGGGGTAAACCTAAAGCTCATTCCACCAGGGGCAAAGCTGCCACGACGGCTTTGCTACGTAATGTTCCCATTGCAGAAATCTGCAAGGCGGCCACTTGGAAGTCGGCCCATACCTTTGCTAAGCATTACTGTCTGGACACTGATGCCAGGGCAGATGCTCAGGTTGGGCAGGCTTCGCTGCGAAATCTGTTCGCATGTAATGTATAGGCATTTATATAGCGCACTACTTACCCGGAGGGTCCCAAGGCGCTTCGACCGCTGCAAAACCCTTCCTGGCTTCCTTGAGAGATGGTCCCTTAATGGGTATCTCCAGGGTGAGACCAGGCATCCCCGGAGGTCTGGTGGGGCCGTTAGTGAAGATGAGGCAAGCTAATGCCCAGAGTTGCCGAGTGTGATCGCTGATCAGAGTGGGCACCGAGGCGAGAGAATTATCGAGTCCGCTGACCCTGGTCCAGAAACCTGCCGCGCCGGGAATCGAACCCTGGTCCCGGGCCGTCCTCTGCTCTCGGGTCTGCCGCCTCTAACCAGTGAGCCACACTACTTCACTAGTAGGGGTGTCACTCATAGTAGGGGTGTCATTTTTCTTATTCTCCAACGCCGCTTTGGTGTGGGGATGGGTTTGCCATTTTATTCACTAGATTATGACTATACACAGAGATACCCCTACTACAGAACTGGAGTTGCAGGACAGAAACTACTCCATCTTCCTCACCTCCTTCCTCTTTTGCTTTGTCATCACTATTCTCAGAAGGGTGAACCTTGGCATATTCAGCCAACAGCTCCTGGAGCTTTTGTTTGGTTGGATGTGGGCCATGGCTATGTTTAGGTCTAGCTGAGCCAGCGCATGCACTGCTCCGAGACATTTAGTATCGAGCTTTTCAAAGTGCTGCCACAGCAGGCTTCTGGTGGCCTTCTGCTTGCGTTCACGCGAGCGTGCATGCGCGCAGCCGCCATCTGCCTTCCGGCTGACCGAGCAGATGATCTCCCCGTCGGTTACGTCTCCCCGTCGGTTACGTCTCCCCCTACTCAGAGGGGAGCTTAAAAATACAGCTATAAGCTAACTAGACCCCCCCCCCCCCTGTTGGTTTGGTCCTTCGCATAAACCCCGTAGGGGGAGACCAAACTGACTGGGGAGTCTATCCTTTCACCCCGTCAGGTTCCCTGCGCCTTTCTTTCCTGTGAAGCTCTTACTCTTCGTTCTCCCTTTGGTCTTTCGCATAAGCCCCGTAGGGGGAGACCAAACTGACGGGGGAGAGCATCTAGTTGGCTTACAGCAGTATTTGTAAGATCCCCTCTGAGTAGGGGGAGACCAAACCGACAGGGAGTCTATCCTTTCACCCCTTCAGGTTCCCTGCTCCTTTCTTACTTGTGAAGCTCTTACTCTGGTTCTCCCTTTGATTTCACGTTTATGTTTCTTCCCCAGACTCTTTAATTCCTCCTCTCTCTGCTCTCCTTTTCTCCTTAGGTGGCTCTTATGTTCCTCTGTTACTCCCATTCGTGTTTCTCTGTTACTCCCATTCGTATATCTCCCTTTTTCCAATGTTTTTAACCTTTCTTCTTCCCCGTTGTTTATTTCCTGTGTCTGTTTCCCATCTTTTGCTGTCATTCGTGTCTGTCATCCTGTTTCGACGCTCTTGCCCTCATCTGCTCTCATTGGTTATTGTCCTTCATGTTTCTGGCTTCCATCTTTCGTCACCCTGTGCAGTCATCTTTAGAAACACCCTCCAACTCAAGGCCTCTCCTAACAGCTCCTCCAAAACCTTTGAATGCCTTTCTCTTGAGCTTCAATTGCAACACCGCTCACCCCTCAGATTCCATGTCATTTACCGCCCGCCTCGTAGTGGCCCTTCGTTTATGGATGAACTCACCGACTTCATCAGCGACCAATACTCGCGAAGTGACAATCAGACCTTCGTGGGTGACTTCAATCTCCACTGGGGAGTACCGCAAGACTCCTCTGCGAACTCACTGGCCACTTTCCTCTCTACTAACGATCTTATCCAACACTGCACTGAATCAACCCATTCTAAGGGCGCAATCCTGGACCTTGTTATTTCTAAAGCAGGCATGCTTTCTACCACTACCCCAATTCATGTAGATTGGTCTGACCACCTCCTCATCCCATTCTCTCTTCAACTTTCACACTCTATAACTCTTGGCCAACCCAAGAGGGCCATCTCATGGTTCCGGGATGCTAAAAATATTGATGTCGGTCCCCTCTGTGAATCAGCTTTGTTATCTCTTCCAAGGCTCGACCCGAACCTAGATGTTGACGAACTCACCTCTCAAAGCCTCATAGTTCTTGCAGCTGAAATTAATAAAGTCGCTCCACTCAAAAGCAAAAGGTTAAGGCCCACTCCCTCAGCACCTTGGTTCAACAAATCCCTTTATGAGGAAAGGAAGCAGCTAAGATCCCTGGAGAAACAATGGAGGCAAGTGCCCTCCTCCGACAATTTGGCCAAGCTTCGCTCAGCAAGATCCAAGTACCACAAGCACATCTACCTTGGGAAAGCGACACACTTCAAAACCCTCCTTGACTCCGCCAAAAATAGACCCAAAAAACTATTCGATCTCATCAAAATGCCTAACTGCTCTCCCCCAACCTCCAAGGTGGATGATTCTACAAAGAGAGCAGCGGATTTTGCTATTTTCTTCGATGAAAAAGTGAAATCACTTGTGGATCAGGTCGCTCATCCTACCCCTCCAGAGGAGCGCAAATCCTTAGCCATTTGGCAGAGCTTTGACCCCATATCTGAAGATGCCCTTCTCAAGTGCATACGAGAAACGAAGCCATCCAACCATTCTCTTGACCCTATCCCCAGTGCCATTGCCATTGACTTCTATACCCATTCCCTCTCCTATTGGACCACTCTGATCAACCTCTCCCTCTGGCAAGGCTCCCTTCCTGCCTCCTTCAAAACTGGGCAGGTCACTCCTCTTCTGAAAAAACCCACTGCTGATGCGAATGACCTCAACAACTTCCGCCCCATCACTAACCTTCCCTTTCTGGCGAAGATCACAGAAAGATGTGTAGCAAAACAACTCTCCTGTCCTATCAAGGACAATGATCTTCTAGACCACTGTCAGTCCGGCTTCATCCAAAACTGCAGCACTGAAACAGCCCTACTGCAAGTGGATGATGACGCGTTGAGGATACTCGATTCAGGGGGGTCCTGTCTTCTAATTCTCCTTGACCTTTCCGCAGCCTTTGACACTGTCAATCACAACACCCTCCTCAATATTCTTCAACAGAGAATGGGCATGGAGGGCACTGTGCTTAAATGGTTTGCATCCTTCCTTTCTGGCAGATCCCAAATGATCAAAATAGCGAACAGTCTTTCACCTCCTGTGGCGGTAGGTCAAGGTGTTCCCCAAGGCTCGATACTTGCTCCCACACTGTTCAATCTCTATTTAGAACCACTGGGAAATCTCCTAAGTAAATCCGGGATTCACTATCATCTTTATGCTGACGACACTCAACTCTACCTCAAGATTGCCTCTACTCACGATCTCTCCATCCTTAGCTCCACTCTCGACTCCATTCAAAACTGGATGTCAACTCATCAACTGATTCTGAATCCCTCCAAAACTGAATTCCTCCTCTTCTCCTCCTCACTCTCTCCTTCCCCGGTTCAATCATGGATGGATCAGATGAATCTACTAAACAATAAACCCATCATTGTCGACAGCGCCAAATCCCTTGGTGCCATACTAGACAAAAAACTCAATCTAATTCCCCACATCAATTCCATTGGGAAATCAGCTCGATACCAACTGCGCCTTCTTTGGGGAATCCGTCGCTTCTTCGCGGAGCGGGACCTTATAACCCTGGTGCAAGCACTGGTCCTCTCCAGACTCGACTACTGCAATTCTCTTCTTACTGGCCTCCCCAAATCCCACTTGTCCCCACTTAAGTCTGTTTTCCACTCAGCAACTCGTTTCATTTATGGGGCCAAAAGAAGCGATCACATCACACCGATGTTATCTACCCTCCGCTGGCTTCCCTTTGAGGCTAGAGCTATCTACAAGACCACTTGTATCACCCACAAAGCCCTGCACTCCTCTTCTCCTCTCTACCTGGCGAATAAACTGAAACTCTCTGGAGGTTCTAGACCTTCACGCAATGCGGAGAATCTACTGCTTGAACCTCCCACTTTCAAGAAGGAAAGAACGATGGCCCAATCCTTTTCAGGCAACGCAGTGAGAATCTGGAACTCATTCCCGCCTCAGCTCCGGACCACCGCCTCCTCCCAGGCCTTTAAAAGGGACCTCAAAGCTCTCCTCCTCCAGAGACACCTCCAAAAGTAACTCTCTTTTATCTGAAGGAAGATCTCCCACTACTGATAATTTATACTTCTCATGTCCATGGAAGTGCCTTCCCAGTGTGTTCTTGTGGTTAGAGTGTTTGCCTTTTATTGCAGTATTATCCATGTACTTGTGTTTGGTACCCTCTTGCAACTTGCACTCACCACTTTGCCCCTGTAACACACGGTTTGCTTCCTCTCACATGTTTTTTACCTTTGATACTTGCACAAGGGCCACTTTTGCCTACGTAATCGTTTGTTCTTGAGTGTCTAACATATATCGCAGTATTATACCGCAATTTATACTCTATTTTCTCTTGTAGCCTGCACACTTGTCACTTTTTCCTCCTGTGCACTTTTTACTACCTCATGTATGTTTGGTAGCCCACATTTTTACTACCTCATGTATTTTGTTTGCTCACAAGTGTCACAATTACCTTGTCTACCTCATGTATTTTTGGTTTCTCACAATTTTTACTACCTCATGTATTCTTGTTCGCTCACAATTATCACTTTACCGTATGTAACGTAACGTATGCCTCTGCAATCTGTTGCTCGTGTAATGTTCTCAGTTTGTATCATTTCTGTTCCTATTGTGAAGCGCTCTGACACCTTCGGGTAAAGTCCGCGCTATATAAAATTGCATAAATAAAATAAAATAATAAATGGTTTCCTGGGTGTTTCCTCCCTCTTTTGCTCTCGCTCCCGTTTCCACATTTCTCAAAGCACAGTGTCTCCACCCAAATGTTACGCTAACTCCGGGCTCTTGTTCCTGTTTCCTCTTTTCTCCCCTCTGTAGCTCCTCTCACCTCTTTTGCTCTCTGTCAATTGGGCGCCTTCCTCCCACAGTCACATTTATTTAGACCCTGCTGTTCACATTGTTCTTTGTCTCCCTCCTCTATCAGCGGCTCTTATTCTCTTTCTCCTTATTAGTTTTCATGTTTTCCTCTAGTGTTTGAGAGCCCATCCGTGCACCTCAGTTTCTTTTGGTGATTGGTGACTCTAGAGCGCTGCACAGCCCAGTGTGTCACAATTCTGACTGTTTCTAGACCTCCCCCTCTGTTCCGTGTGTGTGACACCCTCCTGTAGAGTGCTTCCATCTCTGGGTGTCTTGGAATGGACTGTCGGATGCTTTGCCTTGCCCAAGCCCTTAGACTCCTGGGTGAGCTGCTCTCGCAGGACTATGCATGGACCTGTCCTGTTCTGGGACTGAGGACATGCGCTTCTTTCATTTGAAAGGGAGAGAATCTGCACTTCTCGGGAGAGCTGCCATACTTTTAATGGGCGAGTACCAGCACTAGTCAGTAGGACATAGGTACACAGGCACTGTGAGTACTTGCACTTTTATATTTCCATTTCATGCACTACTCTTGTGTGATATAGTGCTAGGTCCCTGTGAACAGCAGTCCGTTCCTCGCCATGCAACGTTGTCATCGGAGCATGAGAAGAGGGACTATGTGTAGGTGAGTACCAGCCTGGGCACCTACTGGTGCAGTGGCCAGAACCACGGAGTCTCCGTTCTAAGGTGGCTCCTCATGGATGCATCCGGCTTGTCTCGCTTGGGCCAAGGATCAGCAAAGATGAGCTGCCTTATGGTACCAAACTCCACATAGGTCCCTCTCTCCCTGTCCTTGCCCATTGTGGGGACGGTGGGTGTTCCTCGCCATTTACTTCTTATCTCTTTCACTGATCTCCTTCCTGTCTCCACCGCCGTCATGTTCTAATACTGCCTTTGTGTTTCCTGGCTCCATTCACCTCTAGTACTCCTGTATTTTATTGCTCCGTACGGTTCTTTTAGTCCTTTCTTGCTTTTCTCCTGCTTACCCTCCTAGCTCGCCGTTCATCCCTTGGCTCTAGGGCTATTCTGGTTATCTAATTCCTGGCTCACTTACATGTTTCTGGCTCTCATTGTACCGCTCTTGCTGTTAACTGTTTGTGTTTGTTTAACCTGTAGTTCATGATTCAAAGGATGGACACAATCTCTGCTCCCAGGCTTGCAGTCTTTGCTCTTGACAGACTAGAGTGCTGCACCTATAACTTGAAGGACAATTATAGTTTTTTTACGAGAGATATACGTTTGTGATCCTAAATGGAGAGAGAACTGTTACTCGTGCAGAGCTTAGTGTGTATTTACAATTAGTCTATGCTGCTCGGATGTACAGTAGTCCAAAACATGCTTAAATAGATAAAAACAGTAACAATAATGAAATAATTTTTGTACATATATTAAACTTAAAATATTAAACATAACACAAAATTAAATATATGTGCAACCGATAATTTATCTAATTATATTTAAATATTAGATTTAACATATACAAATAGTTTAAATTCATATTTTATACTAATAGAATATATATATTTATTTAAAATGTAAGCCAATATTTTAACAATTCAAAAATGCATAAAAATATTAATAGCAATTCAACAAATGCTATTAAAAAGCATATATACAAATATGACACTAATAAATTTAACGTAGAAATAATTTTTAATGAGGACATTTTTCGAAAATAAAATTATATAAAAACGTAGTAAAACATGAAAACAATAAACAAGCATTAGCATAGCCAATAGGTATCGCCTTTGGGACCTTATAAGTGTTTAGTTATCCAGCACATTATCCTTGGTGCAACAACATCAAGTGGCTAAACACTTATAAGGTCCCAAAAGTGAGACCTATTGGCTATGCCAATGCTTGTTTTAATTTTACATTAGGACCTTAACTCCTGAAAAGACAGGGTAAGGTAAGGGGTGAGTGTGAGAAAGTGCCCTCTTTCTTGCTTGGTATGCCCCCACTTTTTGTTGAATTGCTGATGTGCTTTGATTGTGTGCCCTGGGCTCCTGCCAATCAGGTACCCAGGGCCTGTGTTCCTTCCCTAAAACTGCATTGAAGCCTAAACCCAATTGGCATCTCTGGCCACATGTCGGCCCCTGGTAAATGGTACCACATGTACCCTGGGCACTGTGATCAGAGAAGGCCCCTAAGGGCTGCAGCACTTACTGTGCCACCCTTAGAGGCCCTGTACCCTGACACTCACACTCTGCCTTTGCAGGCTACCTGTCTTGGTGCAGAACAAAGTTAAGAGCTGGCACAGCACACATCCCTGTGTACAAAAACAAATGTTTAGGAGAGGGTCCTAGGGCGAAGTTTAACGACCTGCACACAGACACAAGCCCCAATCATAAATAATAACAACAAAGAGTGTCTGGGAGTCAAATAGAGTACAGTGGTTCTTACGTGTCTACAACTATGAGGCGTGACAAAAGCGATAAAGAAAAAGTGGTAGTGTTAATGTGTAAACGAAGAAAACTACATTCCTTGAATCAGGAAAAAAGTACCCATCAGATTGCTACTCGGTACCGCCCTAGTCATCATTTGGGCTCTCCGTAACCCAGGAGAGTAGTGTCCGTCACCAGATGTTCATATGACGGACAAATAATACAAGATGAGTATGTATTTTATTATTTTTATATATAAAAGGGGTGATACCGGAAATATTAATGGTAAATGTGGGTAACCCAATTGCAGTGCAAAAAATAATAATTATAGTGAACCAAGGGAAAATATAAAAATGGGTAGAACTGAGTAGAGAATAACACATGTAATGGTTTCTCTCAATCCTCCCAATGTTAAAAAAAACCAAGATAAAGTGACAACAGATTCAACAAAATATCTGTTAGCAGGAGGGGTCAACATGTTTCAGCATCGGTGGCAAAAAGATCAGCCACTGCTTTCATCAGGACCAGCGTGTGACAGCTACTGCAATAAATATGGAAATTATATCACCTGTATGCTTTAAGTCATACTTAGTATTCTCCAATATGCTGAGGAGCAGTGTTGCGCCACAAAACAGGAAACATAAATAACCACACATAAAAGAAGAGAAGGAAAAGAGACACACATTACTGCATTGTCCAGTCATATAATACAATTTGTACCACATGTCGGGTGAGTATGGTTAACTCTATCATTACTCACAACTAATGGTTCGCTTACCAATTTGGTAGGAGAACAAAACATCACCCCACCTGGCTGTTGCCTAGGGGAGTGGAGCACCGCTCTAGACAGACAAGACAAAACAAACATCTTTACAATCACAGACAAAAACTTCTAAGGTCAAGAAACAATGTTCTTAATTTCATTGGATCACATACTTGTACTGAATAATATTGTGTTGTGCTATTCGTTCTATGCACGCCAATATGCGCGCAAATCCTCAATGCCACAGTCTAACGGCAATGATATCAACCGTACATTGTGCACTCGACTTTGGGCCTTACTCAATGCTACTTGATCATTATTCCGGCCAACAAAGTAGCATTATTAATGTTCAGTCATATGTGCGCAAAACCTTAGTGTCACTGTCTACCAGCATAATGATGTCAACCGTACATTGCGCGCTCCAATTTAAGCCTTACTTAGTGCTGTTTAATCGTTATTCGGGCCAGCGAAATAGCTTTCTCAATATTAAGTCAGCCATATCCTTAATAGTCGGCAAGCTGATATTAGCCGACTACGATATATTATGCAAAATACAAGCATAACTGCCACTCAAACAGAAAAGTTGGCATATATCGAATTTGTAACCTCCAGCGTGGCAAACTGATGTTGCTCTATATACTCGCCAGTATCAAGGAAAAATCAGCGCTGCATGCACATTGCATCATGACATACAGCGTCTCTCACCTCTCCGTCTGTACACCGCAGCGTCCCTCTGAGCGATCTGGGGGGGCGCCGGTGTTTGTGCCTCCGCCATATTTGTTGCCATTGAGATCAATGAGACGTGATAGAAAGACACGTGACCTGAAACTACAAACCTAATAACTGGAATAGGGAAATGTAGTTTATGCAGCTGTCCGCTCAGTTGTGGCGTGTTTTATTTAGTGGTTTGTTAATTAGAAAAAACATTACGCCCGGAATATTTTTAGCTTTTCTGTTCAACACTACCCAGCACTATGCAGCGATAAGATTTGAAAATACCCCATTAATCCTCACATGGCTCTAAACTACAGCACCTATAGGGAAAGTCGGAGGCTGTAGTTCATCTCTGCTGTGAAGTAGTGAACCCTCGCCAGCGTAAAAAATATAAATACAAATACCCTGTTAGTCCTCACGTGACTTCAAACTGCATACAAAGATTGTCTGTAGTTGTAGTTCTCCTGCGTTGTTAAATGACTGAACCTTCTATATCGACGGTGCCATTGTTGAAATGAAGTGGAGGATTCTATGAAAAATAAGAAGACTACTTAAAACTTATGTATTTTGGAGAAATTTCTCTACCCCCCGTACAATACAGGGCATGATATAGTTGTGATCTGCCTAGTCTACCAGTTTAAATAAGGGAGTTGTGATAATCTTTGTGAAACACAAGTTTTATAAAAGCACAATAAGTGGCATGATATGGTTGAAATCTGCCTAGTCCACCGGTTAAATATGGGTGTCTATGTGAAGCAAAATTTTTAATCACAGGGATAGTAAACTATGTGTCCATTTGAAGGCGTTATATCATAATTATCCCAGGGCAACGCTGTCGATGGAAATATAAAAACCCTAATTATTGATCAACAGGATTTATAATGACGTATATAAACCCTAGGTGGAAGACTGCTGAGAAAACTATAAACTACATGATATATCAAACCATTCTGCGTTAATCCCTTGATGAGGGTAATGCAAAAAGACATGGTTGACAGCTCATACTGGACTTTCGTACATAGTTGAATAACTTGCACCAGTGCTTCATTTGGATCGCCAAGCTTATATAGAAGTTCTCACAATGACATCCACGGTGTCTCTTCATTAAGACCACCCTTATCGCTGTTCAGTTTGTATACCCACTTTTGTTCTTTCATAAATAGGTATTTTCCAATATCAGTGACATGGTCGGGTATGTGGGGTTGTTCAAGGACTGTCCAGTGAAAGTCCGTTTGGCCATGGCCCACTTCCAGAAAATGCGCAGTCAGACGTGTAGCTTGCTTCGTACATCGGATTGTGGTTTTGTGTTCCGATATCCGTAATTTGATTTTTTTTGTCGTCATGCCGACGTACTGTAGTCTACAAGGGCAAGTGATTAAGTATATTAAGTTTTGACTATCGCAGTTTATGAATCTGCGTTGTTGCCAGGCTCTGTTGGTGCCTATGTCCACATTCAAAGATTTCGGGCACGCTGCACATGTCCCACAAGGGTGGTGTCCTTCTACTGCCGGTAGATCCCAAATGGTTCCCACTGGACGAGACATCTTAGTTTTAGGTCGAGTATGGACTAGCCTGTCCTTCAAATTGCTGCCTATTTTAAAAGCAAAGAGGGGTCGTGGTATTTGGTCACCTCCAGTGTTCAAGATGGACCAATACTTTAAAATGATATTCTGTACTTGATTAGATCTGGTGTGAAATGTGTTTACAAATGTTAGTCGATTGGATTTTTCTTTTTCCATACTAGGTTCTAGAAGCGCCTCCTGGTTGTTATTTGAGGCGCGTTTTCTTGACTGCCGGACGATCTGTCTCGGGTATCCTCTCTCTTGCAGTTGTTTCTCCAGGTTGTATGTATGCACGTTGAATGCTTCTTTCCTTGAGCAGTTCCTTTGTACCCTTAGGAATTGGCCGTATGGTAAATTATTCCTCATGGACCGAGGATGACAGCTGTCATAACTGAGGAGTGAGTTCCTGGCCATTGGTTTTTTATATAATTCAGATTCTAACTCATTTGGGGTTGCTATGATGAGTAGATCTAAAAATGGCAGTTGGATTTTGCTATATTCAACCGTAAACCTCAAGTAGGCGTTCTTTGTGTTCAACCATTGATGAAACTTTAGCAGGTCTTCTATCGTACCAGGCCAAATAACCAGGATATCATCAATATATCGCTTCCAACTTAGAAGCGATTGATGAAAAGGGTTCGTCGGTGTTAAAACGGTATCCTGTTCAAAATGGTGTACATATACATTCGCCAAACTTGGAGCGAAAACACTACCCATGCTGGTCCCAGCAATTTGTAAATAGGTAGTGTCCTCGAATTTAAAATGTTCTTTAATAGCAATTTCTGCCAAACTCATAATGAATGGAACCGGAGTGATGGAATCTAACTCGCTCTGTTCCAATAGTCTGCCTACTACTTCCAGTGTTCGGTCTGTGGAATCGAAGTATATAAAGATTCCACATCGAAAGATGCCAGGATGTCAGTAGAAATATCGAATTCCACATCAGGGAGTAGTCTGAGGACATCCATAGTGTCCTGTAAGAATGTAGGCATCTTTTTAACCATTTGGTTAAGAAAAAATCAACGAAAGTGGACAATGATTCTAATAGAGAACCAATCTTATTGGTCGTCCAGGAGGGGGCCTTTGTGGTTTGTGCACCTTGAGTAATATATAAAAATATGGTACTGATGGGTGCGTTGTCTGTAGGAACTGCACCTCATGAGAGGTGATCCAACCTTCAGAAACTGCTTTCTCGACTAGATGACCAATGTTCTGTTTAAGTCGCTCAGTAGGATCCTTTAAGAGAGGAGCATAGGATTTAATGTCTTGCAATTGTCAGAGATATTCATTCCGATAAACAGTAGTGTCCAGTAGGACAATAGCTCCGCCCTTGTCGGCTGGTTTAATCGTTGTTTTCATTAGATGTTAAAGAGCATAGGGCATCTTGTTCTTTTTTTGGTAGATTGACATAAGATTTAGTTTGTGTCTGGAAGAGCAGTTTCATGTCATTTTCTACAGCTTGTTCAAATGTTATGACATTCAATGGTACACCAATCGTCGGAGGATTGTAGGTTGAGGGCTACTTTAAACCAGTATTTTTGTCAACTGGTTCCAGAATTTCTCGGGTTTTTTTTTGCAAAGAAAAATTGCAGCCTTATTTTCCGAAAAAACCTAGCGATCTCCAATTGTGTGAGAAAGGGGTTGCCTGTTTGAGTCATCCCTGTGTGCCATGCCCACAAACCACCGCCCTGGCATACTTCATTCACCCCTCTAGCTGGGTGCCCTATGCCAGTGGTGAGGGTATAGGTGCATGAGCCCTACCATTCCTGGGCACTGTGAGTGCAGTGCTGCCATTAAGTGTATCTTGGGCCTGCGCGCTCTTTACTGCTGAGGCATTTTAACTCTGATTAACTTTAAAATAACTCGCGCCGCTGGCATCGCGTCATAGAGCTGTTAAGGGCTCATTTTAATTTGCGCTGTTTATTTTTTACTCACTGTTACTCAGTTGACGGACTCTCAGGCCGGGGAACTAGCTCAGGCTCACCTGCACTGTAATTTTGGTTTTTCACCCGCACTTGGCGGGATATAGACAGTTTAGCGGGTCCGACCGCCATCTTGGGTGGGTGCGAAGGCTGGGAGCACTTCGGGCGCCATCTTGCTGAAGGCAAGGCACGCAGGAGGCGGACTTCCGCACTTGGCGAGCTTATTAAAGCCGCCAGTGTGCAGATCAGGTTAGATCTTGGGCCTGCGCGCTCTTTACTGCTGAGGCATTTTAACTCTTATTAACTTTAAAATTACTCGTGCCGCTGGCATCGTGTCATAGAGCTGTTAAGGGCTCATTTTAATTCGCGCTGTTTATTTTTTACTCACTGTTACTCAGTTGACGGACTCTCAGGCCGGGGAACTAGCTCAGGCTCACCTGCACTGTAATTTTGGTTTTTACATCCGCACTTGGCGGGATATAGACCGTTTAGCAGGTCCGACCGCCATCTTGGGTGGGGGCGAAGGCTGGGAGCACTTCGGGCGCCATCTTGCTGAAGGCAAGGGACGCAGGAGGCGGACTTCCGCTCGGTCTAATATCATATAAGGATGGACGACCAAGCACGCAGCGGTTAGGCGCAGCGGGCGCGACGTAGGCGCGCCGGAGGTGCGCCAGAGGTAAGCCCGTTTGCGCCCGTTCGCGCAACGGGCGCGCATAGGGTCGCGTCCTCTGGCCTTTTGCATTCTCCCCGCCTAGTTTACTCTCGGGCTGCCCTTTTGGAACTTAGACCGACTCAGGCGCCCCGGACTCTGAGGGCGACTGTGTCACTCCCGTCTCAATCCCTGTCTTGCGAACTGCTTAATGTTCGGTCGCTTTGCAAGCACCATACAGAGATTGCCTTCTTGATCGAATCCTCAGGATTGGATGTGTTGTTTCTAACCGAAACTTGGACTCGGGAGGATTGTCTAGTTGAATTAGGACTTGCTTGCCCCCCAGGCTTTAAAATTATTCACACCCCTCGGCCGAAGAACAGAGGTGGTGGAATTGGTATCATCTATAGAGAAAAGCTGGGTCTTTTCCAGGTTAAAATCAGTGAGGTTTCGGGCTTCGAACTGATGGGGTTCTCTGTTAAAGATCTGGAGAGAACATTGCTTACAGGCGTGCTATGCTATCGCCCACCGGGCTCGGCACCCTCCCTATCAGATTTCCTTGACCTGATATATGATCTATCTAATACTCACTCTAAGCTGTTGGTCCTGGGGGACTTCAACTTATGGCAGGGGGGTCCACTGGACGGGGCGTTTACGACACTCTGCCAAGCCCTTGGGGACATTCAGTTGCAGCAACTGGTCTGTTCAGCGACCCACAGGGGAGATCATGTCTTGGATTTGATTTTCGCTGACGCTCAATCAGTAATGATCAACGATATCCTATGCCAATGCTGGACCGACCACGCACTCGTGGCTTTCTCCCTCTGCATAGGGGATTATCCCTCTGAAGCAGCCGGGGTTGGACTGTCGAAACTGGGTAGACCTTGGTCCCGACTACTCAGTTTATCTCCACTGCCTTCTTTATTACCAGACAATTTTTGTCTGAGTAATTCGGTGGAAGAAAGCTATCTGACGCTGTGCCGGTCTATTACTGACACGCTAGACAAGGTTACTCCCCTTCGTAAGTCTCGAGGGAGAGTGAACCGGGGCTTTCCCTGGTATACGGAAGAGCTACGACAGTTGAAGTTGAGCTGCAAACGCGCTGAGAGAGCTTGGAGGAAGCAGTACTCGACCTCAGCAAAGGCCTCGTTCAGGCTCGCACTGCAGGGCTACAAAGCGCAGATTAAGCTGGCGAAGGCGGCTTTTCTGGAATCCACCTTGAATCAGGCGCCTAACAAATCTCAAGCCCTGTTTAAAATTGTCAGGGACATGTCCCACCCTGTGTGTGTGGCCAACACGGTCCCCGCGTCGCAGGCCCTGTGCGACTCCCTGGCGGGTGCTTTTGAGGAGAAGACTGCTAAGATCTTAGAGGGCTTAAAAAAAACCCTGCCCACTGCTCTCGGCTTGGGAGCTCCGGTAAGCCCGTCCAGTCGACCCCGGCCAGTCGGCTCTGGCCTGGGCCTGGGAGCTCCGAACGGGTTACCCAGTCGACCCCAGCCGACTGACTCTGCTCTCATACTAGGAGCTATCGGTCTGGGAGCTCCAGTTGTCCTGCCCAGTCGACCCCAGAAGGGTGCCCCTGGCCCTGGTCTGGGAGCTCCGGACAGTTCACCCAGTCGACCCCAGCCGAGTGTCCCAGTTCTTAGCTTGGGAGCTCCGGACATTTCTTCCAGTCGACCCTAACTAAAACTTTTTCCCTGTCCCTCCTTCGAGGAATTCTGCAGCCTGGCACATTCGGTGTCCTCTGGCTCTCCGCTTGACCCACTGCCTCCCAAATTTTGGAAGGTTTTCCATACGGAACTTTTTCAGCCTTTATATACCATCTGCCTCCAGTCCCTGGAGTTGGCATCTGTCCCAGAGTGCTGGAAGATAGCAGTAGTGTCACCTCTGCTCAAGAAACCAACGCTGGACCCGGCCTGTCTCTCCAACTATAGGCCAATCTCCTTGCTCCCTTTTCCTATTAAGATCATGGAAAAATGGGTGACCCGCTCGCTCTCAGGCTTCCTGGAGAACATCGGATGGTTCGATGAGGCACAGTTTGGCTTCCGCCCCGGGCACGGGACGGAGTCCGCGCTGGTAACCGTATTGGACAACCTTCGTTCGCGCGTCGACATCGGTCGGGCAGCCTTTTTAGTGCTGCTCGACATGTCGGCCGCGTTCGATACGGTCTGCCATCGGACCCTTATCAGGAGACTTGAGGAGTGTAGGGTCACAGAGGGTGCAAGAGACTGGCTGGTATCTTATCTTGGCAGTCGGCAACAGTTGGTCTCGCTCCCTCCATTTCGCTCTGAGCCAAGGAAAGTAGGGCAGGGGGTCCCACAGGGCTCAGCCATCAGCCATATACTTTTTAATCTGTACCTCCGCCCTTTGGTCCAGCTTATAAAATCTTTTGGTGTCTCTGCTTTTAATTATGCCAACGACACCCAGCTGGTCTTTTCCTTGGAAGGAAACAATGCGGTTCCGCTGGAGACATTTCATCGCTGTATGGCAGCCACAACGGACTGGCTACGGGCCAACTCCTTACAATTTAACAGCTCAAAGACGGAGGTGCTCCATTGTTCCACAGACTGTATCCCGCAGGTTCTTCCAGAGAACTTTTGGCCTGCCACCTTTCCCGAGCCAGTGTCGGCGGCGGAATCTGCTCGCAACTTGGGGGTGATCTTTGGCCCAAATCTACAGCTTGACATGCACGTCAACAAAACCACTTCTGCGTGCATGATGCTGTTACGCATGTTGCGTAAAGTTCTGCCCCTTCTCCCCGCTCAAGCTAGGCCGGAAGTAGTCCGCTGTACCATACTAAGTCGTTTAGACTATTGTAATGCGCTACTTCTAGAGGCCCCAAAAAACCTGTTGGGGAAGCTACAACGGGTGCAGAATATGGCCGCCAAGTTGGCTCTCTCCCGCCCTAGGTCTAGCTTTTCTACTCTAGCTTTAAGAGAGCTACACTGGCTCCCGGTACATCTGAGAGTGCTGTATAAAGCTGCGTGCTTGGTGTTTTAGGCAGTACATCAACAGGGCCCAGCACCTCTGCAGAACATGTTTGCCTGGTACTCTGCCCCGCGGCCCCTCCGTTCTTCTTCGGCGCATCTGCTGGTAGTCCCCAGATTTAAGAGAGTCAGGATGGGTGGCCGCTCATTTAGTGTTGCAGCGGCCAAACTCTGGAACTCCCTACCACTCTCTTTGAGAAGCCACAGGGACTACTTCCCGTTCAGGAAAGCGTTAAAAACGCATTTGTTCCCTAAAAGTGTTTGAGCAACGAAGAGTGTAACCGTTCAAGTTCAAAGCGCCAGGATGCCCATTGGGTGACAGGACTGCGCTTTACAAATACACACAATAAAGAAATAAATAAATATATGGTGCTGGAAGTTTATCACGAACTCCACAGCACCATAATGGCCACTCTGAAGACTGGAACGTTTGGTATCAATGTTCTCAGCACATTAAACCCACACTGATGCCAGTGTGGGATTTAATGTAAAGTGCACCACAGAGGGCTTTTTAGAAATGCCCCTGAAACTCGACCAACCTCCAGTGACCTGACTGAGTGGATCCCTGGGCTGCCACCACCAGACATGTTTCTGGACCCCTGGGTCCAGAGCTTGCGGCACATCCTGGGATGAGGTGCAAAGCCTCCTCCCCCAGGACGCGCAGGGTTCACGAAGGAGAAGCTTCGAAGGCATACCGCCTATGTGAGCTTCTCCAGACCACTTGCTGCTCTCAGCAACTGGTTCTACCTCCCACTTTGGGTGGGAGACCCTGCGAGAAAAACAAGTGGGGAAGAGAGGTGTGCCCACCTCTACCAACTCCACCCCTAAGTTGGGGGAGGCGAGGTGAAGCACAACCTAGAGTCCCCTCCATCTTGAGTTTGGGAGACCCAGCCAACTTGGGACCGGCACCTGCCCCTCTCCCACTGGAGAGTGGCAGAATAGGGGGTGTACCCACCCCCAGTGAAGGGACCCATTGGTTCCTGCCCTTTACCTACCTGTAACACCCCTAAATTTAGTATTTATACAACACCAAAATGAGGTATAGTGTGTATAGATTCCAAGTGTCCCCAGAGTTAGGCAGAGGTTAAAGTTTGATAGAACCTTACTCTCTAATAGTGGTAGCTTGGTCGAGCAGTAAGGCTGTATCAGAGGACAGTGTTATGCATTTGATGTACCCACTCAGTCAGCAAATGAATTCACACACTCAAGAACGGAACTCTAGGCCAAATTTTTTTGTATAAAAATATACGGTAGTTTATTTTAGAACCAAGCAAGCCTGGCACCGGTAAGCATTAAATACTTTCCAGTAATAAGTTACTGGATATAGAAAAGTTTGAAAATGTAATAGAACTTGTACTTTGTTTGATTTACAGGGGAGCAGTAGTATGCATCACTTAGCAAATACAGTTCATTGGAATGAATAGGCTTTTTCAATAAATTGCATATGTTACTTTTTCTAACGCCGTGCTGGATGCTTAGATTTAGCACTGGGACATGTCCTGCAAACGGGTGAGAAAACACGTTTTGGTTATTTGTACGATTTTTAAAGAATATCTTTAGTTTTCAAAACTTATAAGTCGTTTTTTCGAGGGAAAGTTGTCAATGTTATCCTGTGGAGGAAAATCAAGTTATCAGTTTGCAGTTAAGTTAACTATTGTGGGAGTTAAGGTACTGGGGTTAGACTCAAGGGTCTCCCTGGGTCAGTGATGCACTGCAATTGCACCCTCAACAGCACTAGGGCAGCCGGGTGCAGAGTGTTGAGGCCCAAGGTTTTCCTATGGAGGATAGTGGGTCTCTGGTTGGTGGCTGCTGGCAAGCAATCCACAAGGTTGTGGGAGCAAAGCTCCTAGGGTTTAGGTCCAAGCAAGTTGGGGACCAAAGTAGCCTCTCCTCGGAGCGGCACGGGGGTAGGACTAAAGCAGTGCTTATCAGCGGTTACTTGACCGCTTTGAAAAACCCTCGTTTTTGCCGGCTCATGAGGCACGCAATCAGAACTGGGAAAAGACCATTGCGTCTTTTTTCAACATTTTGAGCTTCACCCTGGGCCAACTCATGCCCTGAAGCACAAACTGACAGCTTATTTTTGCTATCGGTTTGTAGGACTCTAGGCAAACCTTAGAACTGAGTACCTTCTAGTAGGGACCATCAGAGGTCCTGATGATCAGACAGTAGGGAGACTGTTTGTGAAACATGTCGACCTGGTAGGTGCCAACAGCCCTACCTCACAACCCCTTTTTAACATTCCCAGCCAGGGAAGTGAATAAAATTATTTTTTCCACTAGCCAGGGAATTTTTGAATTTTTTTATCCACATCACAAGGTCCCTGCACTCACCAACCTCACTGACACTGCACTAACACATAGCCTTTCATCACAAAAAATAGTCCTCCCAGGTAGCTCGTTGGTCGCAGCACGCCCTGCCCTGTAGAGGGACGGGAAGACCCCAATGATGAAGCCTGACACTAAGGGATTCTTAGTATGTGAGGGGTATTTTAAAAGCACAAAGTGCCTTCATTTCACTGGTCTGATGAAGAGCCTCATTTTACACTCCCTTAAATAAGAAACTGAAAAATCCTAAAATTTAACACTTTTTTGATAGAATCTTTTTGGTTTATGCGGATCTACAAGGAGGGTGATTCTATCAATTCCTCTACACTTCCTCTATTGTTTTGGACCAAAGTAGCACCACAGGTGCACCTTCAGCAGCCCTAGGGCGGCTGTGTACAGGGTGCTGTTTTGAGGTTGTGTGCCCTGCTGTTTCCAATGGAGAACATCCGGGACAAAAAAACACTGCAGGCTCGGGGACGAGGAGCATCCAGGTGCGACCACCACTTCGATGGGTAAGTTGGGATGTTGAGGGTTGGTTAGGCACCGTTGGTTTGGTCACACAAGCCCGTGGGGCGTCAGGAGCAGTGGTGCCTTGGGACATCGGATTTTCTTACCCGCTCTGGTCGCGGTAGGGGGGGGGGGGGTGTATTTTGGATTGAGGCTGCAGGCGTTGTCTGGAGGCTTGAGGCATGTTAGGGGTCGGTGGATCTCTGGTCTGGAACGCCGGGGGGGCGTGCTCGTGGTGTTTTTTGCCCGGGCCGGGAACAGCTGGTGCAGAGTGGGCTGGATTTGGAGTTTCTAGCTGACTGCAGCCGCTGCAGTTTGAACAAGTCCGGTGTTCACGGTAGATTCAGTCTTTAAAGTGAAGGCAGGCAGGCCCTCCAGTGTTTTTGAGGTTGCTGGCTGCTGGACACACCTGGATTTCGGGAGCAGGTTCGAGGGGAGAGAGGCCTGTTGGGCTGGGGCCAAGTCAATGGGCGTCGTCGTCTTGTTAGCTCTGCACAGATCTTCATCCTAATCTTTTTTTTTTGCTTGTTTTTTTTGGATCTGAAGAAGGAAGGTTCAGGGTGTCCCCAAAATACTAGATTTAGGGGTGTTACAGGTAGGTAAAGGGCAGGGACCATTGGGTCCCTTCCCTGGGGTGAGTACACCCCCTATTCTGCCACTCTCCAGTGGGAGTGGGGCAGTCCCTGGTTGGCTAGGTCCCTCCATCCTCAAGATGGCGGGGACTAGAGGTTGTGCTTCACCTCGCTTCCCCCACCTTAGGGGTAGAGGTGGGCACACCTCTCTTCCTCACTTGTTTTCCCCACTGGTTCTCCCACCCAAACTGTGGGCTAGAACCAGTGGGCACCAGTTGCTGAAAGCAGCAAATGGTCTGGAGAGGCTCACAAAGGCGGCATGCCTTTGAAGCTTCTCCTTCGTGAACCCTGCCCATCCTGGGGGAGGAGGCTTAGCATCTTGTCCCAGGATGTGCATTGTTTCAGGCGCCGAGAACAACAGTTCTCGACCCAGGGGTCCAGAAATATGTCTGGTGGAGGCAGACTAAGCAGCCACTCAGTCAGGTCACTAGAAATTTGTCGATTTTCAGGGGTCATTGTGAGAAAGTGCCATCTTTCTTGCCTTGGTATGCCTCCACTTTTGTTCTGAACTGCTGATGTGCTTTGACTGAGTATGCCCTGGGTTCCTGCCAACCAGGTACCCAGGCATGTGTTCCTTCCCTAAAACTGTGCTGAAACAAAAGACCCAATTGACATCTCTGGCCACCTGTCAGCCCCTAGAAAATGGTACTCTAGGTAGCAAGGGCATGGTGACCAGAGAACACCCCTGAGGGCTGCAGCACCTATTGTGCCACCCTCAGGGGCCCTGTACCCTAGCACCCACACACTGCCTTTGCAGGCTAAGTACCTAAGTACAGAACTAAAACAAGAGTCGACATGGCACACCTCCCAGTGTGCCAGGCCCACAGAACCCACTGCCCTGGCATACTTCAGTCACCCCTCTAGCTGGGTGCCCTATGCCAGAGGTGAGAGCACAGGTGCATGAGCCCTGTGCCCCTACAGTACCCAGGGCCACTCCTCGGCACTGTAAGTGCATTGATGCCATTTAAGAGTATATGCTGCTGGGAGGTTGTCATTACGAACTCCACAGCACCATAATGGCTACACTGAAGACTGACAAGTTTGGTACCAAACTTCTCAGCACATTAAACCCGCACTGATGCCAGTGTGGGATTTAATGTAAAATGCACGAAAGGGCATATTAGAGAAGCCCTCCAAAACCCCAACCTACAATCCACGTCTGGGCTGTGTGGCTGCAGAGGCTGCCACCCAGCAGACATGTTGCTGGACCCCTGGGTGGAGAGTCCCCTGCTCTTCTGGGCCTGCAACAATGCACATCCTGGGAGAGGTGCTATGTCTCCTCCCCCAGGATGGACAGGGGGAAGCTTCATAGGCATGCCACCTCTGAGAGCTTCTCCAGACCATTTGCTGTACCCAGTAACTGGCCCCCACCCGTTCTACCCCCACTCTGGCGGGCAAAACTACGTCCGTTATGGGGGTGTACCAACCTTTGCCAACTCCACCCCTCAGGTGGAGGCGGCAAGGTGAAGCACGACCCCTGGCTCCGGCCATCTTGAAGATAGGGAGCCCTGCCCAATCCCAGCTAGGCTCCTGCCCCCCTCCCAAAGGAGAGGAGCACGCTAGGGGGTGTACTCACCCCAGGACAGGGACCCATTGGTCCCGGTCCCTGCCCTTGCCCTACCTGAAACGCCCCTAAATTTAGTATTTAGGGGCTCCCTGAACCTTCCTTCCTCAGATCCAGAAACCAAAAAGAAGATCAAGAAGAAGACCCGCCGTGCAGCTGCTAAAAGGACAACAACAACTGACTTGGCCCCAGCCCTACCGGCCTGTTGATCCTGCTCCTGCCTAAACCCGGCGACCCCCACGGACTGCAACCTTGGGACCCAAGACGCGCCTGCCTTGACCCACTTGAAGATTGGGACTCCCATCAGCAGAGGCTCTGCTGCAACAACCCACCTGGTGCCCACCAGTAAGCTCCCGACCAGCCCACTCTGCACCAGCCGGGCCGGGCCAAACCGAACCAAGACCACGAGGACGTCCCCCCTTTGACTGGGACCCGAAGTCCCGTGCCCAAAACCTTCCTCGACGAACCAGCTGACGCCTGCAGACTCAGAACCAGTTGCCACCCCAACCGCGACCAGCCACGGGTAGGCTTTTCCGACAACCAAAGACACCCCTGCACCCGGCGCCCTACAGCCCCCTTTGCCTCCCTTTGGGGTACCTACCTGTGCTCCAAGATCCTAACTTACTCTCGAAGTGCTGGTTGCCCCTGGAGAATCTCCGTTCCCGAGCCTGCAGCCTTTGTTCACTCTTCAAGATCCTCATTAGATAACATTTAGTGCCCGACGGCTCAAAAGCACCCTGCACCCAGCCGCCCGAGCGCCGTTGGCTGTGACCCCTTTGTCCTATCCTACTCCCCCCCCTTGCCCAGATCAAGTGACCAGGAGCCCAGCTCCCAGAGCCGCGTGGCCTGCTAACCAGCAGCCACCAACCGAAGGCCCCCTTTCCCTCATTGGATATCATTGGGCCTACCTACCTCAGCACCCGGCTGCTCCTGTGCCGCTGCCATTGAACTATCTGTACTTACCTGACCCTGGGGGACCCCTGAGTCTATACCCCGAACCTTAACTTCACCAACCAAGTACTCACCTGGAAACCGGTAATTCACTTACCTGCCATTGGATAACATTGACCCATTTTGACTCGAAAATTTTTTAAGTGTGAAGTTTTGATACTAAAAATATTCCTATAAAATCAGCCAAAGTCTGACTATCGAAGTACTCAACTGTGATCAGGGGAGAAGCCAGTACTGTACCTTTCAGCCCAGTACTGAACCGCAAAAGTAATCCCTAGCGGGTTTACTAGTAATCTGTATTTTCTCCATAGGAACCCATTGACTGCTTTTCTATGAAATTTCTTCAAAGTGTCTACTTTTGAAAACTACAAATATTCTTTAAAAATCATACGAAATACTGAAACGTAATTACCTACCTGTTTTGAGATAAGCACCCAGTGGTGGCCCTAGGAGACCAGTGCTGGGTTACAAAAGTAACGCAATCGTACTTTACCTGCAACCTCCATTTCCTCCCATTGAATAACATGTTCGAGGCATGTGGGCTGCTGGATTTGTATCTTAGCATAGATCGCCGCCTAGTGTTGGTTCTGGATGTTTGCACTTTGTTGCCATGGAAGAGTCTTTGAAGTATCACGAGATAGGTGACTCCTCCCCTGGACTACAGTGCGCATGGACATCTTCTCCATCTTCAGACTATTTTTTTCCGTCATTGGGTTTGGATGCTATTCCTCAACTCCAACTTCGGAACCGAAACTTTAAAATTTATTGGGCCTTTTTGACGCCACGTGGGCCTGCTGCTGATGGAAAAGACCCCGTTTAAACTGTGCCCACAATGTCACTCTAAATTCCCACATACTGATAAACATACAGTATGCAACAAGTGCCTCTTTCCCGAGCACAAGGAAAACTGTCCAGCTTGTGCTCAGTTCCGGTCTAAGAAGACTATCCGGAACCGAAGGGCCGCAGCTGCAGGCACCGGAATCTGAGAACATTTTCGAAGAATAACATGACCTCCCAGAAGCGGCGGACTCCAACCTAGAAATTGTCACCGTAGAGGACCAGTCGGACTCAGATGACTAGATCACACCGTTGCAAACCGTGAGTACCAAGCCCCCGACCCCACTTCATCTCAAGACAAGGCTCCGGTCGAAGCATCGCCTAAAGGCCTTAGCCGAGATCGACCAACTTCCCCGCCTTTCGGCTCGGCTCCGAAGACCAAACTCAAGCCTTTCCAAGGGGCGACTGTTCCAAGAGCCAGGTAGTTGCTAGCAGTATTTCTAGCAATGAAAGCCTTCCAGAAATACTTGTACAACAAGGCTGTATTAAATCGGATGGACAACATGACAGCTATGTACTTCATATAGAAAAAGGGAGGGACACACTCTCCGCAGCTGTCTCACCTAGCACAGAGCATATGGAGGTGGGCAATTCCAAAAAGCATCTTTCTCCTGGCAGAACACCTCCCAGGAATAGACAATCAGATCGCAGATATACTAATCAGACACAGCCAACAGATACACACAAATGGAAATTCACCCTCAAGTTCTCAAACCATTCTTCAAAAAGTGGGGGCACCCAGAGATAGATCTGTTTGCCACAAAAGAAAACTCAAAATGCCAGTCCTTTGTCGCCAGGTTCCCACACCCGTTGTTACTGGGCAATGCAATATGGATGAACTGGTCTGGCAGATTTGCGTAAGCTTTTCGGCCAACCCCACTGATTACATTAGTGGCACGCAAACTAAAGCAACAGTCCCTCACAATGATCCTGGTTGGTCCCACATGGGCAAGACAGCCGTGGTACTCGACACTCCTAGAACTCTCAGTAGTTTCACACCAAAGACTGCGCCTATCGCCACAGCTGCTAACGCAGAACCATGGAGAAATCAGGCATCCAGATCCCAATCAGATCAACCTAGCGATCTGGCTCCTGAAGTCTTTGAGTTCGGATATCTTAACTTGCCTCCAGACTGTATGAACATTATCAAAAAAGCAAGGCGCCCAACTACTAGAGCATGCTACGCAGCTAAATGGAAAATATTTGTAATTTATTGTAATAACCAAATCAATCCATTAGATGCCTCCAATCAAAACATAATCTGTTACTTGCTACATCTGCAAAGATGCAATCTAGCATACTCTTCCATAAGGCTACACCTTGCTGCTATAGCAGCATATCTCCAAAACAGACAACACCTGTCCCTGTTCAGAATACCACCTATCAAGGCTTTTATGGAAGGACTTAAAAGATTTGTCCCTCCAAGACATCCACCTTCTCCAGTCTGCAACTTAAACGTAGTACTTACCAGACTTATGGGTCCACCTTTCGAACCACTCCATTCGTGTGAATTACAATTCCTAACATGGAAAGTGGCATTTTTAGTTGCCATTACCTCCCTCAGGCGAGTGAGTGAGCTACAAGCACTTACAATTCAAGAACTTATCATGCAAATACATCATAATAAGGTAGTGCTCCGTACTAACCCTAAGTTCATGCCAAAAGTTATATCAACGTTCCATATCAATCAGTCAATAGATTTGCCAGTTTTCTTCCAAAACCCGCAGTCAGTGGCTGAAAGATCCCTACACAAACTAGATGTAAAAAGAGCTCTGTTATATTACGTTGACAGAACTAAAACTTTCAGAAAGACAAAACAACTAATTGTTGCTTTTGCTCCACAACATAAGGGTAACCCTATTTCAAAAACAGGAATAGCCAGATGGATAGTTAACTGCATTCAAATATTCTATCAATAGGCTAAGCGCACTCTAACAGTTCCCCCAAAAGCCCACTCAACGCGCGAAATGGGGGCATCCATGTGAAGTAGTGTGGCTCACTGGTTGGAGGCGGCAGACCCGAGAGCAGAGGACGGCCCGGGACCAGGGTTCGAATCCCGGCGTGGCAGGTTTCTGGACCAGGGTCAGCGGACTCGATAATTCTCTCGCCTCGGTGCCCACTCTGATCAGCGATCACACTCGGCAACTCTGGGCATTAGCTTGCCTCATCTTCACTAACGGCCCCACCAGACCGCCGGGGATGCCTGGTCTCACCCTGGAGATACCCATTAAGGGACCATCTCTCAGGGAAGCCAGGAAGGGTTTCGCAGTGGTCGAAGCGCCTTGGGACCCTACGGGTAAGTTATATAAATGCCAATACATTTACATACATTTACATACATGGCTTTCCTAGGAAATATTCCACTAGAAGACATATGTAGAGCAGCTACATGGTCTACCATACACACTTTCACTAAACACTACTGTGTAGACGTGCAAGCAAAGCAGCAAGCTGCTGTAGGCCAGGCTGTCCTCAAATCTCTCTTTCAAACTGCTGCAGCTGGTACAGGTGACCACCGCTAGAGGAGATTCTGCTATACAGTCTATGCTAAGATATAAATTCTGCAGCCCACATGCCTCGAACAGAAAATGCTATTTACCAGTATGCATCTGTTCTTAGCATGTAGGACTGCTGACATTCATATCGCCCACCCTCCTCCCTGGTGCCTGTCACAGCTGCAGTAATTCTTTCTACATACATTTACATGGTCATCTCTTACTTTTCTATACTCCATCTTTGCCACAATGGCGAAAAACAATCTGAAGATGGAGAAGATGCCCATGCGCACTGTAGTCCAGGGGAGGAGTCACCTATCTCCTGATACTTCGAAGACACTTCCAGGATAACAAAGTGCAAACATCCGGACCCAACACTAGGAGGCGATCTATGCTAAGATATGAATGTCAGCAGCCCTACATTATAAGAACAGATGCATACTTGTAAGTAGCATGTTTTTTTAAAACCGCTTTATATTCATGAAAATTCAGTACAGTAACTAAAACGTTTTTGCGAACGTGGTTTCAGCTTAGACCACAGGACTGAATCTAAGATCTAGTCCTGGAACTACCAAAGTAATCCATAAAGTAATTACCTGTACCTATATGTAGAAAACTTATTGAGCTCAATGCTAAAGTGTGTTTTAAGATTGTGTAGCTTACTATCAATACTGTAATCATTGTGTGCACAAACTTTATTGCTCCTTTGCAAAGTATTTACATGAGAGTACTCATAACCAGAAAAGTCTATTTTTATAACTGTTGGTTCTAAAATTAAAACAACTATATCTGTGGATATAGAAACAATTGGCCTGGAGTTCAGTACTTGAGTGTGTGAAACCTTTTGCTGACTGAGTGGGTACAACAAATGCTTTACACTGTCCTCTGTTACTGCCTTACTGCTCGACCAAGCTACCACTTTGGAGAATAGGGTCAGTTCTGACTTTAACCTCTCATACCTCTTGTAGGAGAGTAGGGTCTGCAATCCTATGATCACCCAGATTTTTTGCTTTTGTTTCACTGGTTTACGACTTTCTCTGGCTGTGGGCCTGCTAATCAGACCCACAGCCTGGCTGTTCTCTCTCTAAATTACAACGTGTACCCTAAGTGCATTTACCAATTGGTACTGGGCCACCTTATCAGACCCTGTAACTCAGGGCATAGATGTACCCAGGGCCGCCAGGGGCTGCAGCATGTATTATGCCACCCCTGGCTGGCCTCCTAAATTTGACACAACTGGCTGCATGACAGCTGGGGCAAAGTCGTGTAATCACCCTTTGCTGTAGGTGTAGTATACCTATACCTAACCCTAAAATGGACACACAGATTCCTATCAGTCACTCCTATGGCAGGCCTTGACAATCCTGAAGGCAGAGTGCTTGGAATCGTGTGAGATGGTGCTCTGGCATGAGCTGAGCCTGTCTGCAGCTTGCGGAACCAAGTCCTAATAGCTGTTCCATGATATCGCATACCATATACTCTTAAGTGCATTATAATCCTCGCGGTTAAATGCTAACTTTGGTATTGCTTTATCAAAACATGTCGAGTAAGGTGTCATACGAATTGGAATACTAACCCCTCGCCAATTCTGGCGACGGGGTTAGCATTCCACCCTTCTAGAGGGACACGACATGTATGTAACTGTGAACCCCGGTTAAAGTTAACTAAAGCCTCAGCTCCACAAAATGGATGCTGCCACCACAGACACGAGTCTGACCTCCTGTTGCTGGGAGTCCTTCCAGCGTGGGAGGCTTGGACAAAGGGTTTCCTGTCCGGGGCGGTGCTAGCACCATCCCAGACATGGTTTTGTGTATCCTGGGTAGGCAGGGCTTTTCAGGAAGGTGACTGCTGAGTGGCACCCCGGTGCTCACTACGCATAGGCCGGTCTGAACCAGTTCCAGGGGCACACCAGCCCCTGGCCTGGGGAAGTCCGGCATGGCAGAGGGGTGTAACCACCCCCCTCCTAGTCCCACCCATAGGCAGGACCTAGTCACCGGGTCAGCCCCTTTTTTAGTATAAAGATAGGAGCGGGCCCCCTGTTCAAATTAGATCATCTTTGGAATCAAGACACGACTTTCTTCGAAAGGACTTCAAGATTTCTTCCTCAAGATTCTCCCTTGTGGCTACGGAGTAGTCACCCTGCATCAAGCGGGCACCATCCTAAGAACACTGCGGTCTGCTGCAAGTCCTTCTTCACGAATCCGACGACCCAGCTCGACGAGACCCGGCTTCCCTGGCACCTCTGACCTCTACTCACCTCTACAGCAAAGCTGAGAACTGTGAGTGCGACGAGACCTCGAGGGACCGACGATCGCCAAGACTGCACGACTTCTTTTTAACAAGCCCACCGAGTCTTCCACTGGTGAGTGCTTTGGGGTCCGAGAAGCCCCAACCCTGAGCAGCTCCAGCACCGAAGATCAGCCCTCCAGCATCTCCACAATCTGCGTGGGGCCCTTCTGCTTTTGCGTGCTCACCGCGCTGTGTGGCTACTAGCCGGCTGGCTTGTGGCCTTCTACACGACGCCCGACGACATCACTGCTGCTGGTCTGGTTGCTCCAGACTGGCCCTTGCTTCCTTCTTCAAGAGAGGCACCCCGGACCCTCCTGGTCCACTCCAGACGCCATTTTAAGTCCACCGCGTGGGCTTGAATTTGCCAAGGCTTTGTTGCCCAATCCTGGGTCCAGCGACGCCGACAGCTTCAATCTTCGTGGGACAGCTTGCTCCTCCATCCTGGTCGCCGACAACGCCTCCTGGTCCGTGAGATCTCCGAGCACAGCGTCACCCACTCACCTAGTCGAGGTGGCTACCATCCGGTGCCCTCCTGGTGCCCACTGACTACTGGCTAGTAGTCTCGAACTTGGTCCCCTCTGCTTTCAGGTGTCATCTTCCATCGATCCAGGCTTGGATCCACCGAACTTTCTTCACTGGTCGCCTGCCAGCAACTTCTTTCTTCCAGGCTCCTGGTCCGTCTACGAGGATTCCCGACGTCCTTTGAGTCCTATGCAGCTGCAGCCCCTGGGCTAGGTAACTTCGGCATTTCGGTGCCCCAGCATAGCCTCACTATCCAAGGGTCAGAATCCACTTTCGTTTTCCTCCTACCAGGTCGGGTTCGCCCGAGAACACTAACTTTGCAATTTCTAGCTACCATAGACTTTGTCCCGCATCCCGCGTGAGAGTGCACACTCTGCACCCGAGTCCCCTGGGTCTCCTAGAAGTAATCTGAAGATTCTATAGTCAAGATCTAGCGATTCCAAAGCCTATTAGTATTGTACTTACCTGCTAGTAATTTCGCATTCCACTTTTCAAGTATATGGTTTTCCGTGCCCCTCGGGCATTTGTATATACTGTGCTAACTTAAGTATTTTCGTAAGAGTTTTGTTTGTGCTTAGTACCCTGTCCTCATAAAGAGTACAGGGCTGTTGTGATTCTTAATAAATATCTTGTTTATTTTCATAACACTTGTGTGGTGTCCTTTCACTTGGTGTTCAAGGGGTATATGTGTGGTATAACAGCTGGCTTAACACGCCCTCTCGAGTCTTTAGCCTTAGACTGCTCGTATCCACGCTACTAGGATAGCTGGTCTATAAGGTTGACTTACAACCAATCATCAATAAGGGTTGCTGGACTGATACATAGTGTTCACTAGAATAGTGAGCATTGCATATCAGGCCACCTTCTCACACCTCTGGGGTTGTTGGACTCTATACACACTGTGCTTCATTCTAGTCCAGTATACATAGAGCCACTTTCTCACAGTCATCTCTAAGAGGCCCTCTGTGGTGCATTTTATATTAAATCCCACACTGGCATCAGTGTGGGTTTAATGTGCAGAGAAGTTTGATACCAAACTTTCCAGTCTTCAGTGTGGCCAATATGGTGCTGTGGAGTTCGTAATGACAAACTCCCAGCACCATATACTCTTAATGGCAGCACTGCACTTACAGTGCCCAGGAATAGACCTGGGTACTTAAGGGGTACATGCACCTGTACCATCACCACTGGCATAGGGCACCCAGCTAGTGGGGTGACTGATGTATGCCGGGGCAGTGGTTTGTGGGCATGGCTCACAGGGATGTGCCATGTCTACTCTTCACTTTGTTCTGCAGCAAGACACTCAACCTGCAAAGGCAGTGTGTGAGTGTCTGGGTATAAGGCCTTTAAGGGTGGTGTAGGAGAGTAGGGTCTGCAATCCTATGATCACCCGGATTTTTTGCTTTTGTTTCACTGGTTTACGACTTTCTCTGGCTGTGGGCCTGCCAATCAGACCCACAGCCTAGCTGTTCTCTCGCTAAATTGACATGTGTACCTTAGGTGCATTAACCAATTGGAACTGGGCCACCTTGTCAGACCCTGTAACTCAGGGCATCGGTGTACCCAGGGCCTACCAGGGGCTGAAGCATGTATTATGCCACCCCTGGATGGCCATCTAAATCTGACACAACTGGCTGCACGACAGCTGGGGCAAGGTGGTGTAATCACCCTTTGCTTTAGATATTGTATCCCTATATCTAACCCCGAAAATGGACGCACAGATTCCTATCAGCCACTCCTATGGCAGGCCTTGACAATCTTGAAGGTAGAGTGCGTGGAATTGTGTGAATTGGCGCTCTGGCATGAGCCGAGCCCGGTTGCAGCTTGCGGAACCAAGTCCCAATGGCCGTTCCATGATAGTGCGTACCATATACTCTTGTATGCTAGAGCAGAGCTCAGATGTGGAGATAGCCGATTGTAGGCTTCAAGATTGGCTAAATTCGGCCATTAATGTCTGTGTCCCCCTCACTCGCTTTGATAACTCACGCGGCGCGGACGCACATAAGTGGTTCACGCCGGAGTTGAGGAAATTAAAACTTGAAGTGAGGCAGCAAGAGAGAACATGGCGTACCAATTACTGTCCTCAAGCAAGGATCGCATACTGTTCAACTCGTAAAGCCTACCAAAAGACGTTGCACACTCACAAAACTGCTTATTTCTCTTCTAAAATACTTAACGCGACTAATAAGTCGAAAGAAATTTTCAGGATTGTGACTGAGTAGTGTAATGATGAGAGAACTTCTCCCCCGGTTGTCCCCTCACAATTGCTCTGCAACTCGCTGAATGACTATTTTAATGATAAAATAGTGTTGATTAAGGATACTCTATCCAAGCTTCCAGTTTGTGTCCCGATAGATGATACCTTTTTAAACCCTCTTACTTTGCATTCCTTCCCCTTAATCACTGACCAAACCCTTCAAGATTTGCTCACTAGAGTTAAATCAGGATCTCCTCAGGATGTCTGCCCTCCCCAAGTAATGAGAGAAATTGGTCGGGCATTCCCAAGTAGCCTGATTCCTCTGCTTAATAACTCCCTCATGTCAGGGAATGTTCCTAATAGTTTTAAACAGGCCTTATTGATCCCTTTAAAAAAGAAACCTGGCATTGACTCCTCAGACCTTTCTAATTATAGACCAATATCGCTACTGCCTTTTTTATCCAAAATATTGGAGGCGCATGTAACCAACTGCCTATCAAGTTTTGTGGAAGCCTCTGGCTATTTACAACCCAACCAGGCAGGTTTCCGGCCTGGTCACTCTACTGAGGCAGTGATATTGGCCGTTCAGAATACTTTAAGGTCTAACGCAGACAGGGACTTGCACCAGGCTTTGGTGTTATTGGACCTGTCTGCCGCGTTCGACACGGTTGACTATACCATCCTGGTCAACCGTGTCGAACAGGCCGGTCTGCGGGACTTGGCCTTGGCCTGGCTCAAGTCCTTTATTTCAGGACGTACCCAATCGGTTCGACTGGGTTCTTTCACAGCCCCTAAAAACATTTCCTTTTGTGGGGTTCCTCAAGGATCCTCCTTGTCCCCTTTATTATTTAATTTGTATATGCGGCCTCTGTTGTTCTCCCTACGAGAGTTTAAGGTTGATGTATATAATTATGCAGACGACCTGCAGTTGGTTTTTCTGCTAAATTCTCACAATGCTGCCGAGGAATTTCGAGCAACTATGTCTTTTATCCAGAGGTGGATGTCTCTAAACCACCTTAAGTTAAATCCGGGAAAAACGGAGCTCATTCTACCTGGGAAGAGTGAGATCAGTTGGAGTCCTAGCTTTTGGCCGTCGGACATGGGCTCGCCCCCAAAAAAATCCCGTACAGTAAAAAGTTTGGGAGTGACTCTTAGTGAGGATCTTACCTTGGAAAGTCAAGTCGGAACTGTGGTCTCCTCGGGGTTTTTTCAACTGAGGAAGATCAAGAAAATAGCACATCTCCTTACAGGTTTGGCCTTAATTCAGACAGTTAGTGCTCTAGTCCTATCTCACATCGATTTCTCAAATGGCCTCTATTTGGGGGCGCCTATTTGCCAACTTAAAAGATTGCAATACTTGCAAAATCAAGCTGCGAGACTTATCTGCAAAGTCCCGAAGTGGGAATCAATTAGACATGGACTAGAGACTTTGCACTGGCTGCCTGTGGAACAGAGAGCTACATTCAAGGTGGGCTGTATTGTGTTCAAGGCTTTGGAGGGTAAGGGTCCCATGTTCCTTAGACTACTACTGCGCAAATACAAACCCTTGCGCAGCTTGAGATCAATCCACAAAGACCTACTTGAGGTCCCTCGTTTCAAAAAGAAACGTCAGGGAGGCAGCAGTTTTCAATTTTTAGCTGCTTCATTGTGGAATTCCCTCCCTTTGACTCTGCGACACAGTAAGGACCTCCTTGCCTTTAGGAAGGTATTTAAAACTTTTCTTTTTTCTCAGGCTTATTGTAAACAGTGATTGTATGTCTTCTATGTATTGTTATGTTTGACTCTCTCACCAGCGCCAAGAAGCCCTTGGGCGTATGTGCGCTTAACAAATAATAAATAACATAACATAACATAACATAACTTTGGTATCGCGTTACCAAAACATGTCGAGTAAGGTGTCATACGAATCGGGATACTGAACCCTCACCAATGCTGGCGACGGGGTTAGCATTTCACCCTTCTAGAGGGACACGACATGTACGTAACTGTGAACCCCGGTTAAAGTCAAACGAAGCCTCAGCTCCACAAAATGGATGCTGCCACCACAGACACGAGTCTGACCTCCTGCTGCTGGGAGTCCTTCCAGAGAGGAGAGCTTGGACAAAGGGTTTCCTGCCCGGGGCGGTGCTCGCACCATCCCAGACAGGGTTTTGTGTATCCTGGATAGGCAGGCCTTTACAGGAAGGTGACTGCGGAGTGGCACCCCGGTGCTCACTACGCATCTGCCGGCTAGAACCAGTTCCAGGGGCACCCCAGCCCCTGACCTGGGGAAAGTCCGGCATGGGAGAGGGGTGTAACCACCCCCCTTCCTGGTCCCACCCCTAGGGCAGGACCTAGTCGCGTACCCACCCCTTTCTTTAGGATAAAGGCAGGAGCGGGCACCCTTCCAAATTAGATCATCTTTGAATCAAGAAACTACTTTCTACGAAAGGAACTCTCGACTCTTCTCAAGATTTCTCCCTTGTGGCTAAGGAGCAGTCACCCTGTACCCGCAGGCACCATCTAAGAACTCTGCGGTTTGCTGCACGTCCTTCCTCAGGAATCCGACTGCCCAGCTCGACGAGAACCGGCTTCCCTGGCACCTCTGACCTCTACCCACATCGTCCGCTCAGCTGAGATCCGTGGGTGCGACGAGACCTCGGAGGACCGGCCATCATCAGAACCTGCACGATTTCTAAACCAGCACGACCACCGAGGGATCCTCTGGTGAGTGCTTTGGGGTCCGGGAAGCCCCGACCCTGAGCAGCTCCAGCACCGAAGTTCAGCCTCCCAGCATCTCCACGATCTGCGTGGGGCCCTTCTGCTTTCTGCCGCTCATCACGTTGTCTGGCTACTAGCTCGCTGGCTTTTGGCCTTCTTGACGACGCACGACAACAACGCTGCTGGTCTGGTTGCCCCAGACTGGCCTTTGCTCCCTTCTGAAAGAGGAGCACCCCGGACCCTCCTAGTCCACTCAAGATGCAATTTTAGGTCCACCACGTGGCCCTGAATTTGCCAAGGCTTGTTGCCCCAATCCTGGGCCCAGCGACGCCAACAGCATCAACCATCGTGGGACAGCTCGCACCTCCATCCTGGTCGCCGACAACGCCTCCTGGTCCGTGAGACTGCAGAGCCCAGCGCCGCCCACTCACCTAGTCGAGGTGACGATCATCTGGTGCCCTCCTGGTACCCTCTGACTACTGGTCCCCTCTGCTTTCAGGTATCATCCATCTCTGATCCAGGCTTGGATCTCTACGAACTATCTTCCCTGGTCGCCGGCCAGCAACTCCTTCCTTCCGGCTCCTGGTTCGTCAGCGAGGACTCCCGACGTCTGTAAAAGACTTATGCCGCCGCAGCCCCTGGGCTAGGTAACTTCTGCATTTCGGTGCCCGCATAGCCTCATTATCTAAGGGTCCAGAGTCACTGTCGTTTCCGACTTACCTTATCGGGTTCGCCCGAGAACACTACCCTTCCGTGCCCTCGGGCATTTGTGTAGATTGTGCACTTGAAGTATTTTCCTAAGAGTTTTGTTGTGTGCTTAGTACCCTGTCCTCATAAAGAGTATAGGGCTGTTGTGACTTAAAATAAATACACTGTTTATTTTCATAACGCTTGTGTGGTGTCCTTTCACTTGGTGTTCAAGGGGTATGTGATGGTATAACAGCTGGCTTAACACGCCCTCTAGAGTTTAGCCCGAAGACTGCTCGTATCCACGCTACTAGGATAGCTGGTCTAAGGTTGACTTACAACCAATCACCATAAGGGTCGTTTGGACTGATGCATAGTGATCACTAGAATAGTGAGCACTGCATATCAGGCCAACTTCTCACAATAAGTGCTGCAACCCTTAGATGCCTTCTCTGTTCAAAGTGCTCTGGGTACCTGTGGTACCTTATTAGAGGGGCTGACATGTGGCCAGAGCCCAGGACAAACTCAGTCAAAGAACATCAGCAATTCAGCAAAAAGTGGGAGCATACCATGCAAGAAAGAGGGCACTTTCTCACAAAATGTCTATCCATTTCCTAGACCTTAAGAGTTCTGAGATTCTACTTAAATACGTCTTGACCATTAGGAAATCTGATCAGTTATTTGTAAACTACGGTTCCATCAGAACAGGTTTCCCAGCCTCCAAGCGTTTCATTGACAGATGATTAGTGTCTTACATCAAGCTGGCTTATCAATTGGTAAATAAACTCCTTCTGGCTTCTCCCAAAGCGCATTCTACTACGGGTAAGGCAGCTACAATAGTTTTTCTTCACAATGTACCGATGGCTTAGATCTGCAAAGCAGCCTCTTGGAAATCGGTGCATACTTTCACGAGACACTATTGTCTTGAGACTGATTCCAGAGCAGATACTCAAGTAGGCCAAGCCTCCTTGAGGAATTTGTTTTAATGCTAAAGTCACTTGAAGTTATTCTTTGATGTTACTGTCATTATGGTAGTCTTTTTCCTACATGAAGAGGGGATGGGCTTGCTACTCAGTTCAAGTGCTTATGACTTGAAGAGAAGGATAAATTATTTATAATGCTACTTCTCTTCCAGGGGTATCCTCATCAAAGTCCTGAACAACCCACCCATATCCTCTGGCAAATTATTTAAAATGATATAATCTTTGTGCCCTGACTTACGGGTCTCTGCAAAGAACAACTGACCTTCTCTTCCAGGGGATCCTCATCAATAGTCATAAGCATTAGAATATTCCCGCCCATGCGCGGGACCCCGGAAACACTATATTATATGTGCCCCACATATATATACACATATATATAAATAATATATATATAAAAACAAGCAATAGCAGCCAAATCACATTAGAGCTGAAATATGCTGTGAAGAATTTCCACCATACATATATAATAAGCATTAGAAACATGAGAAACAACACCAAAGATTGTTTAGAAATTGTTTTAATGCTCAGAAAGCAGTAGAAATTCTCATAACTCACTTTAAGCATAGGAAGCTCACAGGCTGCATTGCAAACACACAGTCTAAAAAGACTGAAAAGCTAACCTGTAGCTGAATAGCAAAAAACTGACACTGTGCCTTTAAGGCACCCATGACCCCCTGTATCCCATCATGCCCCAGGGGTGACAGTTATGTCAGTTGTTCTTTCCGGCTCCTTCAGTGAAGGACCCTGGTTACACAGCTCCACTATTTTTCTGGTTTTTGACAGAATAATACTTCTTTTTTGTCAACTTTTGCTCTTACTTCGACGTCTAACATCTAGTCAAGTAAGATACTGCTGGTTTTCAGCAGTTAGGTGAGCATTTTCCTCTGAGAATGCCTTCACTCTTTGATAAATGCCCTTCTTGTGGCAACAAGAAGGCAAAATCAGACAGCCACGACGTCTGTATCCTTTGCCTGCCTGAAGATCATGATCCAGGCACCTGTCCACATTGTGAGAACCTGTCAGGAAGAACTCTCAAGGACAGGGAAAGAATTTGAATTTATAGCCTGGCTCACAAAGCTTCAAGAGGGAGATCTCCAGTGAAGAAGGGCTCCAAGAAGACTCATGCATCTTCAAGAAAGAAGTCTTCATACCCTTCAACTTCAGCGTCGGGCTCGGCGCTGAGAAAAGAACCACAGGTGGAGTTTTCCTCTTCGAAACTACCGTCGACGGCGGGCTCGCCGTCGAGAAGAAGACCAGGTACGTCGACCACGTCGAAAGAACAAGCTCCGTCGTCGAAATCCCCTCCGCCGTCGTCAACCGGGCGACTATCGGCGTCGAGGAAGGCTACTCCACCGCCGTCAACCGGGCGACGGTCGGCGTCGAGATCCATTACCCCTCCGCCGTCGTCAACCAGGCGACGACCGGCGTCGAGGGAGGTCACTTCGCCGTCGTCAACCAGGCGACAACCGGTGTCGAGAAGTGTGACCCCTCCACCGTCGTCCAAGAAGCGGCGATCGGCGTCGAGGACCAAGACCCGTCCGCCGTCGACAGTAGCTCGTCGATCGGCGTCGAGGACGCAGTCTCCGTCAGTGCAGCATCAGCGCTCGGCGTCGAGGGTTCCTAATACCCCTCCGCCGTCGTCGCTCAGGCATTAGACGTCGAGGCAGAGATCTCCGTCGACGGCCGACCATCGCCGTTCGACGTCGAGGCATAAAGCTCCGTCGACGACAGGACGAGGTCGTTCGACGTCGAGAGAAAAGCTTCCGTCGACGACAGGACATCGTCGGTCGACGTCGAGGCAGAGGTAGTCGTCGGCGGCCAGACACCGCCGTTCGACGTCGAAGCAGAGGGCTCCGTCGACGGCTACTCATCGCCGCTCGACGTCGAGAGACTATAGAACCTCTCATGGACATTCGGGGTCGAGATTGTTCGATCCTCCGACTCCCCGAAGGCGTTCGACGGCGAGAAAAGAACGCTCGACGTTGAGACATTCAGATACGATCATGGTGACGGAATCTGCTTCTCACCATTCATCTTATCGGTCCTCTGGCTCCTCAACTGAGCATTCAAGGTCCAAAAGCCCTATACACAGAACTCCTGAGCGTCATCCAGATCCAGCGGCAGGGCGCATCAGACTATCACCTAGATGGTACAGATCCCTTGGACCATTGGCGAGATGCTGGGCCTACCAAGCGTATGCAGGAATATGCCAGCCCAGACCACAGGTCTCCTCTCCAAGACCTGGTGGAGGAGATGGACAAGCGTTGCCCTCCCAGGCGCACATCCCCTGTGAAACTACCCTCCAAAGCGCCAAGAAGATCCCGTTCTCCCAGAGGTGAATCTAGAATGGAAGGTCGGAAAAGGTCTCGCTCTCCTGGAGGCAGATCTCCCGTGAGATCGCCAGCCAGATCTCCCAGGGCATCCCGTTCTCCTAGAAAGGAACATAGGACAAGGGATCGGATCAGATCTCGCTCCCCTAGACGGGAGGAGCATTCAAGGACGTCACGGGAGCGGAGACACAGTGCTCTCCGTAGACATAGACGTACTCCTTCAACTTCTTCAACCTCTTCTACCAGATCGTCCAAGAGGGACTACTCCCCGACTTTGACGGACAGTCCAACGTCCAGGTCCTCCCCAGTGGATGACATTGGCACGTATCTGGATGTGCAGCAAAGAGGTGCGCTTAAACTGAATATTGAGATGTCTGTCCCTCTAGTAACGACGACAGTCATTTTTGAAACCTTACACAAGAAGGCCATCTCCAGACCTCTGCTGCCTTTATTTCCGGGGATTATGGACCCTGTCAAGGAGGTTTTCCTAACCCCAGCAGCAATCAGAGCAGTCCTGGCACGCATTCAGAAGAAGTACAAACCGGCGGCTTCTGACCCGGTATTTGTAAAATCTGACCCTCCAGCAGACATTGTGGCAGCGGCGAGGAAGACACATGCGGTGGCTGGTTCCTCTTCAGTCCCGCCGGATAAGGACAGCAAAACTCAAGACTCCTTGGGTCGAAAGGTTTGCAACTCTGCTGCTTCCACTCTTAAGGTCGCTAGTGCAGCTGCACTTCTAGGCCGGTATGACAGAGCCTTATGGGACTCGATGGAAAGATTCAAAGCCAAGCTACCAAAAGAGGACCAGCAGGACTTTGAAGAAACTGTTACGGAGGGTTGTCTGGTGGCGAACCAGATAAGCACGGCCGCGGATGGGGCGGTGCTTTCGGGTCATTCCTATTCCCATGGAGTTTGTGCCAGAAGATCGGCCTGGTTGCGCCTTACAGGTCTGAAACCGGATGCTCAGCATCGGATTCTGAATCTTCCCTTTTCGGGGTCCGCTCTCTTCGGCGCACATGCGGACGAAGAGATGACCCGAATGAAAACTGAGCTGGACACGGTGAAGGCGGTGGGCTTGGAGAAGAAAAAGGAATTCAAGCGCCGCTTCAAGACCAACAGGGGGAGAGGGGCTCAACAGAGGGTTCAAACCCCTCAGTGGTCCCAAACCAAAACTCAAGGGAAACCCCAGTTTCGTGGCAAGCCCAGCAGAGGTAGAGGAGGTCACCAACAGTCCTCCAACACCACGAGAGGAGGAAAGGCCTGAACAGTGGCTTCCTCTGACGCCGTTTCCCACTCCAGTGGGAGGAAGTGCTTCACAACACCTGGCAGAGTGGGTCAGCATCACCAGAGATCAGTGGGTGCTGAATATACTGCGCAATGGATACAGGATACGTTTCCGTGCTCTTCCAAAGAGCGTCCCTCCGAAGAGCTCTTGCCCTCACCAACTAAGCTTGCTCCGACGAGAGGTAAAAATCCTGCTGCAAAAAAGAGCGATAGAAGAAGTTCCTCTCGCTCTAAGAGGAAAAGGAGTTTACTCCAGATATTTCATTGTCCCCAAAAAAGATCAGGAGGACAAGTTCAGGCCAATACTCGACCTACGACTCCTGAACAAGGTTATCGTCAAGGAAAAGTTCTGCATGTTAGCCCTTCACCAGATATGTCCTCATCTACAAGCCGGAGATTGGATGTGTTCGGTGGATCTGCAAGATGCGTACTTTCACATCCCGATTGTGCAACAACATCGCAAGTACCTAAGGTTTGTTGTGGGAAACAAACATTACCAGTACAAGGTGTTACCCTTCGGTCTCAAGTCCGCACCACGAGTCTTCACCAAATGCATGGCAGTGGTGGCGGCTTTTCTTCACAAGAAGGGTCTCTTCATTTACCCATACCTGGACGACTGGCTCCTAAAGGGTCCATCTCCGGTACGGGTAACGCAAGATCGGCAACTGTGCCTGCACCAACTTCACCGGCTCGGCCTCCATGTGAACCTGGAGAAGTCAGTCCAGCGGCCTACGAAATCCATCCACTACCTAGGCTCCGTTCTGGACACAAGCGTGGGAAAAGCGTTTCCTTCGGAGGAGAGACTTTCTTCCATAAAACAGAAATATGGGATTCTGCTAGAGTCTCGGCCTCCAACAGCACGACAAGTAGCATCTCTACTGGGTTCCATGGCGTCCTGCATCTTTCTCATCCCAAACGCCAGGCTGAGAATGCGTCCTCTACAACAGGCTCTGGAGGATCAGTGGGACCAAGCGACAGGACGTTGGGAGGTTCGAATCAATCTTTCCCAGGCGACAAGAGTCCATCAGATGGTGGACTCGGAGAAGCAATGTGATGGTGGGGGTGCCGTTTCACCAACCCAATCTGTCCCAATCTATAGTGACAGTTGCCTCCCTGCAAGGCTGGGGAGCACACATGGGTCAGATTCAAGGCCAGTGGTCTGCGCAGGAGCAGACATACCACATCAACATGCTGGAACTCAGAGCGGTATTCCTGGCTCTCAAGGCTTTCCTGCCAGCGATCAAATCCAGCTCAGTCCTGGTTCAGACGGACAATATGACAACCATGTTCTATCTGAACAAACAAGGAGGCACAAAATCTCGCCCACTGTCTCGAGAGGCTCAGGCAATATGGCATTGGCTTCTCGCTCAAGGTCTCACAGTAGTGGTGGTGCACCTTCCGGGCGAGTTGAACGTCAAGGCAGACGCACTCAGCAGGCACTTCGAAGATCAGCCAGACTGGGTGCTAAGCGACGAAGTAGTAGAAGAGCTTTTTCGTTGCTGGGTGCGTCCATCCATAGACTTGTTTGCAGACGACGAAAACACCAAATGCCACGCCTTCGCGTCCAGGTTCCACAGGCCAGGGACGCAGGGGAACGCTCTGCTGTTGGATTGGGCAGGGAGGTTCGCATACGCGTTTCCTCCCCTGGCACTGATTCCGAGAGTGGTTTCAAGCTCCTCAGGACGAACATGGTAATGATCCTGATTGCTCCAGACTGGCCTCGGCAGTGGTGGTATCCGGACCTTCTACATCTGTCTGTGTGTCAACACAAACGACTCCCTTGCAGGCCGGACCTGTTGACCAAAATGAACGGGAGGATAATGCATCCCAACCTCCCATCATTGAACCTAACAGCATGGCTCCTGAGGTCCTGCAATACGGACATTTGAACCTGCCTCCAGAATGCATGAACATTTTGAAGGAGGCTAAGAGACCGTCCACGAGAGCATCCTATGCCTTCAAGTGGAAGAGGTTCTACTTATGGTGTAGAGATAATCATTTGGATCCGACTAAGGGGCAGGAGGACGTCATCTTACCATAGCTCCTTTCCCTCGCAACTGCTGGTTTAAAGTACGCTTCAATTAGAGTGCATTTGTCAGCTATTGTGGCTTACAGAAAGTCACCTGATCAGGTGTCTTTCTTTCAGGTTCCAGTGGTCAAGGATTTCCTCCAGTGATTGAAGAAAGTGTACCCCCCTGTGCGAAATCCTTCTCCGCTGTGGGAATTAAACCTAGTTCTATCAAGGTTAATGTCTCCTCCTTTCGAGCCCATCCACAAGGCTTCCTTACAACATCTCTCTTGGAAGGCAGCTTTTTTGGTGGCGATTACCTCTGCGCGCAGAGTAAGTGAGATACAAGCGCTCTGTGCGAAGGAACCTTATACTGTATTCCACCACAACAGAGTAGTCCTAAGGGCTCACCCATCTTTTTTGCCTAAGGTCATCTCTGATTTTCATATAAATCAGTCTATTTCCCTCCCTTCCTTTTTTCCAAATCCTACGACCCGGCCGAGCGGTCACCTCACTCCTTAGATCTTAAGAGAGTGCTTAAGTTTTATTTGGAAAAGACTAAAGGGATTAGGAAAACGGACCAACTGTTTGCGAACTATGGCTCAATGAGAACTGGCTTTCCAGCAGCAAAGAGGTCCATTTCCAGATGGATTGTCTCTTGCATTAAGTTGGCCTATCAACTAGCAGGCAAACCTTTGTTGATGGCTCCAAAAGCGCATTCCACTAGAGGGAAGGCTGCTACAGTGGCTTTCTTGCATGACGTTCCCATGTTGGAAATATGCAAGGCTGCAACCTGGAAATCAGTGCATACCTTTACGAGGCATTACTGCCTCGAATCTGATTCCAGGACCGATACTCAAGTAGGGCAAGCCTCCTTGAGGAATCTGTTTGGGTAGTCTATAGTCTACTCAGGCTTATTGATGAGATTTCTGTCTTGTCATTCCTTTGCCCACAGGGATGAGGAGAGGCTCGTTATTCTATTCTAATGCTTATGACTATTGATGAGGATCCCCTGGAAGAGAAGGATTAGTTACTTACCTGTAATCCTAGTTTTCTTCCAGGGGTTCCTCATCAAAGTCATAAGCAACCCTCCCGCCTCCCGGGGCAAAGGATAATCTTTAATAAGGAGATATTGTTAACCTATTTGTTATTGGGTTTGTTTTTCTGTCTCCGAAAAGAACAACTGACCTAACTGTCACCCCTGGGGCATGATGGGATACAGGGGGTCATGGGTGCCTTAAAGGCACAGTGTCATTTTTTTGCTATTCAGCTACAGGTTAGCTTTTCAGTCTTTTTAGTGTGTGTTTGCAATGCAGCCTGGGAGCTTCCTATGCTTCCAGTGAGTTATGAGAATTTCTACTGCTTTCTGAGCATTAAAACAATTTCTAAACAATCTTAAATGTTGTTTCTCATGTTTCTAATGCTTATTATATATGTATGGTGGAAATTCTTCACAGCATATTTCAGCTCTAATGTGATTTGGCTGCTATTGCTTGTTTTTATATATATATTATTTATATATATATGTGTATATATATGTGGGGCACATATAATATAGTGTTTCCGGGGTCCCGCGCATGGGCGGGAATATTCTAATGCTTATGACTTTGATGAGGATACCCCTGGAAGAGAACTAGGATTACAGGTAAGTAACTAATCCTTACTTTCACCCCTGAGGCATGAGGGGAAGCTAGGGGTAAAGACATGGTGCCAGTTTTAAGTTTCTACGTCTGCTTTCAGTTTCTATGCTGTTGACGTTCCAATGCAGCCTATGGACTAACAATGCCTGCCCTTTTCTTTACAGCACTACCTTTCTGCTGCTGTTTGAAAGCAGTTCAAGTGTCTTTTGGTCTTCCTGGTTTGTTTGTGTCTGTGCAAAGACTAGGTCTCACTGCACTGCTTAGTCTATTATGCGTTTGTTTTTCTGGGTCTGCATTGATTTCTTTAACATTTTTATATATATGTTTATATTATATATATTTTTTTTTCATAAATAATTTTTATATATTTTACGGGGTCCAACACATTGGTGGGAATATTCTAGTGCTTATGGCTGTGATGCGGATAACCCTGGAAGAGAACTAGGATTACAGGCAAGTAACTTATCCTTCCCTAGATGGTGGCTGGTCCGGGGCCTAAATACCACCACTGCCACCATTGCCTGAATGGATCAGTTTGCAAGGCAAAACTTTGATGTTGCCAAATTACATTTTGGGGCCTTTCATTTTATGGCCAGTAGTCTAAGCCATAGTATGATAGATAATATAGGCAGATTCAGAATTGCACAAATAATCACTGTTCTTGAATTCAGGATCTTCAGTATATTCCAGAAATGCATGTGACTCCTTCATACTCATTTTAAATTAATTAGATTTTACAATATGATTTGAGGCAGAGTTAGTTGTTGGTTCTGGGCATTGTGTTTAGACAACCAGAAACTCGCTATCACTGTGAGCAGAAGTGTGTGCCAGATGTAACAGTATGTTATGTTTGTAGATCATCGATGATGGAAACATTAGTATCCATTTCAGGTTTTTCCTGCTGAATTACTAGTTTACTTTTCAGAAATGTATAGCTGTTCTGGGCTTGCCTCTCAGTCACATCTTCTACTTTCCCCAGAGCTACTGACTGAAGTTCATCCGTCCTTTTTACAGCAGATATTACAAGTCTTTTTCACTAAAGGAGCTATCTAGAGGGTGCTTGCTCCAGGAGTAGGTCATGGTGGTTGTTCCTGCATCTTTCTGGTGCCGAAGAAGGATGGAGGTGTTTGTCCTGTTTTAGGTCTGAGCCCTCTAAACGCTTTCCTCCGGAAGAAGAATTCAGAATGATCACAATTGACCATATTTTGGCTCCTGTAGTCCCTGGAGACTTTGTTATGTTAGTTTATATTTGTAGTAGCGCCAAATCACCAATAGGTCTGGTGGTGTTAGACCTGCAGAACGCCTATATACCTGTCCTTCTGGCCCATTGGCACCACCTGTTGTTCGTAGTGACACAGGAGCATATTCAGTTCACTGTGCTCCACTTTGGTCTCACCAGTGCCTCTGGGTGGTTCACGAAAGTGATGGCGATGGTAGCAGCAGGAGTCCTTGTCTTTCCTTACCTCAATGACTGGCTGTTAAATGTGGGTTCACACTGGGCAGTCATCAACCGCCTACAGACTATGACGAACCTGCTATCGTCATTGGGATTCACTCTTTACCTGCCAATATCGCCCCCGGACTCAAAGAACAGTCAAGGACATTCAGGCCATGACCCCTGATCTTTCAGCTTCTGTCCTGGATATATGTTGTCATCTCTGAGGCTACTGGGAGTGATGGCATCCTGCTGGTCAAGCATCAGAGGTGGCATATGCAGACTTTTCAGTGGGGCTGATGCCTCAGTGGGCCCAACATCAAGGGGACTTTCCAACCACATCCATATCATGAAGGAGACCGAAAGATCTGCAGTAGGGAGTATTGGACTGAGATTGGGTCAACTGAAGACCCCTCCTATTTATCCATCCATAGTTGACAGTGGTAACAGATACATCCCATCTGGGTGTAGTGGAGGCTATCTGGGAGAGGTGGAGATCAGAGGTCTTTGGCCTCAGGCATAATCTCTGCTCCAGATTTACCTCCTGGAGCAGAGGGGCATCAGCTTTACTTCTATCTATCAAAGAGAAGTTGATGCAGTTTCTTGCTGACAACAACACTGCCATGTGGTATTGCAGCAAGCAGGGCTGTAGTTGGTCCTGCACCCTGTGCCAGGATGCACAATGCCTCTTAAAAATGCAGGACCTTCAAGTAAACTTTCTGATGATGATCCACCTGGTGGGATCTTTGAATGCTTAGGTGGACCATTTCAGCCATCGACACCTAGCGGATCTCAAGTGGCAGGTGCACCTTAAGGGGGTGCAAAGTCTCTTCCGACATTTGTGGTGGGGGGAGGAACATTGGCTTGATTTGTTTGCCACCACATAGAATACACAATGTCTGCAGTTATGTACGTTGAGGTTTCCAATGCGCCTCCGGTTGGGGGATGCATTCCGCCTAGAGTGGAACTCAAGACTCCTGTATGACTTGCCGCCAATGCCACTCTTACACAGTGTTCTGAAGATCAGGAACGACTAGGCCCACATCTTCCTACTGGCCCAGATTGGACCATAGATAGTATGGGATTAAGCATCTGTCGTTCGATCAGGCTACCCCTCCGGTAGAACCTGTTTTCGCAACAGGGTGGGGTCTGGACCTAGGTCTTCGCAGCCTACACCCTCATACATGGAGTTTCAGTAGCAACCTTCCTCCAACATTAGTTTCTCATTTTGACAGTAGGGCATCCATCGACAAAACCTGTATACGCCTGAGGTTCAGACAAATTTGTGGTTGAGTGCCAGACACTCCAGGTTGAGGCTCTCCAGGCCACGTTATCTTACGTTCTGTTGTTTTTGTCTCATGCCTGACAAGGTTCTGCTTTTGGCACAGTTAAAGGCCGCCTTTTGTCTAGTTCAGCCTATTTACAATTGCTTAACCAGACCTCATTATTTAAGCGATTCATTTTTTGAGCAGTCTTCAGCACTCCTTTTCTCCCTTTCTTTTAGGCATGCCTCAGTGGGACCTTTACTTTGGTCCTCCCATATCAGAGAGGAACTTCTTTGAGCCGCTTCACAACAGTCCTTTGCAGCTCCTAACCCTAAAGACTGTGTTCCTCACTGCCATAACTTTGGCGCGGCAAGTGATTGAGCTTCAGGCTCTCCCTGCATCACCTTCACAGCCAAACTTGTCTATGGATGTGAACATTCCTCTTAACAAAAGTTTTGACACGTTCCACATCAGTCGAACCATCACTCTGTCGGTATTCCAAGGAGGAGAGACTCCATTGCTTGGACCCCAAGAGTGCTGACCTTTAACATCAATGATACCATAGGACACCAGGTGGAACATCATCTGTTTGTGGGGCTCACTGGGGCGAAAAAAGCAAGGCCGTGCAGAAGAATGCCATTTCCGGTCGATTGTACTCTGCATCAACATCTGCTACGCATTGGCCAAAAACAGCCTCCAGACAATCTGCAAAATTATTCTGCTGGGGCCAAAGCTTATACCACGGTGTTGGCACAAGGAATGGAAACAGTGTTCCACTCCTTCATGTCTGCCATGAGGCTATGTGGACGTTGCTGCAAACATTCATGGAGCACTACTGTCTGGACAGTCAGGTTTGCTGAGAATGGCATTTCGCCCATTTGTTACTACAGGACTTATTGACTTAAGCCAGTTCACATGTATCTGCTTAAAAGGTGAGGAAACAGTGCTTAGAAGTCTTTATCAGAAGAATGTTACAGATCTTTCTGATAGAGACACCATCTAACCGTTTAACTTACCTACCCTCCCATCTTTCCCCGTTTAGTGAATTGGACTCTATTCCTTAAAAAGATCCCAAGACCGGGAATCTACCAATCTAAGAATCTAAGAATCCAAGCCAGTTGGGGTTCTATGTTTGGGGTCTAGGCAGCCTTAAAAGCAACTGGCAACACACTGATATGGCGTCTATATAGGCCATGCATGCAATTTCAAGAGCAGAACTGAATCAGTGCGGAGTTGTGTGGCACCACTGACGTATAGATACTGCACAAAGGTTTTCGGATCCAATCTCACACCTGGAAAGTTTTCAAAACGTGAGGACTTTGCAGTCTCTACAAGAAAGAGAGTTACCGTAGTCTGATAGATACATCTGCCGTGTGGATTCCTCACCTTGTGAATATCCCCCTGCGTCAGCAACATTCGGAAATTCTTTTTGTAGCTTCGCGCCGACGTGGACCCGGACGTCATAGAGGCACGGCATCGCTCACGACTCCGCTGACGTCACCGACGCCTATAATAGGCCCACGCCGGCGTGATGACATCAGTTCCCTTTTTTCCGCGTCGTCGATGCTAACGGTTTTGTGGGATCGTCTGTAGCCTTGGCTGTAACTTTGTTACTTGCTATTTGTTTCTAGTCTCTTTGTCTTCACTTTCTTTCGACATGTCCTCGAAGAAGACCGGGTTTATGGCCTGCGGAGAATGTAATAAGATAATGTCCATCACAGACCCACATGAATGCTTTTTGTGGTGTAAGAGCTCCGACCACGACGTCGAGGACTGCCAATCCTGCAGGAAAATGACACCAAAGGCCCTCCGGGAAAGAGAAGCAAAACTTCTGGTTGCCAAGTTTAAAGAAGGAAAGGTAAAGAAGAAATCAAGATCGCGGACTCGACGCTCGAAGTCAAGGTCTCGCTCGAAGTCGCGTTTGGATTCGTCCTCAGCCCATGCTTCAAGGTCTTCGAAAAAGACGCATAAAAAGAGAACCCATGAATCCCCACATCGGTCGAGGAAGGAGTCTGGTTCCAAGCCAAAGTCGCAGGTGAAGCTGGTCGAGAAAGTGGTGGTATCTTCGCCTTCGGAGGAACAGGATGTCGAGGTTGAAGCGTCACATGTGAATTCACCGCTGTTCCATCTCCGGGCCCATCCCATCCTTCAGGTCGGGGGGATGAAGGTGAGGAGGAGGTGGTTGGAGAGGGAGAAGCTCCGTTGCCCGAAGGTCTATCGACTCCGGTGCACCAGCCTGAAGAGGAGGTCGACGTCGCATCGACTGCGTGCCCTCGAGATCCACCTGGGGGTTTGTATCCAGCCTTCCCAGGTCCAGGTCAGAATCCTTCGCATTTCCTGAATGCGATGTTCGGAATTTATTCAAGGGCTATGTATCCCTCTGGGGCTCCTGCTGGTCCCATGGGTCCCATGGCATATGGACTGGGTGTTCCTCAATCCTATGCACCTGCGCCCTTTCTACCAGCTCAGACGCCGCATTGGTATTATCTGAATCCGGCGAGGCCTTCGACTCCGAAGCCTTTGACGCCGAGGCCGATGTCTCCGATTCAGTCGACGCCAGTCCCATCAACTTTGAAGCCGAACCCTGATCAACGTCTTGGATCTCTTCCTCTTCCTCGTGCGACGTCGGCTCCGGCTCCGTCGGAGTCGATTGCGGATCCGTCGGCTTCGAATGTGAAGCAAAGATCAAGGCGTGACGCCCAGAGGTTGATGGAGGAGGAAAGATATCGAGAGGAAAATCTGGAGGCAGGCGAACTACAGGAGTCTGAGGACCCTTTTAAGGACCTGACTGTGGCTAGTGGCCTAGAACTGTCACCTAAATAGGAACTTGTTTCGGTTTCTGATGAGCCCTCAAGGGATGTGACTCCTTATTCATGTAGTGATTAAAGAAGGCTGCAGGTTTGTTGAACATTGCTCTACCAGCTGCAGAATTTAAATCTAATCTGCTCACGGAGGTCCTTCACTCTCCTTCATCAGTGACTGAACCATTGCTGCCTTTTAATGATGCCTTAAAGGATCCAATTTTGGAGATTTGGAAAAAACCTGTATCAGCTCCTGCTGTATCTAGGGCTGTAGCTAGGAGGTATAGGGCAGCTCCTGAAGACCCGGAGTTTTTAACCTCTCATCCTCTACCAGAGAGTTTGGTGGTGCAGGCTGCCTGTTCCAAAAGATCTACGGGTGCATTTCCGCAGGTCCCAGCAGAAAAGGAGTGAGAAAGCAGGATCAGGCTGCTAAGAAGTTTTTCTCCTCTGACAGTATGGCTTTGAAATCCACGAATGCTACCTGCTTGATGGGGCGTTATATCCACGCTCTTATGGACACTGTGAAACAGTTGGTGCCCAAGGTGCCTGAAGAGAATAGAAAAGACTTCCAAGAGGTGATCTCTGATACTCAAGCTGCAGCAAGGCAGGTTATTCAAAGTGGATTGGACACGGCAGACTCTGTGGCTAGGGTCATGGGTTCTTCCGTAGCGACAAGGAGAGCTGCATGGCTGAAGTCAAGTGAGTTTTCCACAGATGTCCAGGCGGCATTAATGGATCTTCCATTTGACGGGTCTGGATTGATTGGAAAAAAAGCGGACACTGCTTTGGAACGCTTTAAAGACAGCAGGACGACAGCAATGTTGTTGGGCCTTCAGACCAGGGGCACTTTTGGTAGGCGTTCAAGAGGATTTAGCAGATCTTCTTTTCAAGCCTATAAGTCAACCCAGCAGCAGCCGCAGCCGCAGCCGCAGCAAAACACGTTGTATAGATCTTATAGAGGCAAGCAGAGGGCCCGGGCTCGGGGCCGTAATGCTTCCTCTACTTCCTCCTCTTCCCCATCCCAGCCCCCAGCCTCCGCAGCCAAGCAGCCCTAGATCCACCATTCCGGATCATGTGGGCCCAGTGTGGGGCCGGCTTACCCATTTTCTGCAAGATTGGGAATTGATAACATCGGATCTTTGGGTTCTCAATCTTGTAGAGAATGAGTATGCTCTTCCCTTTCGGGAGTTTCCCCCAAATTATCCTCCTTGCCAGCGTTATTGTTCGGAGGACCACCTGCTTCTCCTGCAGGAAGAAGTCCTGGCACTGTTTCGAAAAGGTGCGATAGATGTGGTTCCGGAGCAGGAGAGGGGTCAGGAATGCTACTCCCGGTATTTCCTGATCCCCAAAAAGGATGGCAGGCTTCGGCCACTTCTGGGTCTCAGGATCTTGAACCTTTACCTGAAACGGGAGAAGTTCAAGATGCTCACACTTGCTCAGGTTCTTCAAGCGCTGCTGGAAGAAGACTGGATGGTGTCGCTCGACTTGCAGGATGCGTATTTTCATATCCCAATCCTGAAGTCGCACAGAAAGTATCTCCGTTTCACGGTTGGGTGGCAACATTACCAGTTTGCTGTCCTTCCGTTTGGTCTTACTACTGCGCCTCGAGTCTTCATCAAGGTGATGGCTGTGGTGGCAGCACATCTCAGAAGGTCGGGGATACCTGTATTCCCGTGTCTGGACGATTGGCTGATCAAAGCGAAATCTCCGGAGATAGGGCTCCATCATCTGCAAGAGACAACTCAGTTGTTGCACATGTTTGGTTTTTCGATAAATGTACCCAAGTCTCACCTGGTGCCCTCCCAGCGCAACCTGTTCATAGGTGCGGTACTGGACACTACTGTATGTCGTGCATTCCCTCCTCCTCAAAGGATTTGCGACATACAGGAAATGATTCCTTTATTCTTCAATGGAGCGGTTGTTCCAGTCCTGAATGTCTTACGTCTGCTCGGTCTGATGGCTTCTTGCATTCTGTTGGTCAACCATGCACGCTGGCACATGAGGGCACTCCAGTGGTGCCTCCGCAGGCAGTGGTATCAGCACAATTGGGATCTCAGGGAGTCAGTGAGGATCTCCAGAGAAACTGCAGCGGATCTATCTTGGTGGAGCGTGGAAGGCAATCTGTCGCAAGGAAAGCCTTTTCATCTACCTCCATCGGTGGCCACAGTGGTAACGGATGCATCCACTCTAGGGTGGGGTGCTCATCTGGGGGACCTGGAGGTCAAGGGTCTTTGGTCTCCAGAGGAAAGGTTGCTTCACATCAACCTGCTGGAATTACTGGCGATACGTCTGCCGCTCAAGCCCTTCCTCCCTTCCCTTCCCTTCGCGGGCGGACAACAAGACCGCGATGTGGTACATCAACAAGCAGGGAGGAGTGGGGTCGCACTGTCTCTGCAGAGAGGCTCTGCGTCTTTGGTCCTGGGTTCAGGACCATCAGATTTGTCTGATGGCAAATTATCTGGCTGGAGTTCAGAACGTTTGTGCAGACAGTCTGTCGGCAGTTCTCTGCCGACCACGAGTGGAGGCTTCACCCGGAGGTTGTTCACGGCATCTTTCAGATGTGGGGTACTCCTCGGGTGGACGGTTCGCCACTCGCGAGAATGCTAACTGCCTGTCATACTGCAGTCTCCAGTATTCGATGCAAGGAGCTTTGGGGGACGCGTTTCAGTTGAGTTGGGACTTGAAGCTCCTTTACGCGTTTCCTCCCATACCCTTGATTCCTCGGGTTCTGAGGAAAATTCGCCAAGACCGGGCCCAAGTCATATTGATCGCCCCGGATTGGCCAAGAAGGGTGTGGTACTCAGACCTTCTCCACCTCTCCTCTCACCCGCCGCTCAGTCTCCTTCACAGGGCAGGTCTCCTCTCCCAGATGGAGGGGCAGGTTCTACACCCCCGCCTCCAGACCTTACACCTTCATGCCTGGAGATTTAACGGGGCAACCCGAGTTCTTTTTCTCTCCCGCCTGACGTGGTGGATGTCATCTTGTCAGCCAGGCGTGACTCCACTAAGTCCATTTATTCTTATAGGTGGTCTAAATTTGTCACTTGGTGTGGAGAGAAGTCTATAGACCCTTTGAGAGCCCATTTGTCTGATGTTCTTCAGTTTGCCCTTTCTCTGGCGCATCAGGGTCTTGCTGTTGCCACAGTGAAGGGCTATCTTTCAGCGCTGTCATCTTTTCTCTGCTTGCTCCCTTTCTTGTCCATTCATGCTGATCGAATGGTTCTTAGGACCAGGGCTGCTTTTCTGCCTAAGGTGGTAACTTCTTTCCACCTTGGTCAATCTGTTACCCTCCCTACCTTTTATCCTCCCCCACACCCTTCCAAGGAGGAGGAGAGGTTGCACCATCTGGACCCCAAGAGGGCGGTGTCCTTTTACTTGGACAGATCTAAAGACTGTCGGTTGGATGACCAGCTCTTCATTGGCTTTGCTGGCTCCAAGAAAGGAAGAGCGGTCCATAAAAGAACTTTATCAAGATGGATTGTCCTCTGTATAAAGATCTGCTACTCTTTGGCCGGTAAGGAACCTCCAGAGTGTATAAGGGCTCATTCTACATGGTTACTCCTAGGATTTGAATTTGATACTCCCTTTCCTGATTCAATTTGCCTTTGGATCATAATCTTCTCTTCACCTAGGATTACACATATGGAAGATGGCATTTCTTTTAACAGTAACTTCTTACTTTCGAGGCATGTGGGCTGCTGAATTCATATCTTAGCATAGATCGCCGCCTAGTTTTGGGTCCGGATGTTTGCACCTTGTTGTCCTTGAAGAGTCTTCAAAGTATCACGAGGTAGGTGACTCCTCCCCTGGACTACAGTGCGCATGGGCATCTTCTCCATCCTCAAATTGTTTTTTCCGCTATTGGGTTTGGGTGTTATTCCTCTACTCCGAATTCGGAACCGAAACTAAACAACTTTCTACGGCCAAAAGGCCTTCTACCTCGACTGTATTGTTCTTGCTCGGTACTCCTAGACTTGATCAAACTTTCCATCTCGATCCGGTCGTCAACTCGGGCCGTTGGACCTTTTCGACTCGACGTGGGCCTGCTGTCGATGGAGAGGAGTCAGTTTAAAAGGTGCCCACAAAGCCACTCCAAATTCCCACATGCTGACAAACATACAGTATGCAACAAGTGCTTATCCCCAGAGCACAACGAGGAAAATTGTCCAGCGTGTGCTCAATTCCACTTGAAGAAGACTATCCGGAATCGACGGGCCGCTAGGCAAGAGATGCAGCAGCAGGCACCGGAACCGAAGAACATCTTCGACGATAAACACGACCTCCCAGAAGCGGCGAAATCGGATCTAGAAATAGTCACCGTTGAGGACCAGTCGGACTCCGATGACCAGATCACACCGGGGCAAAAAGTGAGTACACAGCCCCCAACCCCGCTTATACCGAAAGACAAGGCTCCGGTCGAAGCATCGCCTAAAGGCCTTAGTAGACATCGACAAACTCCTGCTGAGACCCCGCCTTCCGGGTCGGCTCCGAAGCCCAAACCCAGGCCTTCCGATAGCCCAGGAACGAGCAACACTCTTCCCAAAAAGGTTGTCGAACCGAAAAAGGTTGTCGAACCGAAAAAGGTTGTCGAACCAAAAAAGGTAATCGAACCGAAAAAGGTTATCGAGCCGAAAACTGTCGAACCAAAGAAGAGCCTCGAAATAAAGAAGGTCGTTGATCCAAAAAGAACATTTGACCCAAAGAAGGCCGTAGAGCCTAAAAAGAGTGTTGATCCCCAAAACAAGATCACACTAAAAAGCCAGTCAATGCGAAAAAAGCTGTTGACTCGAACAAGAACATCGAGCCAAAAAAGGTCGCTGAGCACAAACAACACGCCCAAACACCCAAACGTATCAAACCGAAGACTCCGGTCGATCCGAACACGGTCGTCGAACCAAATAAGGTCGCCGAACCAAAAAAGGCAGTAAAACTAACAAAAGATGCCGATGGAAACAGAGTTGTCGAACCGAAAAAGGTTGCCGACCCAAAACCAGCTGCAGTCGAGCCGAAAACAGCTCCACAGGCCCTCGAGCCAAAGACTAACAAACAAGTGACTAAGCCAAAAACATTGTCGCCAAAGCCACGGACAGTTGAGGAAGAACTCTTCCACCCTGAACCAGTGAGAGAGGAACAACCTAAACTGTATATAGACCCAGTAAGTAAATTCTTTATTTTTGATTATTTAAAATCTTACAATATTTCCAGTACAACAAAATATTCAATAAAAACAATACAATAAAAGCAATTATATCCTAAAAAATTTCTTTAAAAAATATTCTTAAAAGCATTTTTTCTAATTTATTCTTCCAGTTTTGTAGATGCTATCTTTAGAAACTTTACAAAGGCAGCGTTCATGACTATATCATTCGAATAAAGACAGACTTTCAGTGCCTGCCTACATGTCCTTGTTCCACGCATATTAAAGTGAGGTTTAAGTAATGCGCATCTTTCTTTACGGAGTCCGGGACAGATACATAAGAGGTGGACAATATTCTGTTCTCCACCTTTACAAAGTCTACACAATGTGCTGCTGTTGGTTTTTTTCCACGGCGGGGCGTGACTAAGGCCTGGTAGAATTCCAAATCTTGCTCTCACAAGACATTGTTTACTTTTTTCAGACCAAGGTATCTCCAAGTATTCTTGTACTTTCTTTTTTTCGTATCCATTTATTACTGACCACGAATGCTTTCTTTTTGCCAGCGTATCTTTGTCGTTTACAAGTGATAGGTGATTTGTTGTTTGATTTACTATTTTTTTAAATGATCCATTGCTTATCATATTATTCCAGATTGGATCCCAATTTTGGTTTTTATCCCCGTCAGCACCCAGATGCAGCCCCTCCGTTTTGTGCTAAGCAACGCAAGAGTAACTGGAACAAGTAACTGGATTTGAAGTAACAGTAACTTCCTTACATGCCTGGCGGTGGACGAAAGCTGCGGAGGAGCCTGCCGGTGGACGAAAGCTGCTGAGGATCCCCGACCTGCCTGGAAGCTGAGCCTCGCAGGAGAAGACGAACCACCCACACCTTCCTCTTCGGTCCCTGGGCTCCCCCTGGCCAGTTTGCAGAGCACGACACGGATGCCTATTGCCTGGAGCCCGCCGCGCTCGACTGGTGCACGTTGTGGCTGCTTGTGAGCCAGTGGTTGCCTGCGTGACGAGCTGTGGCTGTGCAACAGAGGTATCCGACCCGACGGCAATCACCACAGCTAGCGCCGGTCAACGAGGAAGTGGTGCCGGACCCGCCTGCAATCATTACCGCTGGCGCCGGTCATCGTGGAATTGGAGCCTGACTGGGATCAATGCTGGCGCCGGACGGATGACGGGAACCCGCAGCGGAGTGTTCCTGCTTGCCTGCAATCACCACCGAGACCCCCGGTGCCCCGTTGGGAGCTGTGCTGTCCTGCTCGCTGAGCTCCTGCCTGACTGCTTCTCCGGGGCCCCAGGGCTCCGGCTCGGATTCTACACAACGCGGCGACATCGGGGGAAGCAAGCACTGCTGCCAAGGTGAGCTGCAATCACCGCCGAGACCACCGGTGCCCCACGGGCTGTCCTGCTCGCTGAGCTCCTGCCTGACTGCTGCACCGGGGCTCCAGGGCTCCGGGATGGAATCTACACAACTCGGCGACACCAGTGAAAGCAAGCGCACTGTTGCCAAGGTGAGCTCTGTGTCCCCCCCACTCTACAAGCTGAGCTCTGCGTCCCCCCCCCACTCCACTCCCTGAGATATTTTGGAGCCGCGATCGGGGATGTTACTTTGCAGATGGGGGGAGAGCGGTCTGAACGAGTGCAGGTGAGCGAGGGCAACCCCTACCCCCATGAGACCCTCGGTGAGATCGTGGATCATTGCTCACACCGTTTCTCTCAATTGGATGCCCTTCCGCCACCCCCCCCCCCTACACCCCTCCCCCCCAATAATTGACGCACAAGTATAAGTGAGTCTGCTCCCAAATGCCGCGTCTGCACAGGCGAGTTGGTGAATCACCTGTCCTGATTAACATTGTTGCAGCATGGTGAACACGATATTCATGAGGCTCTTGAAGTTTTATGCACGCAAATAACTACTGTGAATGCTCTGAATGTACTATCACAGTGGTACTGGCATGCAGAATTAATTGTGTGGACAAAACGGTCCCTGCACTCTCCACTAACTAAAATGGCGGGGGCCATAAAGAAGAGCCATAAATCGCTTCCACTGCCCACCAGATGACCATGAGGCTACATACCAATGAGCTCCGGGGTCACCATTCGAGAGATAAGACGCGCTCCTCTCCTCCTTGCAACACTGGAGCTGTACCTTCTCCTCCTCAACAACTAACACAGATGATGGACTAACCCGACCTGCCCTAGAGTAGAAAAGGAAACCTAACTCTCTAAAAAACTTCAACAACAGACAAAGGACTACTACAAAGGACGCATGTTTCTGCATGTGCTACTCGGGCGGCCATCTTAACATAACCTAAGAACTGGCCTTTTTATACCAATCCCATCCACCACAGACTTACATAGCATTGTATCTAAATCTTCGTGTGAATAAGTGTCTGCCTTTTACTGCAGTATTATACTCCTCATGGTATTTTATACATTTTGTGTAACCTTCACCCATTTTCACTTTTCCCCACCGGTAGCGCACAGATCGCGACCTCATATTTTACCGGTTGCTCACTAGAGTCATATGTGTCTATTGTAGCCTTATGTTTGCACCTATATTGGTTCCAGTATATCTTTTGTATTTTATTCCAGTAGATCTATAGTAGTACATTCTTATTTGCATATTGTATAATTTGGAAGCTGCACCCATCTCACTTTTATCCCTATTATGCACTGTTTGCTACCTCATATACTTTGTTCATTTGTAAGCTGCACCCATTCACTTTCTATTACTGGATTACACCGATGCTACCTCTTACATTTTGGTTACTCTTGGCCATGCACTAACGTCACTTTGGTTCCATTTTACTGATTGCTACCTCATATATCCTGTACTTTTTTGGTAAACTGCATCCACTCACTGTTTACTCCCGGACTGCACCGATTACTACCTCGCATATTGGCTCCTTCTGGCCACTCACTAGTGTCTCTCTTGCGCCATGTAGCCTACGGTTGACAGTTGTTTTTGCACATGGGTATGACTATCGTGCCTCCTCCCACACCCTCCTATACAGCCAACATGGATCTCATCGGCAAGCACACATATAGAATCAACTACCCATCCATTCTCACCAGAAAAGCCGCTAAACGCTTCAAACACAACTTCCTGAAGTCCCACCCTGAAACCCCCTTTGCCGACACCTACTTCTCACCGGTCAATGGAGCCCTGAACACTGATATCATCTTCCACACCTCACGCAGAGCTCAATGGAGAAAAGCGTTCCTCACCCTACTCACCGTCTCCACCACCAGGAAAACCGCCCATGGCTTAACTCTCTCCATCACACCATCCCAACTCTTCCCTGGCAGAACCACCATTACTATCTACAATAACAGGATTGTCCTAATTAGATCTACAGACAAGAACCTGGAACTACTAGACAACCTGTTCCCCAAGTTCAAAGAGCACCTTTCCAAGCTGCGGACCTCCACCCATAACTTCTCCAGCACTATCACCCCTGACGTCACAGCCCCCACCCACAACCCTTTTAACCTAGCTCAGCATCAGAACGACACGCACCGCACCTCTACCCCCAGCACCCTAGTCAATCACCTACCTGCTGTTATCACCCCACATACCTCAATCACAGTCACAAATCGCTCCCCCTCATACACTCGCCGCCCCACTAACACTAACCCTTGGACTCCCACACATACCACTCCCATTCCTCTCTCCCTTGACATAACAACTCCCACCCACAACTCCTCTAACCTAGATCAGCACCAGAACGACACACAACGACAAATCCCACCCTTTGTCCCCCCCACCCTCAGTCCCCACTACCACCCGCTTATCAACCATGCAAGGCACTCCACAACAATTAACATAACTCCCCCTCCCCATGACAGGACCATCCCCGACCCCATTTCCCCCCCCCCACACTCAGCCCTCACTACCCTTCAGGCTCCCCCATCACCACCAACATACACTCCACCACCACCCCGCTCTCTCTGACTGCGACCAATGCCCCCCTCTACGCTTTCAAAACCCCCCGCACCTCTTCCACGCCCATCGCCCCCATGCCCTCTCTCCTCCCTAGCACCATCCCGTACGACGACAACACGGAGCCCTTCGCGAACACCAACCCATCCTCCCTCCCGCACGATAATCCCCAGGTCAGCCACACACCCACGTTTGACACCCCCAGCACTCACACCTATCCCACGCTGGACAAGATTATGTCCTCCCTCCTTCTGCTCAAAGAAGACATCCACACCATCAAAGAAGACATTCACACCATCAAAGAGCTACTCATCACACCCCCCAGACACACCTCACTCACCACCACCCCCCTTCTCAGACTGCTCTCCACTCGTCCGGATGACGCTCCCAAGCTGCATCCATCACACAGGACCGCGATCCATGCCCACAATCGCAACAACCGCACCCGTCGCCCACACTGGACAACGATCCCTGTCCACAATCGCAACAACCGCCCCCGTCGCACTAGCAACCCTCTTTCGGATCTCGACACTCTCACCCTCATCTGCTCCTACGATCCAGCCGCCCTAAACAACCCAACCGCCTCGCACCTCCCCATTCCCACGATACACTCAAATCCCAGTAGACCCTCTACACTAAACAGAATCTCCGTCCCGAATAACCTTAGAAAAGTCCCCATCTCTCTAGTACCCTCTACCTCCCCTGACACACCCGTCTCAAATGCACTCTCCTAAACTGTAGATTGGCCTCTGGACACTCCGCCGCCATCGCCGATCTAATCCTAACATTAGACCTTGACCTAATCATCTTGACTGAAACCTGGCTAACCGAATCTTCTACACCTATAATGGACATTCTGGTTCCCCCCAACTACCACATCATTAGGCTTGACAGGTCCGGAAAGATAGGTGGAGGAATCGCATGCATACACAGGAACAACCTCTCAGTGCTGAAAGTTTCCGCATCGTCCCTACCCTCCCCAACTTCCTACGAATACATCTGCCTTGACATTATCAGTGAGGGCAAACCGATATGCTCTCTTCACGGCATTACCACCCACCCAGAGACAACCTCCCCTTCGTCCAACAAATCATGGACATGATTTCAACCAACGCCGGACGACAGCTCACCCAAATATACCTTGGTGACTTCAACCTCCACTGGAACGACCACAATGATGCGGTGGTAAATAGTCCTAAAAACTTCCTCGACGCCCTAGACCTCACCCAAATATATGCAACAGCCTGACCCACGAGAAAGGCTCTATCCTCGACCTGATCATCGCCAAAGAGGACGCCATCCAGCTTGTCTATCCAACCTTGTGACTGGTCAGACCATCATATTGTCACATTTAACATCGATAAAAAAGTCAAACTCAACACGGGTCAATCCTCTAGAACTAAAGTCTGGAAAAGAGATCTGAAAAAACTCAACCCATACTCCCTACCCCCGAACAGCTGCGACCTCCTGCTCCCTCCCACGGGCGCCACAGATGTACAATCCTTGACTGACCACTATCTCAACGCCATGACCTCAATAATTAATGAGGCTGCTCCCTTGCAACTAAAAAGAGTCTCCGCTAAAATCTCCAATCAATGGTACGACGGGAGTCTCAATGAAGATAGACGAGCCATGCGAATGGCAGAGCGCACCTGGAGAACAGCTCCCTCTGCACTTCATCTGAAAAGCCTGAAGAAAAAGAGAAACGCCTACTTCAGGAAAATAAAGCGATCAAAAGCAAACTTATTCAGCCTCCAGCTCGACCAAGCAAAAAACCGCCCAAGAAAACTGTTTGAGCTAATCAGAACACAAGCCAAGGAACAACCCCAACCGCTCAGCACCTCGTGCGAAGCACCCTCCTGTGAAGACTTTGCCGCTTTCTTTACCCAAAAAACTGACCACATTAAGAGTGACTGACGCAAGCCTCTTCGCCACACCCAACGGCATAACATGCACCGAACCAAAAAACAATGCTACATGGTCTACCTTTGACACCTACTCCGAAGAAGAAATAGGCAAACTGCTCAGCACTTTCAAACCATCCAATCACCTCACGAATCCCCTCCCCGCTAACGCTGTCAAAGATTTCACTCCATGGCTCCTCCCACTCTGGACTAAAATTATCAACAGTTCGCTCCAACAAGGAACCATCCCTGACTCCCTCAAAGTTGGACAAGTCACACCTTTACTACAGAAACCCACGGCCGACCCATCCGACCAAAACAACTACTGTCCAATTACCAATATTCCCACTCTCGACAAATTATTGGAAAAATGCGCGCAACTACAACTGACTAAACACATTGAACGGTTTGATCTCCTCAACCCTCACCAATCAGGCTTCCGAGCAGGACACAGTACTGAGACTGCTATGACTCACATAATTGACGATGCCCTTCAAATCCTATATCAAAATGATACCTGCCTCCTCATACTTCTTGATCTCTCTTCAGCATTCGACACTGTTAAACATGAGAATTTACTCGAACTTTTGAACACAAGAATGGGTATATCTGGGACTGTTCTCAAGTGGTTCACCTCCTTTTTACACTACAGGTCGCAGAAATTCAAGAGTAACAACTTGATGTCCTCGCCAATACCTGTTTCGTTAGGCGTCCCCCAAGGATCCTCCCTATCACCAACTTTGTTCAATCTAGTTATGGAACCTCTCACTACCTTGCTACAAGCATCCAATGTACTTTTTCACATGTACGCAGATGACACCCAACTATATCTCAAATTACAATCCCCCAATGACATTTTACTCCTGAACTCAACGATCAGAAGCACTCAATCATGGCTTGCCAATAATCATCTCAAACTCAATGCTCTGAAAACAGGCTCCCGTGTGCAACGCTGTCCTAAACGCCACAACCTTTCCTGCTGCCAGTAAATTCTGTGGGGTGGCGATAGAATCCTCTTCAACCGGCTGCCCTCCCTCCCGCCGCCGCCGAGGAACACCTGGTGGCCGCTGAGCGGAGGGAGGTGAACTACACCTACCGGCATCCCTGCGGGCGCTGACGACCGAGACGCGTCTGGAGGCGCATAAAAACAGACGGGAAGACCGGCAGAGCGGGCTCCCGTGTGCAACGCTGTCCTAAACGCCACAACCTTTCCTGCTGCCAGTAAATTCTGTGGGGTGGCGATAGAATCCTCTTCAACCGGCTGCCCTCCCTCCCGCCGCCGCCGAGGAACACCTGGTGGCCGCTGAGCGGAGGGAGGTGAACTAAACCTACAGGGCACTGACGACCAAGACGCGCCTGGAGGCGCATAAAAACAGACGGGAAGACCCGCGTCGCGGGACGCGCGCGGGGCACAGCCCGGGCAAAGGGCGGGCCCTCTACGGCCCTCATCGGCCAGAAGAGGCTGGGCTGGGCCCGAGGTCTTGGTCCTTCAGCGGAGTAAGTAGTGATCTATTCTCTACCATAGTCCGCCATTGTTATCATTGTATTATGGCTACAGCTGCTATTAGCCCTGCTATTGTTGGACTGGATAAAAACGGAGGCACGCTAAACCGGACCTTGGACGGCTATTTTCTTAAAGCTGCTCCTGAGGGCAATAAGGAACTGCTGCTAGCAGAGAGGCGGGCAGATCGTCGTCGTTCAATTGAACGCATTAAAAATAGGACCCTGTCTGAACCTATAATGTCTGTCACCTTGGAAGACGATTTGAGCACCACATTGATAGACAACATATCACCAACTGCTAGTGTGCTCCTACTACTTAAAGAATGTTTAGCTCCTGCCGTGTCACCTACGCAAACCCAATCAGAACTATCAAACGTGACAAATGATCCCCCTAGTACATCTAAAATTCCCAATACTATGATTTCGCCTACAATTAGGCAAGGTAGTAAGAGGTAAAAACTTGATGCCACTGCCACATAAAATACATGGGCCTCCACCTCCCAAAAGGAGACGAAAAATAACCAACATAAATAAGCCCAAATTAAGTCACACTGATTTTGGGAAGAAAGTGAACCCTGTTACTACCACGACTACGGGAGAACTTGCTTCTAAGCAACCAATAGCATCTGGTTCAACCATCCCAACACCCGTGATACCATCTCCCCAAGCTGTTATAGAGCCAGATATCACCTATACTCCAATGGAAGAAGGTCTGCAACCAGCCTCTCCCAAGACTCTTTTGGACAATATAGAACTGATTGTGCGAAGCTACATGCTTGCCTTAGCTGAAAGACTCAAGGGAATGGAACTAAGGTTGGGAAAAATAGAGGGGGATCTGACAACACTTGGGAATTCTGTCAGATCACTAGGGCCCCTGAAAGTGTCACACGCTCAAAAAACTACTACGTCACTGCTCACCCTCCCAAAAGATGTGGCGGTTGTAACATCCTCTACTATTGGCAACAACCAGATAGCAGTAACTCCAGCTGCTTCTAACCATTCGCTTGCAGGTGTGCCATCATCTGTTAGCAAACTTTCTAATAAACCTAAGCCAAAACAGCCAACAACATCTATGGGCAAACCAAACGCAACATCAACCAGTAATACTGACACTCCAGCCAATACCCAGGCAAGGGAACCAAGCATCCCCTCAAATAGACTCCCAAGATCAGAAGAGAATGAGACCAACTTTGTAAGAGGGGGACAGGCTAGGAGACCACCTATGGAACTCCCGCCAGAAGCCTTGCCGTACGTAGTTGTACTTACCGGGGTCCCTGAGCTGTCAAGTGGCAAACGGGAAGGCTATTTCCAGCTAAAAAACAAGATAATGCATTGGCTATCTTTGTATAGACCCAAAACCAACCATGTAAATGGTGAAATAGTCCATGTTCGTCGCTTGTCTTGGCTGGGTGGAAGAACAAAGGACATAGGGGGTGACATTGTTGTTATAAACTTCAGGGACAGAAAAGCAGTTCAGTACATTTTGAATTGGCCTTTTGGTAATGAAAATAACTGTATTGTACAGCGTCCCTTGACGTATTTTTATCCAAGATCCACAGTATTTCCCCCCCAACATTTAAGTAACAACACCCATTTCACCAACCACTTTTTCAACATGGAGACTGCCAGGAATCCCGCATACATGCACCAGTCAGCTCCAACTCCTGCGATGCATGGGTGGAACACTATACCGACAGGCCGCAATATAGGAGAAAATGGTAACATGACCCATTTGATGCCATTTACTCCTTTAGAGTTTACAAACAGGTTTGAGGCATTCAGTGGTATGGAGGAATGTGATTGATGCTTAAAGAGCACAGAGGATGTTGGGAGGATTGAAAATGTATCATGCACTATGAGGTTGGATAAAGAAAAGGGTATTAGTTGTTTAAAGACAGGGCTATGCATTGTTGCAACTGATGATGATGTCAATAGTAGTTTGCCTGTTATTCCACCCATAGTGACTCTTGGTAGAAAAAAAGGGATCTCCACTACTTATACCTGCTATAAGGTTAGAAAGTAGAAATGCTGTAAGAGGAAACGAAAATGTCCCATGTATACTAAAATATAATGAAGAAAAAGTGACTAGTGGTCCTATGGTGGGCTTGGGTGCTGATGGTTTAAGTAAGGATGAAGATATTAGTATTTTGTCTGCTGTCTTACCTGTAGCGTCTTATAATTCAAACGAGGGATCCCCCCTGCTTACACTTGTTTCATGGAATATAGCTGGGGTGCGTGCGAAACTATGCGATCCCGACTGGAATGAATACATGAATACTTTTGATATCTGTGTGTTACAGGAGACCTGGGCCACAGCACAGATGCACAGGGTTGGCTATAAAACTTACCAAATGGAGGCTGTGCCTTCTACAAGAGGTCGTGCATCTGGAGGTCTACTAATATGGATCAGTGTATCTATTAAAATAGGCATAAAAATGCTCAAAACTGATTCCCCAGACATTCTTGGTCTGGAAGTAACTACAGCAGATAATAGGGTGATTCACCTCTTTAATGTATACAACAGCCCTCAACCTTCCCATAAGGAATCATTGTGTATAGGGAAGCTAGACTCACTTAAGGATTCATTAAGAATAGGCGCAAGTGTCATTTTATGCGGGGATCTGAACTGCAACTTCGAACCAATTACAGATATAGCACAATTGTTCGAAGATGAGGACACTGCCAATGGAATACCAGTCCTGAATGAAAACAGAATGGTGGCTGGCACTGCATTGGCTTTGCAGATCACAAGACTGTTGACTTCCCATGGCCTGAGAGCGTGTAATGGGCGTATGCCATCCGACAGCCCGAAAGCCCCTACTTTTAAGAGACATGAGTATGAGAGTAAATTAGATTATGTTATAGTCTCTCTCGACCTGTGGCCTTTCACAGAAGATCTAAAAGTTAAAAAGAGATATGAAAGTGACCACTTCCCTCTGGAAACAAGCTTCCAACAAAGTATGTTAAAGGGGTCGGGGGCTACGGAGGCAGGCTATAGCCTAGCATTCTCACCCAGTAAAGACAATATTGTCCTTATTAATAATCGCAGGGCGGTTAAATGGGCCTATGTATTGGAAAAAGTGGATTTACTGGCCAATATATACAGTACTTTTGCAGATACCCTAAGCTCCTACTGTCCGTATAGCTGTGATCCCAAAGATTTCATAAAATTGCATAACTCCCCTTTCAGCAAATTATTAGTACTTCTCACAAAAATACCTAAAAAAGGTGCAGGCTCGACCAACGCAAAAGTCAAGGGTAAACCTTGGTACAACAGGGAATGCCGTCTTGCTAAAACTGCACTGATTAATGTTGTTAAAAGGGATGGTCCATTAGAAATTAGAGATAAAAGGAAGGCCTATAACAAAATTATAGTAAGAGCTAAATCCTCTTGGGATGAGGAAATATGGCTCAGCATGCTAATAGCCGCTAAAAACAAGGACCAGAGACAATTTTGGGAAATAGCAGCTAAGGGAAACAATCGTGAGAAAGGTTCTAGGGAGGTATACTTAGATGAGGACACTTGGGTCAAACATTTCACATCACTATATGAAGCTAAAACTTCAACTGATGTGGTCGCAACAAACGCACCCACTGTCACTACACCAGCTAATACCCCTCCGGTAGTGTTTAATATACATGAAACAGAGATAGCAATTGCCATGGCAAAGAAAGGAGAGGCGCCTGGACTAGACAAAATTCCGGGAGATCTCTATCTGTGCAATGTCGAGGTTTGGGCACCCTATTTGAACCATCTATTTAACATAGTTGCAGCTAGTGACCACATTCCGGACACATGGAACGGTGCAGAAATTATTACCATTTTTAAAAAAGGGGATCGTGGCGACCCAGCCAATTATCGCCCCATTAGTCTTTTAGACATAACGCAGAAGATCTATGCTAGACATATTTTAAACCGAATAAATTCATGGCTGGAGGAGGAGTCAGTTTTATCCAAATATCAGGCGGGATTTAGGAATAAAACAAGTACTATAGACCAGGTATTTAGGCTATGCTGCTTGTATTGGAAATATGTCATCATTCGCAAGGGTCACTTGTATGTGACCCTTGTAGACCTGCGAGCAACATTTGATCTAATTCCCCGTGATCTACTCTGGGAAACTCTGAATAGGCAAGGGCTGCCAGGCGAATTGTTAAAACTCGTAATGGGCTTGCACCAGGAGAATTATGCCAAAGTTAGGTGGGGCCCAAATGGGGAACTTACAAACCCAATCCCCATAAAACGGGGAGTAAGCCAGGGATGCGTACTGGCTCCCACCCTTTTCTCCCTATACGTAAATGACATTGCAGTCTATATGGAAAATTGTGAGAATGATTCGCCCCGATTAGGAGGGGAACGTGTTGCGTCCCTCCTTTTCGCGGATGATACAATTTTAATTTCACAAACACCACGCGGCCTTCAGACCCTCCTGGACAGGTTCCAACAGTATTGTATCACGAAAGGACTAGAAATCAATATAAAAAAAACAAAATACATGGCACTAAACCCGCACAAAACTTTTAAAAGGAATCTAATGTTAAACGGACAAAAATTAGACTATGAACACAGTTTTACATATCTGGGAGTCCTGATAGATTCTTTAATGGGATGGGGCCCACAACTAGAGAAATCAAAACTGGTGTTTAAACAAAATTGTGTTCCCATATTGCAGAGACACAACAAAAGTGTCAATAAGGCGGTCACCCCAGCAGTAGAACTTTATAGATACAAGGTTCAATCAGCCTCACTGTATGGGGCGGAAATTTGGGGGCCAGTATGTAAGAAAACTTTTGAAGCACTCGAAAATAAGTTTATTAGGGGTCTTTTAAAAGTTCCTACCAATACCCCACTGATCCCCTTATTTCTTGACTTAAATATACAGATCACGCAATATTAAGACCAGTATTGTTGTGGGTCAGATTATGGACAACTATTGAACTATCAGATTACAAAAATGGCTTGAAAGAGGTCCTTGAACTTGATAGTGACAGGAAAATCTTTTGGTTTAAACATGTAAAAACCTGGTTAGTCAAGCTCGGATTAATGCACTTCTGAAACGAGCCAGGATCTTTAAATTCAGTTTCTAAGAAAATAGTCAAACTGTCTTTTTGGTCATATGTGAGTAACGATTCTGTGTATATAAGAACACATGGTCCTCTGACAGAAAAATTCCTTATGGTAAAAAATGAGGCATCTTTTGAACAATTTTTAGATGAAATCGAGCCACCACTGGCCAAATCTCTGTATTTAAAATTTAGATATGGAACATTGAGATCCAAAGAAACAGAGAAAAGTTGGGGGAAGACAGACAATGACTGTTGCAGTTTATGTACCAACAACCAAAGGGAGGATATCTATCATATATTATTTTTCTGCCCTAGCTACGTTAAGGCAAGGAAAAGATGGATAGTCCCTTTGTGCCGCAACATTGGTTCTACTTCACATAGGGAAGCTGGTAGGATCCTAAGTACGGACACCAGCCAAGTACTTGTGTTCGGAATCAGCAAATTTTTACTGTCCGTTTACTATACTAGACGGAAACTAAACCTTTAATTTTAAATAAGGGAAACTGCCATCCTGATATTTTGTAAATCACGAATTATGCCTAGCTATTTGTGTCTTCTCAAATTCCCAATTTAATGTTTTTTTAATGTGATTTTTAAACATTTTAACCTATTTATTCATTTCTGCGCCAAATATACAATTGTAAACTTGTGTCCTAATATGACTAAATGTTGCTCCTATAATTGGGTGCTCAACCATAATGAATTGTACGCTTTATATGTGATGAATTTTATTATGTTTTGTCATATTTTACTGTATCTTTTATGTTGCAAGTCAACGAAACAAAGATTAAACTGAACTGAACTGAGTTCCTTCTGATCTCACCTTCCGCGAAGATCTCTACCACTCAATCCTGGCTTAAACAGCTAACTGCACTCAGTGTCCAACCCACCATAGTAGACTCCGCAAAATCTCTAGGCAAAACTCTCAACTCCAATCTCAACATGCAGCATCATATCAGCAAGGCTACTAAGGGAGCAAACTTCCAAATCAATACCCTGAGGAAACTTAAACCCTTCCTGCCAGCCAAAGACTTCCAAAATGCAGTACAAGCTCTAGTAATCCCGCAAATTGAATACAGCAGCATCGCCCTTTGCGGTCTTCCGTTAACCACTACTGCTTCCCTAAGAGCTTCTCTAAACGCTGCAGCGAGACTCATCACGGGATCAAAAAAACTCGCATATCTCCCCTGACTTGAAATCTTTGAACTGGCTGCCTTTGGAAGCTAGAATTCACCTGCAAATCGCCTGCATGACACACAAGGCTGTACATCTGAGCTCTCCCGGATACCTCGCTCAGAAGCTGTCCATCTCTGGCGGCTCTAGAAACACTAGAGGCACTAACAATCTTCTGCTAAAACCTCGAAGATTCCGTAAGGAAAAAACTTATAAACGCTCCTTCTCAGCAATGGCACCCAGGATCTGGAACTCACTCCCTCCCGAAACCAGGCTCATCTCCTCCATCACACTTTTTAAGAAAGAAGTAAAAGCTATTCTCATGGCCAAATACACTTGACCTATTAACGTTATCCGTAAAGACTCTGCACCAATCTGTATTATTCTGCATGATCCCTACGACTATGTGTTTTACCTGTATTATTGACTTACTTGACTATCTATGCACACGTCTATCTGTAATACTTGCATTATTGATGTACCTGTTTTACTTTACTCCCTAATGACCTGAGTTTCACTCTTGTGTTGGTATTCCCTGCTTTGTAAAGCGCTCTGATATCTGCAAAGATCTTGTTCGCGCTATATAAAACTTTCAAAATAAATAAATAAATAATTTTCAAAAGCGGCTGATAGGTCAGATTTCCGAGCGATTTCTGTGCTATCTTGAATGCTGCAGTTAGTAAGTTAGCTTTTCTTTGTATGTGCAGTTTTTGTAGTTGATAATTTCCTTTCTGGTCAAATAGTACACCCAAATACTTGTACACTTCTATTTGTTCCAGTTGGGTATTTTCCATATACCATTTCTTTTTTTGTCTCAGTTTTATGTTCCTAGTGACCACCATGATTTTTGTTTTGGTTTCATTTATTACCATTCCATTTTCCTGGGCATACAAAACTGTTCTGTTAATTAAGCGCCGAAGACCGATTTTAGTATGACTTACAAGGATGGCGTCATCTGCATACATTAAGTTAGATATTGGTTTGTCCCCTAACCTCGGAGGATGTGCATTAAGTTCGTCCAGGTTCCCTGATAGATCTCCTAGGAATAGATTAAAAAGGAGGGGGGCCAACACACATCCCTGCTTTAGCTCTTCTATTGCTGGAATCTCCTTTGTTAATGATTGGCCGTCCCCCATCCTTACACTTACCCAGGTTTTACTGTGTAACAATTGAATCAGTCTTAATAGTTTAATTGGAATGTCTTTTTCAAAAAGTTGTTTCCACAATAAATTCCTTTGCACGCAGTCAAAAGCAGATTTAAAATCTACAAAGCATAGATACATGGGCTGTTTTACTCTGAGTGATTTTTTGATTATTAGTGATAACGCCATAATATTTGTCATTGTTCCAAGCCCCTTAATAAAACCAGTTTGATTCAATGGCAAAATCTTGTTTTCTGTTACCCATTCATTTAGTTTAATTAGTAGTACTCCAGCAAACAGCTTGGCATCTGTGTCTTGTAGGGTGATGAGTCTATAGTTCTTTCCAAGCTCCCAATTACCTTTCTTGAATATGGGGGAAATTAGAGATCCTCGGCAGGACTCAGCGATGTTACCTGTCTCTATAACTTCTTTGAATACCTTTTCCAAATAGTTCAACCAAAAGTCTGGGTTTTCTTTAAAGAGGACAAACGGTATCCCATTGGGGCCTGGTGCCCCATCTTTCTGCTTCTTTATTAGTTTTACTAGTTGTTCTTTTGAGATTACAAATTGTTCTTGCATCTCATCACTGATTATAGAGCTGTGTTGTATCTTCGCAATGATTTTTGTAGCTCCCTTACTGTTTGGATGCTTTTCAAGAAAAGTAGCCCATTCTTGCTCAGTTAAAGTTGATGAAACTACCAATTTGTTCAGCCGTACTAATTTGTTTATAATTTTCCAAAATTCTCTTGCGTTTGCTTGTTTGCTTGCATGAAATAATTTTGACCACATTTCCTGTTTAGCTTGGTATTTCTCATTCCATATTAGCTTCTTCTGGTATTGATTTAATGCTTTTAGATTGTTCAAGATTTCCTCATTAGTTACTGTGGTTTTTATTTGTCTTCTTATTCTGTTTCGAGCTATTTTTAACTTCGTTATTGAATACGGAAGATTCATATGAGTCCTTTCCTTCTTCTTTCCATTTTACATTCCTTTTGTTGGGGTTAACCTGGGTTTGGGGTTTCACTAATTTCTTAGTGAATTCCACCCACTGTTCAACTACTGTTTCCGTCGTATTTTCAGTAAAGCAGCTCTTTATAATGTTCTCAACTTTTTCATTCATACTATCCTTATTCAGATTAGTCCAAATTAGTTTCTTATAATTTATTGTTCCAGTGTACCCCGGCACAGTATGGTACGGTTGGTTAATATTGTGTCTAATGTTGGTAGTTATTATCTGCTGGCAATGGTCACTATCTCCAACTTTAACTAACCTATAAGAGTTTGTTTTGAAATATATTGAAACCATTGTGTAGTCGATCCTAGGGTCTTTATTGACAAGTCTTTCATCCTGTACATTTTCTTTTTCCTGGGACATCCTCAATGTTGCTAATTCTTCTTTATCCACTATTGACGTGGAGTTTTTTTCTTCCTTTTTTGCTATTTCCGTCTGTAGGAGGGTGGATACCTGACTATGGTTACCCCCAACTTTTTGCCTGGTGTTTTGCTGTTTTTTTGACTTAGTTGACCTGGGACCCTGCTATTCAGGGCCCCAGGCCTACTGCTCTCTCTGTAAAATGGATTCCATGTACCTTAGGTACATATCTAATTGGATACTGAGTCACCTTATCAGTCCCTGTACAGTGTACCTTAGGTACCCAGGGCATAGGTGTACCCAGGGCCTGCAGCATGCATTATGCCACCCCTGGCTGGCCATCCAAATCTGACACAACTGGCTGCACGACAGCTGGGGCAAGGTGGTGTAATCACCCTTTGCTTTAGATATAGTATACCTATATCTAACCCTAAAATGGACACATGTATTCCCATCAGTCACTCCTATGGCAGGCCTTAACAATCCTGAAGGCAGAGTGCTTGGAATTATGTGAGATGGTGCTCTGGCATGAGCTGAGCCCGTCTGCAGCTTGTTCTATGATAACGCGTACCATATACTCTTAAGTGCATTATAATCCTTGCGGTTATTTGCTATCTTTGGTGTCGCTTTATCAAAACATGTCGAGTAAGGTGTCATACGAATTGGAATATTAACCCCTCGCCAATTCTGGCGACGGGGTTAGCATTCCACCCTTCTAGAGGGACACGACATGTATGTAACTGTGAACCCCGGTTAAAGTTAACTCGAGCCTCAGCATCAGAAAATGGATGCTGTCACCACAGACACAAGTCTGACACCCTGCAGCTGGGAGTCCTTCCAGCGAGGGGAGCTTGGACAAAGGGTTTCCTGTCAGGGGCGGTGCTAGCACCATCCCAGACAGGGTTTTGTGTATCCTAGGTAGGCAAGGCTGAATAGGAAGGTGACTGCAAGTGGCACCCCGTTGCTCACTATGCATCTGCCTGCTTGAACCAGTTCCAGGGGCACACCAGCCTCTGAGCTGGGGAAAGTCCGGACATGGGAGAGGGGTGTAACCACCCCCCTTCCTGGTCCCACCCATGGGCAGGACCTAGTCCCGTACCAGCCCCTTTCTTTAGAATAAAGGTGGGAGTGGGGACCCTTCCAAATTAGATCATCTTTGAATCCTGAAACTACTTTCTACCAAAGGAACTCTCGACTTCTTCTCAAGATTTCTCCCTTGTGACTAAGGAGTAGTCACCCTGCAGCAGCAGGCACCAACTAAGTATCTTGCGGTTTGCTAAGACGTCCTTCCTCCGAAACCAGACCGACCAGCACGACGAGACCCGGACTCCCTGCCCTCTCTGACCTCTACCTGCCTCTACAGCACAGCTGAGAACCGTGGGTGCGACGAGACCAGAGAACCCGGTGACCATCGGAACCAGCACGACACTGACCCAGCACGACCGCCGAGGGACCCTTGAGTGGGTGCATTAGGGTAAGAGAAGCCCCAACCCTAAGCAGCACGAGCACCGAAGACCAGCCCCCCAGCATCCACCAGATCTGCGTGGGGCCCTTTTGCTTCTGTGTCGCTTGCCACGTTGTCCGGTCACTTGCCCGTTGGCTAGTGACCCTCCAGACGACGTCCTACGTTTACTTCACCGCTGGTCTAGCTCCTCTGGACTGGTCCCAGTCTCCTCTTGAAGAGGACCTTCCTCGGACCCTCCTGGTCCACTCAAGACGCCATTTTGTGTCGCCACGTGGGCTTGCCGTAGCCAAGGCTTGTTGCCTCCTCCACCGGATCTGGCATCGCCAGCAGCAGACATCCGGCGTGGGACAGCTCGCAGACCTCCAGCCGGGTCGACATCCGCGCCCCTGGTCCGTGCAGCAGCAGAATCCAGTGTCACCTCCTCGCCTGGCTGAGTGACCTCGTCCGGTGCCATCCTGGTGCCCACCTAATCACTGGCTAGTGATTCAGAACTTGGTCCCCTCTGCTTACAGGTACTCTTCTTCACTGATCCGTCCCTGGATCAGCCCGGAACATCTTCACTGGTCGCCTGCCAGCAACTTCCACTTCAGGCTCCTGGTTCGTCAACGAGGATTCCCGACGACACTTGAACCCTATGCAGCAGCAGCCCCTGGGCTAGGTAAACCGAGTACCACGGTGCTCCAGCGTAGAACAACTCTCTAAGTGTCTAGATCCACTTTCGTTTTTGACCTACCTAGTCTGGTTTGCCCGAGAACACTAACTTTGCTTTTACTAGTATCCATAGACTTTGTCCCGCATCACGCGTGAGAGTTTCCACTCTGCATACGGCGTTCCTAGACCTCCTGCTTCTAATCTAAGGGTTCAGCATTGTAGGCCTAGCGATTCCAAAGTCTCTGAGAGTAGTACTTACCTGCTAGTAATTTCGCATTCCACTTCCATAGTATATGGTTTTTCGTGCCCCTCGGGCATTTGCGTAAATTGTGCGACTTTCAGTATTTCTTTAAGAGTTTTGTATTGTGCTTAGCACCCTGTCCTCATAAAGAGTCCAGGGCTGTTGTGTTATAAATAAATATCCTTTTATTTTCATAACAACTTGTGTGGTGTCCTTTCACTTGGTGTTCAAGGGGTATATGTGATGGTATAACAGCTGGCTTAACACTCCCTCTAGAGTTTAGCCTAAAGACTGTTCTTGTCCATGCTACTAGGATAGCTGGTCTATAAGGTTGACTTACAACCAATCATCAATAAGGGTTGTTTGGACTGATACATAGTGATCACTAGAATAGTGAGCTCTGCATATCAGGCCAACTTCTCACACCGTCTCTATCCATTTACATTTCCTTATGTTCACTTCCTGGCCAATTTCTTTTTTTATAGCCTTTTTTGTGTCTTCTATTATGGTATGCAAAACATCAGGTATTGCTACAAGCTTATCCATAAGTGGGGTGCAAATACATTCAATGTCAGTTTTTTATCATTTTTATCATATCAATATGTCCCAATTTATTCCAACATCCGGCATTTTTGTTTCTTTTAGATCACTTTCAGTTGACCTTCCGTTTATTTGTTCTGTTAGTATAGCACAATCTGATGTAAGGAAGGTGTTTGCTTTTGGGAACACATCCTCAATTATTTTATTATTTTGCCACATTTTCAGCATTTCATTTTCTTCTTTTTTATCATACCCAGTATTGTGACTTAGTGTACTGGTTGATTTGGTCTTGTTTTCATCAACTGATGACTGAGGTTTTTTTCATAATTTCCACATTTACTTCTATGGGAATTACTGCTAGCTTTGTTTCCATCGTGCCGCTTTTAATAAGTACGTCTTGTGTATCCTGTATATCCAGTATTTCTAAATCCTATAGATCAATTGGTTTATCATTTTTTGTATCAGGATAGATTGTTACATTTAAGATATCCTAGTCTGTAATTTGGAATTCATGCTCCTTCCTTTGTAGGTTACAATCTCCGTTTTAGGGAGTACTTTGGATGACTTGCCTACTGTATTTTTCCGTACTCGTCGACTTTATTGGAGTTTGTGGTTTATCGTTTTCCCTATCCTTATGCATGGTGATAAGAGCACCAGCTGGATCTTTCATGAACTCAAACTTATCCGGGATTTTTCCTGATTTTGCGAACATTCTGGCTATTGGGGAAATTAAAGTTTGATTTGCTCCTGCAATATTTGCTTTCACCTTTGGCTGTTGTATTTTCTTTGTACGTCTGACAGTTGTTCCTGTTGTTCTCACTCTGCCAGAGCTCATAATTCCTTGTATTCTTCCTATAAAGTCTGCACTTTATCCCCGGTCCCCGGTTTTGGCGAGGGCAGTGTGCACAATTCTGTTTGATTTCAAGCTACTGCTAACAGTTTATTGCAGGATAAAAAGTTCTTATCTGGCAAACACACTATTGTTCTAAACTTGCGGCCTGTGAGTTACAGCGGCGTTGTTGTCACAGCGCTTTCTTCTCAGCGCTCACGCCTGCATTCAACCCACTTACAGCCTGACACCACCTGTGGGCTACTGTGTACCAGGGAATCTTCAATTTGCAGTGGCGTTGTTTTCCCAGAGCGTATCTCCGCGCTCACGCCTACATACAACCTGCGTCCCACCTGCGTTCCAACAGTGCAAGGCCCACGACCCCCCGATTTCTTATTCTTTTAACTCTTCAATAAGAATCATGGGCAGGCTTCTCCAATATCCAAGATTGTTGTGGGGAAAGAAACTGCCACTGACGACCGCTCAAATTTGCTACACGTTTCTGCCTCCCGTTCACCCTTGGGTGCTCACCCTACCAAGCCCGTCTGCCCTATAGGTAATGGACAGCTGCCGTCAGGGAGGGAGCAAGGACAAGGGCGGCAAGGAAAAGCTGAGCACTGTAGCAATATAGGAAATATAGCAAGGGTCCTCGGCGAGACAATGGTGACCCTTTATGTTGTCCACCTCGCTCACCAGGACCAGCACACTTCTCCCCCTCCAAGTTATCCAAGTTTTCGAAGATGTTTCCAAGGCCTTTCTCTCCCCTCCAGCTCCCACAGTATACAGTTCAGTCACCCCAATTGTACTCACTTAGTTGTGACTGTTGAGGAGGAGAGGACCAGGCAAAGAGTAGTAGGCTCACTGGCTCACTGGCTCTGACGTCACAATACCAATTATTTTACTATTGTTTTCCCGTTTTTTTGCCAAACACACAGGCTCTATTAGTACGCTATGATTGAGCACATTTCGACCAACTTGAAGGTTTACTGCAACACCTGCCAGAACCTTTTAAAGCTAAAGTGAACAACCTCATACAGGAAGGCAAATTTATAACTAATGCTTCCATTAAATGTGCGCTTGACGCAGCTGATACATCAGCCAGGTCCATTAATACTAGCGTATTACTACGCAGGCATGCGTGGCTACGCATCTCTGGTTTTAAGAACGAGGTGCAATCCACCATCCTCAACCAACCAGTTAACAAAGATTTCCTGTTTGGCCCTGCAGTAGATACCATTTTAGACATATTGAAAAAATATACTGAAACTGCTAAGTCTATGGGCGCACTTCAGTTTCAACAACCAAGAAGTTCCTTTTGTCGCTCCTCCTTCAGAGACTTAGGGAGAGGCAACACATCACAAACTTCCTCAACATTCAAAAGTAACACCCAGAGCTCCTGTAATAAAGGCTCAAACAGAGGGGGTTATAGAGGCAACAATAACAAAGGCCGGGGACGTGGTGGCAATAACACCAGAGCCTCCACCGCCACCAAACAGTGACTTGATCACACTCCCTCCAGACCACTCAACACCGGTCGGAGCCAGAATACAACAATTCCTACCAGTCTGGACCACCATTACCACAGACAGGTGGGTGGGACAAATTATCCAGTATGGTTACTGCCTGGAACTCACTTCTACTCCACCCAACATACCACCCAAACACTGTCCTATGTCCAAAGAACACATCATGCTGTTACAACAAGAGGTCACATCCATGCTACAAAAGGGAGCCATAGAGCCAGTCCCTTTTCAACATCAAGGAACAGGAGTGTACTCTCTATACTTCTAATTCCCAAAAAAGATAGATCCCTCAGACCCATACTAGACCTCAGACCTCTGAACCAATACATACTCTCAGAGCATTTCCATATGATTACTCTACAACAAGTACTCCCGTTACTCCAGCAAGGCGACTTCCTTGCTACATTAGACGCATATTTTCACATACCTATACATCCAGCTCGCAGAAAATCTCAGGTTCACAATAGAGGGTCATCATTATCAATTCAAAGTTCTCCCATTCGGGGTAACTACAGCCCCAAGAGTTTTCACAAAATGTCTAGCAGTAGAAGCAGCACACCTCAGAAGACAACACATCCACGTATTTCCATATCTAGACGATGGGCTCATAAAGGCCAACTCGTACGCACAGTGTGCAAGCCATACGTCTCAAGCAATCCAGCTGCTGCACAGTCTGGTTTTTTCCATAAATTACCCAAAGTCACATCTACAACCCTCCCACATACAGCAATATCTGGGAGCTACAATAGATACCTCAGTGGCAAAGGCATATCCAAATCCAGTCAGGATAGCCAACATGCAGACTCTCATCCAAAAGTTTAAGCCACAGCACTCTCTGCCAGCTTGAGTGTTCATGCAGCTCATAGGCATGATGGCCTCCTGCATATTCATTGTCCCTCATACCGACTTCAAATGCGTCCATTGCAAGAATGCCTAGCACGGCAGTGGAACCAAGCTCAAGGACAACTAAAAGACCTAGTGTTGGTAGACAGTCGCGCTTACAACTCTCTGCAATGGTGGAACCCACAAAACCTTTCCAAGAGGCGACTATTCCAAGAGCCGATTCCACAAGTAGTATTAACAGCGGATGCATCACTGACCGGTTGGGGAGCCCACCTACCTCAATACACAGTTGAAGGGCTCTGGACAATCAAACAGAAAACACTGCATATCAACCACTTAAGAGTTGCTAGCAGTTTTTGTAGCACCGAAAGCATGCCAGAAATACTTGTACAACAAGGCTGTGTTGATCCGGACGGACACCATGACCGCCATGTACTACATCCAGAAACAGGGAGGGACACACTCTTTGCAGCTGTCTCACCTAGCACAGAGCATATGGAGATGGGCCATTCCCAAAAACATTTTTCTCCTCACAGAACACCTCCCAGGGAAAGACAATCAAATAGCAGATCTGTTAAGCAGAAACAGTCAACACCTACATGAATGGGAGATTCACCCTCAAGTTCTCCAACCATTCTTCCAAAAATGGGGGCATCCAGAGATAGATCTGTTTGCCACAAAAGAAAACTCAAAATGCCAGTACTTTGCCGCCAGGTTCCCACACCAGTTGTCACAAGGCAATGCGATATTAATGAACTGGTCAGGCAGATTTGCGTACGCTTTTCCACCAGCCCCACTGATTCCGCTGGTAGCACGCAAACTATGCCAACAGTCGCTCACAATGATCCTGGTTGCTCCCACATGGGCAAGACAGCCATGGTGCACAACGCTCCTGGAACTTTCAGTAATTCCCCATCAAAGACTACGCCTCTCGCCACATCTTTGAACTCAGAACCATGGAGAAATCAGGCACCCAGATCCCAATAAGATGAACCTAGCGATCTGGCTCCTGAAGTCTTAGAGTTCGGATATCTTAACTTGCCTTCAGACTGTATGAACATTATCAAGGAAGCAAGACGGCCAACTACTAGAGCATGCTACGCAGTTAAATGGAAAAGATTTGTAATTTACTGCAATAATAAACAAATCAATCCATTAGATGCCTCCATCCAGAACATAATCTGTTTATTTATTTATTTATTTTGCGGGTTTATAGAGCGCTAGAATAAAATCCCAAGGGAGTATCTCCGCGCTATCTGACTGCTGAACCTGCAGGAGAACGAATTCCATGGCTCCACTCTGGTTCTCAAACTGTGTGGTTAGATCTGGAACAAGAACGTCTTCAGCTTTTTCCTGAAGGCCAGATGATTTTCTAGCTGCCTAAGCTGGAGCGGGAGACCATTCCATATCCTCGGTCCCCTCACAGACAGAGCCTTACCCCCTTGCCTTACCCGCTTGATCCTAGGAACAGTGAGAAGCATTTGGTCACTGGACCGTAAAGCACGAGAAGGGACATACGGCACAAACTTGTCTGCCAGATAGGAGGGACCCAGACCATGAAGTCCTTTGTGGACCGTACAACAGATCTTAAAAGTAACTCTCTGGCGGATGGACAGCCAATGAAGCCTGGCAAGAAGAGGTTTTGAAGATGTTCTCGGAGGGGCATTTAAAACCAGCCTGGCTGCGGTGTTCTGCACAACCTGTAACCTATCCAGATCCTCCTCATTAGCTGACAGCAAGAGACCATTACAATAGTCGAGACGACTGATAACTAACGCCTGGACCAGGGTCTTTCTGATGGTATCTGGAAGCAATGGAAAAACTCTGCGCAGCAATCCAATGATCCGAAAACAAGATCCAACAATGTTGGTAACATGCTGCTTCAAGCTGAGTTCTTGTTCCAGACGGACCCCTAGGTTCTTGACTATCTGCTTAGGCTCGGGACTGGGCCTAGATCTAAAGGCCACCAGTCCGGAGCCCAGCAGATCTTAGCCTCCCCGAAAAGCATAACCTCTGTCTTTGAAACATTGCACTGCAACATATTCAAAGACATCCACTGGGAAACTGCTCTCATCCCCTCAGAGAAAGAATGTAATACCTCTGGAGTAAGATGGTCAAAGGGAAAGAGCAGCTGGGTATCGTCAGCATAAGATACTGGGCAAAAACCAAAGGCTCTCAGGATATTAGCCAGGGGGGCCACATAGATGTTGAATAATGTAGGGCTCAAACAGGAGCCCTGTGGCACCCCCTTAGTAATCCTGGTCTCCTCGGATCGGAAATCGCCCATGGTGACACATTGGGTCCGATCCGAAAGAAAGCTCTTTAGCCAAGCCAGTGCCATGCCCCCTAGTCCACTCCCAGTCAGACGCTCGACCAAAATTTCATGTGAGATGGTATCAAAAGCTGCCGATAGATCTAGCAGCACCAGGACAGCTGATTTTCCTTTGTCCTGGAGCATGCGTAGATCATCGGTGATCGACAGCAAAGCTGTTTCCGTGCTGTATTTTGGTCTAAAGCCCGACTGGGATGGATCTAGGGCACCAGTGTGTTCCAGGTGATTGGACAAGTGCTTATTGACGTGCTTTTCTATGAGCTTTCCCATGAATGGTAAAAGGGAGATGGGTCTCAAATTGGTCATGTCAGCCCATGTAGTGGCGGTGTTCTTGCGGATAGGTCGCACTTGGGCTCTCTTCCACTCCAATGGGACACAACCTGTGTTCAAAGAGAGGTTGACCAGACTTTGTATTTCTGGTGCTAATATGCTCCTCACTGAAACCATCACTCTCGGTGGAAGCTGGTCCATAGGACTCCCACTCTTTATAGTTGTAATAAGTCCCTCCACTTCAGTCAAGGTGATATTAGAAAAGTTCGACAGAGTGGAAGCGATGATCTTTTTACTCGCTGGGACAACAGTGGGAAGAGTAACATGTCCAATGGAAGCAATGGAGCTATGAATCTTCTCATAGATGGTTTCAATCTTGTTCATAAAGAAGCAAGAAATATCATTACAAAGTTGTTGAGATGAAGTGTCAACACTCTCACATGCTGCCGGTTTCAAAAAGGAGTTCAGTATTTGATAAAGCATCCTCGGCGCATTTCCTACCGCCTCTAACTGTGAGGTAATATGATGTTTGCGAGCTGTTCGAATAGCTTTGTGATATGATTTTAACGCCCTCTGATACTCCCATTTATCTGACTCCAAATGAGATGTACGCCAGGTTTTCTCAAATTTTCTTGTTCTACGCTTCATGGATCTCAGGTCCTCTGAAAACCACACCTCCTGATTTTTCGTCGGGCGGGTCTTAAAGGTTTTCATAGGAGCTATGTGCTCAATGGCAATGGTTACTGCCTTTTCATATCTCTCTAGCGCCACATCAATGTTATTGGTTGTGGAATAGTCTTGGATAGAGAAGGCATCCCTAAAAGATTCATTGGTAATCTTGTGCCATTGTCTCCGTTTCATAGGGATCTGAATAGATTTCTTGGGAGTTGGTCCTATCTCAGGAATATGAAATTCTATAGTAAAATGGTCTGTCCATAGATTTGCAATAGGGGCAGAACACTCAACTCCAAGGAACCTGGACAAAATGAGGTCCAGAGTATGTCCGGCCCTATGGGTGGGTCCTTTATTACGTAGCAGAAATCCTAATGAAAAGAGATCATTTAGTAAATCCTGGGTCTCTTTTTCCTCCTTAAGCTCTGCGTGTATATTAAAATCACCCAATAATAAAAAATCTTTCTCGACATTAACATAGGGGGCCAATAATTCCATCAAAGTGTTGGAGAAATTGTTCATAGGTCCAGGAGGCCGATAGACCAAAGCACCGTTCATAAAACATTTAGACGAGGTACTGATTTTAAAAACCAACATCTCCATCTCCGCAGAGCAATATTTCTCAAGAGTGGAGACCATGATATTGTCTTTATGCACGATGGCAAGGCCGCCTCCCTTTTTAATGGGTCTGACCTGACAGATGATTTTGTATCCCACCGGTATTCCCAAAGTAATAGTAGGTGCAGTGTGGGGTTTTAACCAGGTTCAAAGATGCACTCTAGCATACTCTTCTATAAAGCTACACCTTGCTGCTATAGCAGCATATCTTCAAAACAGACAACATATGTCCCTGTTCAGAATCCCACCTATCAATGCTTTTATGGAAGGACTTAAAAGAATTATCCCTCCAAGACATCCACCTTCGCCAGTCTGGAACTTAAACGTAGTAAATGTAAATGTAGTATACTTGTAAAGCGCACAGCTGCCCCAGCAACGGGGCGTCCCGGCACTGTATATCGCTGTGGAACCCTTCCTGGCTCTCCCTGTGAGATGCCCCTCCTGGGCACCCCCAAGGTGAAGCCAGGCATTGTTGTTGGGGCCGTTGTGGAGATTAAGCAAGCTGTTGCCCAGAGTTGCAGCGTGGGACCCATGATTAGAGTATGCGCCAAAGCGAGAATTATCGAGTCCGCGGACCAAGACCAGGCCGTGTCAGGAATTGAAACCTGGTCCCGTGCCTGATCTCTGCTTCAGGGTCTGCCGCCTCTAACCAGTGAGCCACACTTCTCCACCAGTACTTACCAGACTTATGGGGCCACCTTTCGAACCACTCCATTTGTGTGAATTACAATTCTTAACATGGAAAGTGGCATTTTTAGTTGCCATTACCTCCCTCAGGTGAATGAGTGAGCCACAGGCACTAACCATTCAAGAACCTTTCATGCAAATGCATCACAATAAGGTAGTGCTCCGTACTAACTCTAAGTTCATGCCAAAAGTTATATCAATCAGTCAATAGATTTGCCTGTTTTCTTCCAAAACCCGTAGTCAGTGGCTGAAAGAGCCCGACACACACTAGATGTAAAAAGAGCTCTGTTATATTACGTTCACCGAACTAAAGCTTTCAGAAAGACAAAACAACTATTTGTTGCTTTTGCTCCAGAACATAGGGGTAACCCTATTTCAAAAGCAGGAATAGCCAGATGGATAGTCAAGGGTATTCAAATATGCTATCAAAAGGCTAAGCGCACTTTAACAGTTCCCCCAAAAGCCCACTCAACGAGCAAAATGGGGGTATCCATGGCTTTCCTAGGAAATATCCCATTAGAAGACATATGTAGGGCGGCTACATGGTCTACCATACACACTTTCACTAAACACTACTGTGTAGACGTGCAAGCTAAGGCCAGGCTGTCCTCAAAACTTTTTCAAACTGCTGCAGCTGGTACAGGTGACCACCGCTAGAGGAGATACTGCTATACAGTCTATGCACAGATATGAATTCAACAGCCCACATGCCTCGAACGGAAAATGCTACTTACCAGTATACATCTGTTCTTGGCATGTAGGGCTGCTGACATTCATATCGCCCACCTTCCCACCCGTTGCCTGTCACAGCTGCAGTACCTTATTTCTACAAACATTTACATGGTCATCTCTCACTTTTCTATACTCCATCTTTGGCACAATGGCGAAAAACAATCTGAGGATGGATAAGATGCCCATGCGCACTGTAGTCCAGGGGAGGAGTCACCTACCTCGTGATACTTCGAAGACTCTTCCAGGACAACAAGTTGCAAACATCTGGACCCAACACTAGGCGGCGATCTATGCTAAGATATGAATGTCAGCAGCCCTACATGCCAAGAACAGATGCATACTGGTAAGTAGCATTTTCCTTTGTCATTGAGATGCTGGTCTGTTCATTTGCCACCCTTTATTTTGTTTTCCAGGAATTGTTGTAACAGGCTGCTCTTGGATTGAGTGGAAAGCTACAGTCTGCAAAGTTGTTCTGTTACATTGTGTAGATATGTTTTCTCAAATGCAAGCTTGAACAAAGCTCTGAATTGAATAGACTATTTGATTAAAATAAAAGAGGGAGGGGGCACAACACTTTAAACCGAGGATTTGGCTTACGATATAGTTCAAAAAGAAGGCTGGGTGATATGCAATGTGAAGTGGTAAGGGCATTGCTGTATTAAAGGTGTGGTGACTGTTTAGCCAGGAGAAAATAACTAAGCCTTGATCTTATTCTAATTTCATTGTTGGGTATTTGCAACTAATAGCCTTGCATAGTATTTGAATGAGTGAGCTCTCTGAGTGATGTCTCTTCAGCCCATTTTGCTTAATTAATCACAGAAGTAGTGTTTTTGAACCTAAAGGTGTCATTCAAGTATCAAGAAAGGTTTGCCTTAAACTAGATTGCAGGTTTTACTTTTGAGATTTTTGTGGGGTGTGAAGACTTGTCATTTTTACTGTTTATCAAGGTGGATAAGACCCAGTGACAACCCAGTGTGGCATGATTCGAGACAGCAATTAGAGTATTTGGGTGTAACAGAAAAAGGATGGCCTGGCTGCTGAGACCCAAACTGTATTTGTGTCCTTTTCTTGTCATCTGGAATAATGTTCCTATTTATTGAGGATAAATCTGGATTTTCACTTTCTTGAGATAGCAGACCAGGGTATACCCAAAACTGGATTTTGTGTAGGTTTCGCATGCCCTCAATTGCTAATTTGTTAGTTTTATATTTTTTGTTTTAACTGGGCCATTGTTTTCTTTCAGTCGGAACACAGATGATCGCTCTCCAGGAATGAATGTCCCTCCTCCGCCAAGTACTGGTGCTGTATATCGGGTGGACCAAGTCATCCACAGTGACCCTGCAGGCATTAAGCAAGCCCTGGCAGAGATCAGCAAACGGCAGGGAACCAGATTCAAACCTACAACACATCAGTTTGGTATGCCGAAACTGGGGAACCCCACTCCACTAGGATGTTATGAAGCCCGAAACATAATAGGTAGGTTTTGTCAACATTTGTTAACTTAAATTAAGCAGTCTCTTGCTAGGAGAACGTATGGCTTAGTTCTTTGTAATTCGATTATGGCTGTAGTTTTTAGGTGAGTAGATAAGGCTTTTCTCAGGAAGGCCCCCTACATATTTGATTTTCAGGAAACATCTGAAAGCCTTTTTATACTGATGATCTACTCTGGGTTTCTGTCACTGCTCTTGGAAATTTGGATTAGGTAGCGCGGAGATGCCCCTGGGTGATTTATGCGCTTTAGAAAACATCATTAACATAACATAACATATGTATTTCATAGGAGTATCTATTGCTTTCACTTTTCAGTTCAAGGGGCAGGCTTCAGCAGCACCCACTGCTAAATCAAGACTAGCTTGTAACTACTCTATTGTGTTATCCACACTGCCTTTAATGTGCTAAAAACAGAACAATTATTAGTTCGTTTGTTTCTTCATGATGTGCATTTCTTTTACTGTTACCATACAAACCACTTTACAGATAAAACATAGTTACTTGGCAGCAGGTCAACCTACTGACAGCAAGCAGTTTTCCATGCATGAGATCCTTCAATTTAAAAATTCATGTTAAAGTCCAGTCTTCAATTCGAAAAGCAAATGAAATCTTAGTAATCTTTTTTCCCATTAATAATCACCCAGTAACTTTCCAAGTTTTCCACTCACATCCTAGTGTCAACTTTAAAGTCTTTCTACCACCCATAGGGCCAATCTCCCAAAAGGCAGTTCTTCATCCAAGTAAAGTTGCAGTGATATTCACAGAACACTAGCAGTGTCACTATATCCCTTACTGGAAGAAAAATGGATGGCCAGTCCTTCTGCATACTGGCAAAAATACTCTGTAATTTTCAGTAGGACTCTGTGCAAACAATGAGATGGCGTCAGGCTTACCCTTTTCTGTCATACCCCAGCTTGAAATGCCTCATGTGGATTGCGGTTACTTTTTTTCAAGATTCTGAAAATGAAATAAACCTCTGCTATGACTTACTGAAGTGTTTAAATCTATCTAGATACAATTTTAGACATCTTATCACATCGAGAGAATGCAGAACGATATCTGCCTCATTTGTGGAGTGCTTGAAGCAATATTTAATCATGACTGCCTCATGAAAATGGAAATTTGATGTCTCTCTGTATGAAATGTCGGATTGTGCCAAATCAAAATGAAGAAATTGCTCACTGAGAATGAAGGCTTGAATTTCACTCAGTTGCGTAGTTGATGTTAGTGAGAGAAACTTTTCCATGAAATCGTTAACACTTTACCTACGGATTAACTTGAATGAGCTCCTTAACAATTGGTATCAAACGGTATTCTCTTCTAAATGCTGAATTCCCTGAAGACCCATTTACTTACTTTTAATAGCGCTCACTTTGGTTGACATTCTAACTGCAGATTTCTCACTTTGTGAATACCCCTTAGGCTCCAGACTGGATTTGAGATTTTTCGCTGAAGTTCCCTCACTCTCCCGTAAATGGTGTTGTGGTACTCTGCGTCTGCTCCAACCTGCCCCATAAGTGACTTAGGGCCCACATATAACCTCTGCCCAAACACATCTTTTTCTTTCTGATACATGTCTGCGCAATTGGGTTCAGAGCCCTAAGGAATCAGATTGTACATGTGTGCAGATTTTAGTTGGAATCTTTTTAGTGTGAGCCAGAGCAGCCTATTCCACAGAACAAGGAGAGGGTTGATCAATGAGTAATCTGAAGCTAGAGAATTCAACAGAAAGAGCATTATCAGGGGTCTGGTTAGGGGTGCCTGGTGTGTTGTCACAGTTATAGACTGGCCAGGATACCCATAGATGACCCCAAAAAGGGTTGAAGGGGTGTACCACTGATTGTAGTATAGAATTTCAAAGGTGGGGATATTATAAGCAAACATGTTATTCTCGTGTAAAGGTGCTACTTGCTGTAGGAAAGTCAATTTTTGACATGGATACTGCGAGAAAGTGCCTTCTTTCTTGCATGGTATTCCCCCACTTTTTGCTGAATTGCTGATGTGCTTTGATTGAGAGTGCCCTGGGCTCCTGCCAATCAGGTGCCCAGGGCCTGTGTTCCTTCCCTAAAACTGTGTTGAAACTAAAACCCAATTGGCATATCTGGCCACCTGTCAGCCCCTGGTAAATGGTACCCTAGGTGCCCAGGGCATTGTGACCAGAGAAGAACCCTAAGGGCTGCAGCACTTATTGTGCCACCCTTAGGGGTCCTGTACCCTGACACTCACACACTGCCTTTGCAGGCTGAGTGTCCTGGTGCAGAACTAAACAAAGAGTCGAGATGGCACATATCTCTGTGTGCCATGCCCACAAACACACTGCCCTTGCATACATCAGTCACCCCTCTAGCTGGGTGTACTATGCCAGTGGTGTGGGCACAGGTGCACAAGTATTGCTTCCCTACAGTACCCAGGGCCTTTCCTGGGCACTGTAAGTGCAGTGATGCCATGAAGAGTATATGGTGCTGGGAGGGTGTCATTACGAACTCCACAACACTATGATTGCTACACTGAAGTGTCTTGTGTTTTGGTTTCACCTGTGCACTGTGTTAAGTTAGCAAGAGCTTGTTAGAAGCTTAAACGCAATTTTTCCTTTTCTGCTAACTCTGCACACGACACATTTTGTTATTACAGCTTTTTGCCTAGTTAGGTATTTTGCTTTACACGAGAATAACATGTTTGCTTATAATATCAGCCTTGCTTGGTAAGCTATGTCTGTACAGTGAGTGCCTTCAAGGTTATTTCAGCGCTTATTGTTTGGATTGATCAGCGCACAGAGTAGACATAATATGGATGCAGCTGTGGCCAACTTTGGGTTTAGGCGCGTTTAATAATGCACTGCGTGAAGCAGGAGAGACACACTTGATGAATATCCGTATGCAGAGAGTTGGTGCAGGAGATGTGATCCATTTCTGCTGAACCCAAAGGTATGGGCCCGCCCTTCTAAACCCAAAGTGACCTTCTGTAGATATAATATAATATACAAGCTAGGGAGGGTAAACTGAGGTTCTATTTAGACCTTTTTCCTTTAGCATTTTAACATGCTTTTACCCTTTGTATTTTATGGAATAGTAACCATGCTGTTAACTTTGTTCCTTATAATATGTTTGCTTGTATTAGCTAAGATACTACGTTTGAGAACACTGCATTAGAAATAAACATTTCAAACTCGCACGTGTCCTCATTGACTCCTAGTTCTGAATTGATATGTTCGTATAAAGAAAGAGTGTTCATGTGTTCCATTTTACCTGAGATGTTCTAAGTCCATGTTCTGGGTTGTCTAATCATTGGGGGTCAGTAAGAACCAATGAGACACTGATTGCTAGTCTAGTAGGAAATTTTGGATACTAAGGTGAGTATCTGAAAGAAACACGTTAGTATTAGATTCCTTACCTTAGAATATCCCCAGGCGTCAGTCTGGATCCGGAAACTTTTGCGTAGCAGTACCCCTGCGCGTCGGTAGGTGTCGTCTGCAGGCGTCCCCTGCGGCTCCGCGTCCGCGTCCGTCGTCGGCGTCGTGCGCCGTGATGACGTCGCTGGAGTATATAGACGCCGCCTCCGCGCGCTGACGTCAGTTCTTCTTTTTTCCGCGCCAGTTAGCGCAGATCCGAAGAGCAGTACTCCGGTCTTTGACCAAGTTTTTTGATCTTTTTTGATCTCTGAATCTTCTACGGTGCCGGTAGGATGCCCGGTTTTAAGAACTGTGACGACTGTGACCGGACGATGTCGGTCACGGATCATCACCGACTCTGCCTCCGGTGCCTGGGCCCCGACCACGACGTGGATGCCTGCGTCGACTGCCGGGCCTTGACTAATAAAGCTAGGCGGGAGCGGTCCCGCAAGCTGCTCGAGCTCCGGGTGTCAGCCCTGCGTCGAGAGCGGTCCCGGTCCGGCCGGAGGTCAAGGGAGCGATCGAGGGAGTGGTCGCGGAGCCGTCACGGGCGCTCCGGGAGTCGTCACCATTCTTCTGGTTCCTCAGGTAGCGAGCACAAAAAGTCGGGGCGTCGTCATCGTACCCCCGACTCCCCCCCGACGCTCGCACGAGGCGGCCGGGGGTTCGGGTGGCCCCACCCCCGCGGCTCCGTGTGAGTCGCCGACGCAGCCTGCTCCATACCCTGCGGTCCCTGGGCAAGGCGCGTCCCCCGAGGAGATAGAGGCGTTCCTCGTGGCCATGAGGACTCTTTCTCCTCCGGCGGGTTCCGCGGCGCCTTCGGGCCGTGTGAACCCGTCTGGGGTCCTAACGGCTCGGGTGACCCTGCCTCGACGCCGTCAGGTGCTCCGGCGCCACCGACGGCTCCGATCCGGCGCCGCAGGGGCCCTCGGGGTCGACGCCGGCTGGTCAACCGGCCTCTCCGGCGCCGATTCCATCGAGGCAACCCCTGGCGCCGGTTCCCCGGCGCCGGCTCCGGGCGGCGCCGTCCCCATTCCCTCTCCGAATCCGGACGCGGAGTTGAACCGGCGTCGATCGACGCCGGGCTCGACTCAGATGGGGCCTGTGAACCCCGAGGAGCCGGTCTACATTGTTGACTCCGAGTATGGTGAGGATGTAGAATACGGAGAGGGGTGGGAGGGGTCTGAGGTCCCTCTGACACGTGAGTGTCAGTATGACATGGACTGGACAGGTGACTTGGGTGACGCCAGTGGTTTGGATGACTCCCCCAACCCTGGCTTTGTCTCGCCTCCTACCGTGGCTACAGAGGAGGGGGCTGCCTATTCAGTGGTGTTTATGAGGGCTGCCAAGGCCTTACACCTTGAGCTCCCCGTCGCGGCCGTGAGGACTAACATCCTCACCGAGGTCCTCAAACCGCAGTCATGCCCACAGGAGCCACTGCTGCCGTTTAACGAGGCGTTAACGGACGTTCTTTTGGGCATGTGGTCCAGGCCCGCTTCAGGTTCGCCTGTTGATAGGAACGTGGCCAGACGCCACCATCCGTGTGCGGACGACCCCAAGTTTCTGTCCACCCACCCCACCCCTGAGAGTCTGGTGATCCAGGCCTCCACCTCCCAGACCGCATTTCCGTCGGCCCCGCCCGACAGGGAATCAAAGAGGTACGACCAGTATGGCAAAAAGGTCTTCTCATCCCTGAGTCTGGGACTGCGGTCTTGCAACACCGCGTGCCTCTTGGGCCGTTACACCCACTCTCTGTGGGACACGGTCGCGGACCTGCTGCCTGAATGCCCCCCGGAGGTACGGGCTAAGCTCGGCAAGGCTATGATTGAAGGCCGAGACGCAGCAAGATATTCCATCAGGTGTGGTCTTGATACGACCGACTCGCTGGGCAGAGCGATGTCCACGACGGTGGCGATTCATCGCCACGCCTGGCTGAGATCCGCCAACTTCTCGGCTGATGTCCAGAATGCATTGATGGACATACCGTTTGATGGCAGTCGCCTGTTTGGCGACAAAGCGGACCACGCGCTGGAGCGCTTCAAGGACTCCAGGGTCACGGCCAAGTCCTTAGGTCTCTCGACCCAGCGCCAGCAAACGGGTTAGTTTCGCTCCTTTCGTGGCCAAGGAAGGGGCGGTCCCACACGTGCTGCCAGCCACGCGCCGCAACAGACTTATCAACGCGGTGGCGGCCGTGGAAACCGCCGTGGTGGCGGTCGGGGACAGCGGCGAGGTCAGGCCACACCTCCCCCCGCAGCATCTGCCACTAAATCCTCCTAGTCCGAGCTTTCAGGCCCATGTGACACCGGTGGGAGGCATGGTTCACCATCACCTCTCCCACTGGCGCACAATAACATCGGACAGGTGGGTGCTGCAGCTCGTCCGAAGGGGCCACTCCCTCCCCTTCGAGACAACTCCTCCAGCCATGCCACCGCAGAACCACCGTGTGTCCGGGGACCACTTGGCACTTCTGAGGGAGGAAGTTACGGCCCTCTTGGCCAAGGGGGCCATCGAGCGCGTTCCTGGGCCAGAAGTAGGTCGTGGTTGTTATTCCCACTACTTCCTGGTACCCAAGAAGGACAAAGGGGGCCTACGTCCTATCTTGGATCTAAGGAACGTCAACGGCTTCCTCCAGAAGGAGAAGTTCAAGATGTTGACTTTAGCTCAGGTCTTGGCTACTCTAGACCCGCAAGACTGGATTGTGGCGTTGGACTTGCAGGATGCGTATTTTCACATCCCCGTCCTGCCGGCCCACCGGCGTTACCTGCGGTTCACGGTAGGCCTCGAGCATTTTCAGTTTATCGTGCTCCCCTTCGGCCTTACCAGCGCCCCACGGGTGTTAACCAAGGTGATGGCGGTGGTCGCAGCACATCTGCGCAGATTGGAGGTTTCAGTCTTCCCCTATCTAGACGACTGGTTGTTAAAGGCGGGCTCGCCCCAGACAGTCGTCCACCACCTTCAGATGACGGCAGACCTCCTGCACGAGCTGGGGTTCTCTATCAATGTGCCGAAATCACACCTGTGTCCCTCTCAAAAGCTCCTTTTCATCGGAGCGGTTCTCGACTCGGCGCAGTTTCGGGTCTATCCTCCGGAACGGCGAGTCCAGGATATACAGGCTTTGATTCCCATCTTTCAGCCGTTTTCCCGGGTTTCGGTCAGGTTGACGCTGCGGCTGCTGGGGCTGATGGCTTCCTGCATCCTTCTGGTGCATCACGCCCGGTGGCGGATGTGGGCTCTGCAGTGGGACCTGAAGTTTCAGTGGGCCCAGCATCAGGGCAACCTGTCCGACCATGTCTTGATCTCAGAGGGCACTGCAAGCCAACTGCAGTGGTGGCTTACGGACCGCGATTGGGTCAGAGGCAGATCCCTCTCCCTTCCCCAACCGGAGCACGTTGTTGTGACGGACGTGTCCCTCCAGGGCTGGGGAGGCCACTTGGGAGAGGCAGAGATCAGAGGCATCTGGTCTCCGGCGGAGTCCCGGCTCCATATAAACCTGCTGGAGCTGCGGGCGATTCGTATGGCACTGAAAGCGTTCCTCCCCTTTGTCAACGGGAGTGTAGTGCAGGTGTTCACGGACAACACCACCGCCATGTGGTACTAAAACAAACAGGGCGGGGTGGGGTCGTGGACCCTTTGCCACGAGGCTCTGCGCCTCTGGCAGTGGCTGGAACGTCAGGGCGTGACTCTGACGGTTCAACACCTGGCAGGTTCTCTGAACGCCAGGGCGGACGAACTCAGCCGTCGGTGCTCAATGGATCACGAATGGCGTCTGAACTCGGACGTGGCGCAAGGCATCTTTCGGCAATGGGGAGAGCCTTGGTTAGATCTATTTGCCACAGAAGAGAACGCGCAATGTCATCAGTTCTGCGCGTTGGAGTTTCCAAGACGGCACTCGCACGGCGACGCCTTTCGGCGCGAGTGGAGTTGCGGTCTGTTATACGCCTGTCCGCCTATACCACTTCTGCCCAGAGTGCTGAAGAAGATCAGGCGCGACCGGGCCCAAGTCATCCTTGTGGCTCCGGACTGGGCTCGAAGATACTGGTATCCCGAGCTACTCAGCATGTCAGTCGGTCCCCCGATCCGCCTGCCCCTTCAAGAGGACCTTCTGTCGCAGCAACAGGGGACGGTCCTCCACCCGAACCTGTCCAGCCTCCGCCTCCATGCGTGGAGATTGAGCGGCGGCAGTTGAGGCTATTTGACTTGCCTCCTGAAGTTTGTGATGTGATTCTGGCAGCCAGAAGTTCCTCCACGAAATCGGTATATGCCTGTCGGTGGAACAAGTTTGTGGCATTGTGCACTGCAAAGGCTGTGGATCCTCTCTCTGCCCCTCTTTCTGAGGTTCTTCTCTTCCTTCTTTCTCTTGCCCAGCAGGGCTCTGCTCTGGGCACTATCAAGGGCTACCTTTCTGCCCTTTCAGCCTTTCTGAGGCTGCCTGATCAACCTTCTTTGTTCAAGTCCCCCATTGTAACGAGATTCTTGAAGGGCATCACACACATGTATCCACCTGTTCCGTTTGTGATGCCTCAGTGTGACTTGAACCTGGTTCTAACATTCTTGATGTGTGCTCCCTTTGAGCCGCTTCATTCTTGTCCTCTCCGTCTCCTGACTTTAAAGACGGCCTTCCTGGTTGCCATCACCTCTGCCAGTAGGATAAGTGAGCTCCAGGCTTTTTCTCTCAAACCTCCTTTCATGTCCATTCATTCAGATAAGGTGGTTCTGAGAACTAGGCCTTCTTTCCTGCCCAAAGTTGTCTCTGCTTTTCACATCGGGCAGTCCATCACCCTCCCTTCCTTCTTCCCTTCTCCGCATCCTTCAAAGGATGAAGAGCAGCTCCATCGTCTGGACCCAAAACGTGCGCTTTCATTTTATATGGTTCGCACACGCCAGTTCCGGGTGGATGACCAACTGTTTGTTGGCTACGTGGGTGCGAAGAAGGGACGGGCGGTACATAAACTGACCATCTCTCGGTGGGTCGTTCTGTGCATCAAAGCGTGCTACTCCTTGGCTCGGAATGAGCCTCCTGTTGGGCTGAGGGCCCATTCCACTCGGGCTACGGCGGCTACTACTGCCGTGGGCCGGGGAGTCCCCTTGCAGGACATTTGCCAGGCGGCTACGTGGGCCTCGCTGCACACCTTTGCGAGGCACTACTGCCTGGACAGTCAAGTCCGGAGGGATGGCTTCTTTGGCCGTTCTGTCCTCCAGGACTTTCTGGTGTAGGAATGTATTGGTTCGCAGACCCACCACCGGGGTTGGTATTGCTGGGGTATCTATTCTAAGGTAAGGAATCTAATACTAACGTGTTTCTTTCAGATGAACAAGTTACTTACCTTCGGTAACGATATATCTGTAGGAAACATTAGTTAGTATTAGATTCCTTACCGACCCACCCATCCTCCCCGTTCTGCGAACTGATACCTAGGGTCAAGGACATCCCCTTCAGGGCCCTAGTTTCAAATGGCACCAGTGTTGGTTCTCACATGGCTCTGCGTGTTCTGGCGCGGAAAAGCTGTGTGCAAAGAACTGACGTCAGCGCGCGGAGGCGGCGTCTATATACTCCAGCGACGTCATCACGGCGCACGACGCCTACGACGGACGCGGAGCCGCAGGGGACGCCTGCAGACGACGCCTACCCACGCGCAGGGGTACTGCTACGCAAAAGTTTCCGGATCCAGACTGACGCCTGGGGATATTCTAAGGTAAGGAATCTAATACTAACTAATGTTTCTTACAGATATATCGTTTCCGAAGGTAAGTAACTTGTTCTTTGGCACACCCTAATTCACTGAGGTTATAAGTCTCTATGCACAGTTCTGTGTGAGAGCAGGATCCCTGCTACAGAAGACTGAGAAGTTTGATATCAAACTTATCAGCACATTAAACCCACACAGATGGCAGTGTGGGGTTTAATGTAAAATGCACTACAGAGGGCATCTTAGAGATGCCCCTGAACCTAACCTACAATCCACGTCTTGTCTGAGAGGCTGCCTAGGCTGCCACACAGCAGACATGTTGCTGGACCCCTAGGTAGAGAGCCCTCAGCTCTCCTGGGCGAGGTGCTAGGTCTCCTCCAACAGGTAGGGCAGAGAAGCTTCAAAGGCATGTCGCCTTTGTGAGCTACTCCAGGCCACTTGCTGTACTCAGCAACTGGCCCTCATCGTTTCTGACCCCCACTCTGGCGGGAAGACAGGTGGTAAACCCTAAGTGAGGAAAAGAGGTGTGCCAGCCTTGCCAACCCCACCCTTCAGGTGGGAGAGACGAGGTGAAGCACAACTCCGGGCTTCGGCCATCTTGAGGATGGGGATCCCTGCCCAATCAGAGTTAGGCTCCTGCCCCCCCCCCCCAGGAGAGGAGCAGGATAGGGGGCGTACTCACCCCAGGACAGGGACCCATTGGTCCCTGCCTTTACCCTACCTGTAACACCCCTAAATGTAGTATTCTGATAGATACATCTGCCAGTGGATTCCTCACCTTGTGAATAGCCCCTTGCGTCAGCATCATACGGAAATTCTTTTCGTAGCTTCGTGCCGACGTGGACTTGGACGTCATAGAGACACGGCATCGCACGCGACTCTGCTGACGTCACCGACGCCCATAATAGGAGCACGCCGGCGTGATGACATCAGTTCCCTTTTTTCCGCGTCATCGACGCTAACGGTTTCGGGGAATATCAGTAGCTTTCTAGTGACCTTGTTGCTATTTTCTTCGTTTTTCTGCTTCTTTGTTTCGGCGGCCTTCGATACGGTCTCACACACTATCTTGGTCGACCGTTTGGGTAACGCAGGTATAGGAGGAGTGGTATTGGCATGGCTTACAAATTTCCTCACCCAGAGACGTCCGGTTACGGTATTGGGCGACTTCAAATCTGAAGGAAAAGTCATCAGCTCAGGGGTCCCACAGGGCTCTAGTTTGTTTATATGGTACCCCTGAGTGAGCTAATCGCCTCTTACCAGATTAGTACTATATCGTACGCTGATGACACACAGCTGATCCTGGTGTTGGACAGGGAGCTGCCTGGCGCAGAGGAAAACCTGAAAAATTGTCTTAGGGCTACATTTGAGTGGATGAATAACAATCACCTCAAATGTAACTCAGGGAAGACAGAAATACTGCCCTTTGGATCTCAAAATCTGTTTTCCCCTAAACAATTATTGCCCTGAGGATGCTGAAGCTCCTCCTAATACTATTTCCTCTGCTCGAAACCTGGGCATCAGGTTTGATGACCAATTATCATTTAAGCAGCAAGCGGTAGGTGTGGCTAGCACGTGCTTCCATATTATTAAATCACTTAGGAAATTCTTTGACCTTCTTCCTCTTGCAGCCAGGAAAACAGTGGCAGTAGCATTGATAACATCTAGACTGGACTATTGCAGCAGCCTGTATGCAGGTACCAACAAAGTAGTGCTCCACAGGCGACAGATATTCCAGCATGCTGCTGCCCGTCTAGTACTTCGCTGGCCAAGAAGGTCATCTGCTTCGGCTGCGCTTAAGACTCTACATTGGCTACCCATCCATAAGCATGTCCTATTTAAGGTCCTTGTTATTACCTTTAGAGCCTTCCAGTTACAAGGACCGAGATATGTCTAATGGCTTCAAACGCTATCTGCCAGCACGCTGTTTGAGGTCTGCTAATCAAAATCTCTTGGTAACCCCCAGATTTAGATTGGCCACTAAAGGGGGGAAATCTCTTTGTATTAGGCTCTAAAGCTTGGAACAAATTGCCACCTCAGCTTCGGCTCATAGCTAAGGAGAGTCATTTCAGGAAATCTTTGAAGACTTGGATCTTCTCCCTCACTGATGCGGCCTGTAGGGCACTGGTGTAAAGCTTGTAATGCGTTCGAAGTTGCCTTCAGTCCACCAACCTTTTCCAGCGGGGTTGAGTGTTGAGCGCCAAGATGCTCCCTGGAGCGGTAGTAGTGCTATATAAGTGTGATCTTACATTACATTACATTTCGTGACGATGTCGACGAAGAAGACTGGCTTCAAGCCCTGCAAGGAATGCAGGAAGATAATGTCCATCACGGACCCCCACAAGGACTGCTTATAGTGCTTAAGCTCTGATCATGATGTGGATGGGTGTTCATCTTGTCGAAAGATGAACCTGATGGCCCTGCAGGAAAGGGAAACCAAGCTCCTGGTGGTGAAGTTGAAGGCTGACAAAGGTAGGAAGTCTTCACTACCTCGTTCGAGGAGGTCGAGGTCTAAGTCAAGATCTTGATCTCGAGAGGAGTCGACCTCGAAGTCCTCAACGGAAAATGCTTCAAAATCAAGAAAGAGGCATAAGAAGAGGAGACATGAGTCCCGACGTCACTGGGGAAAGGAGTCGGACTCGAGATCGAAGTCGCCAAAGAAGGTTCGATCGAAGGTGATCCCACCGCAGGAAGCTTCGAATCGGGAAGGTGAGGCTTCGTCTTCGGAGTCGCAGGTGCAGTTGCCGGCTCCGGCTTCCGATCCGTCTACGGCGCCGTCCACGGCCCCGGCTTCCGATCCGTCTCCGGCGCCGTTCCCGGCCCAAGAGGAAGAAGTTCAGGTGGAAGGGGAATCTGTGCCTGTGGAGGAGCCGGATTCGTTCCCACCTCAAGTCCAGCCTGAGGGTGTTCAGCCACCTTTTCCTGCCCCAGGCCAAGACCCATCGGCGTTTTTGAATGCAATGTATGGCGTCTTTACGAGGGCTTGGTACCCCTCTGGAGCACCTTCGGGTCCCATGGGTCCACTGGCCTACAATTTGGGGGTGCCACACTCCTATGCCCCGGCTCCATTTATGCCGTTTATGCCGGCCCGACGCTGCCTTGGCAATACACATCTCCGCCGACTTCAAGACGACCTCGAGTACAACCCACTGGGCCATCTGATTCGATACCGACGTCTGTTCCGGCTCCGTTGGAGTCGATGGTGGATCCAGTGGAGAGGCGTGTTAAGGAGAGGTCCAGGAGGGAGGCACAACGCCTTTTGGAGGAGCAGAGATATGTTGACTCTCATCCTGATGTGGAGGAAGGTGAACTAGAAGAAGATTGCTTTGAAGACCTGGCAGATGCTAGTGGCCTGGATTTTTCCCCGTAACCATCAGGTTCTGATGCACCTTCAAAGGACGTCCAGCCTTATCATGTAGTAATGAGGAAGGCTGCGGGACTTCTTAATTTGACTTTGTCAACAGTTGAATTTAAGTCTAATCTTCTTACTGAGGTTCTACACTTGCCTAGTTCGGTGGTGGAACCGTTGCTTCCGTTTAATGAGGCTTTAACAGAGCCTATTATGGAGGTGTGGAAAAAGCCTCTAACTGCTCCGGCTGTTTCCAAAAGTGTGGCAAGACGATACAGGGTTGCACCAGAAGACCCTGCCTTTTTAACATCTCATCCTTCTCCTGAGAGCCTGGTCATTCAGGCAGCATGTTCAAAGAAGTCTTTGAGTGCGTTTCCCCAAGTGCCTGGGGCTAAGGAGCCCAAGAAACAGGATCTGGTGGCCAAAAAGACTTTCTCCTCTGCAAGTATGGCATTGAAGTCCACTAATGCCACTTGTCTCATGGGGAGATATGTGCACGCACTTATGGATTCAATGCGTTCTTTGGCTCCTAAGGTTCCTGATGGAAGTAGGAGTGATTTTGAGGAAGTGTTGTCTGACGCTCAAGCGGCGGCACGCCAAGTAATGCAAAGCGGATTGGGCACTGCTGATTCTGTGCCTCGCATCATGGGCACTGCGGTTGCCACAAGAAGGTCGGCTTGGCTAAAATCATCTGACTTTTCTGCAGATGTTCAAGCAGCTTTATTGGATCTGCCATTTGATGGTGTTGGTCTCTTTGGCAAAAAGGCCGATACTGCCTTAGAGAGGTTTAAGGGCAGTAGAGCTACTGTCAAATCTTTAGGTCTCCAGATCAGAGGTTCTTCGGCCAGGAGATTCAGAGGTTTTGGACGCTCTTCCTTTCGCAATTATCAACAAGGTCAGCAGCAGCAACAACAACAGCGCCAGCAGAATGCCTTGTACAGATTTTACAGGGGAAAGCAAAGAGCTCGTCCTCGTGGACGTCAGGCCTCTTCCTCCTACGCCTCCTCCAACCCCCCAGCCACAGAAAAGCAGCCCTAAATCTGCCATTCAGGATCATGCGGGTCCGGTGGGGGGTCGGCTTACCCACTTTCTACGGGATTGGGAATCTGTTACATCAGATCTTTGGGTTCTCAATCTCGTAGAAAATGGGTATGCCCTTCCCCTTCGGGAATTCCCTCCCAATTACCCTGCTTGCCAAGGTTTCTGCACGGAGGAACATCTGTTGCTTCTACAGGAGGAAGTGCCGACTCTATTAAGAAAGGGTGCAATAGAGGTGGTTCCAGAGCAGGAAACGGGTCAGGGATGATACTCCCGGTATTTCCTGATTCCCAAAAAGGATGGTAGACTTCGTCCAATCCTGGATCTCAGGATCTTGAATCTCTATCTGAAACAAGAGAAATTCAAGATGCTCACCCTTGCGCAGGTTCTTCAAGCGGTGCTGGAATAAGACTGATGGTGTCGCTTGACTTGCAGGGTGCGTATTTTCACATCCCAATCCTGAATTCGCACAGGAAGTATCTCCGTTTTTACGGTGGGGTCGCAACACTATCAGTTTGCGGTCCTTCCTTTTGGTCCTTCCTTTTGGAATTACTACTGCGCCTAGAGTCTTTACCAAGGTGATGGCGGTGGTGGCAGCACATCTCATTAGGTCAGGGATTCCAGTATTCCCCTATTTGGACGACTGGCTGATCAAAGCAGAGCCGTCTGAGAGTGCTCCAAGATCTGCAAGAGACAACCCAGTTGTTGTACAGGTTTTTCGATAAATGTACCCAAGTCTCATTTGGTGCCCTCCCAGTGCATCCTGTTCATAGGTGCTGTACTGGACTCAACTGTATGTCGTGCATTCCCTTCTCATCAAAGGATTCGCGACATTCAGGTAATGATAACTTTATTTTAAAACTAGCAGCCCGTCCCGGCGTTGCCGGGGGGCAGAAGGGGGCTGGGGGCTGCTTTTAAAGTATTAGTGTAGTCCCGGCCGGAAGCCCGCCCCCCCGCCCTCCCGCCCGCCCCGACATCCCGCCCGCCCCGACATTGCTTGCACCGCTGCCCTCCCGCCTGCCTCCCGCCCGCCTCCAGCCCGCCCCGGCGTTGCCCGGGGGCAGAAGGGGGCTGGGGGCTGCAATTTGAAAATTTCTTTAGTCCCGGCCGGGCCCCCCGCCCGCCTCCCGCCTCCCTCCTTACCTAAGTCGCGCTCGTACGCCCGCCTCCCTCATGTGAGAAGGTGGCCTGATATGCAGTGCTCACTATTCTAGTGAACACTATGTATCAGTCCAGCAACCCTTATTGATGATTGGTTGTAAGTCAACCTTATAGACCAGCTATCCTAGTAGCGTGGATACGAGCAGTCTAAGGCTAAAGACTCGAGAGGGCGTGTTAAGCCAGCTGTTATACCACACATATACCCCTTGAACACCAAGTGAAAGGACACCACACAAGTGTTATGAAAATAAACAGTTATTTATTAAGAATCACAACAGCCCTGTACTCTTTATGAGGACTGGGTACTAAGCACAAACCAAAACTCTTACAAAAATACTTAAGTTAGCACAGTATATACAAATGCCCGAGGGGCACGGAAAACCATATACTCTGAAAGTGGAATGCGAAATTCCTAGCAGGTAAGTACAGTACTAATAGCTTTTGGAATCGCTAGGACTTGACTAGGGAATCGTTAGATTACTTCTAGGAGGCCTAGGGGACTCGGGTGCAGTGTGTGCACTCTCACGCGAGATGCGGACAAAAGTCTATGGTAGCTAGGAATTAGAAAGTTAGTGTTCTCGGGCGAACCCGACCTGGTAGGGAGAAAACGAAAGTAGATTCTGACCCTTGGATAGTGAGGCTATGCTGGGGCACCGAAATGCCGAAGTTACCTAGCCCAGGGGCTGCAGCTGCATAGGTCTGAAAAGACGTCGGGAATCCTCGTAGACGGACCAGGAGCCGGAAGAAAAGATGCTGGCCGGTGACCAGTGAAGAAAGTTCAGTTGGATCCAAGCCTGGATCTCGAAGATAGATGACACCTGAAAGCAGAGGGGACCAAGTTCGAGACTACTAGCCAGTAGTCAGTGGGCACCAGGAGGGCACCGGATGGTAGCCACCTCGACAAGGTGAGTGGGTGACGCTTGAGCTCGAAGATCTCACGGACCAGGAGGCGTTGTCGGCGACCAGGATGGAGGATCGAGCTGTCCCACGAAGATAGAAGCTGTCGGCGTCGCTGGACCCAGGATTGGGCAACAAAGCCTTGGCAAATTCAAGCCCACGCGGTGGACCTAAAATGGCGTCTGGAGTGGACCAGGAGGGTCCGGGGTGCCTCTCTTGAAGAAGGAAGCAAGGGCCAGCCTGGAGCAACCAGACCAGCAGCAGAGATGTCGTCGGGCGTCGTTCAGAAGGCCACAAGCCAGCCGGCTAGTAGCCAAACAACGCGGTGCACAGCAAACAGCAGAAGGGCCCCACGCAGATCGTGGAGATGCAGGGAGGCTGACCTTGGGTGCTGGAGCTGCGCAGGGTCGGGGCTTCTCGGACCCCAAAGCACTCACCAGTGGAGGACACGGTGGGCTTGCAGTAAAGATGTCGTGCAGTCTTGGCGATCGTCGGTCCCTCGAGGTCTCGTCGCACTCACGGTTCTCAGCTTGGCTGTAGAGGTGAGTAGAGGTCAGAGGTGCCAGGGAAGCCGGGTCTCGTCGAGCTGGGTCGTCGGATTCGTGAAGAAAGACTTGCAGCAGACCGCAGTGTTCTTTAGGATGGTGCCCGCTTGATGCAGGGTGACTACTCCTTAGCCACAAGGGAGAATCTTGAAGAAGAAATCGTGAAGTCCTTTCGAAGAAAGTGGTATCTTGATTCCAAAGATGATCTAATTTGAACAGGGGGCCCGCTCCTATCTTTATACTAAAAAAGGGGGCTGACCCGGTGACTAGGTCCTGCCTATGGGTGGGACCAGGAGGGGGGTGGTTACACCCCTCTCCCCTGCCGGACTTCCCCAGGTCAGGGGCTGGTGTGCCCCTGGAACTGGTTCTGACCGGCCTATGCGTAGTGAGCACCGGGGTGCCACTCAGCAGTCACCTTCCTGAAAAGCCCTGCCTACCCAGGATACACAAAACCATGTCTGGGACGGTGCTAGCACCGCCCCTGACAGGAAACCCTTTGTCCAGGCTCCCCTCACTGGGAGGACTCCCAGCTGCAGGGGGTCAGACTCGTGTCTGTGGTGGCAGCATCCATTTTGTGGAGCTGAGGCTTTGCTTAACTTTAACCGGGGTTCACAGTTACATACATGTCGTGTCCCTCTAGAAGGGTGGAATGCTAACCCCGTCGCCAGAATTGGCGAGGGGTTAGTATTCCAATTCGTATGACACCTTACTCGGCATGTTTTGATAAAGCAATACCAAAGATAGCATTTAACCGCGAGGATTATAATGCACTTAAGAGTATATGGTATGCGATATCATGGAACAGCTATTAGGACTTGGTTCCGCAAGCTGCAGACAGGCTCAGCTCATGCCAGAGCACCATCTCACATGATTCCAAGCACTCTGCCTTCAGGATTGTCAAGGCCTGCCATAGGAGTGACTGATAGGAATCTGTGTGTCCATTTTAGGGTTAGGTATAGGTATACTACACCTACAGCAAAGGGTGATTACACGACTTTGCCCCAGCTGTCATGCAGCCAGTTGTGTCAAATTTAGGAGGCCAGCCAGGGGTGGCATAATACATGCTGCAGCCCCTGGCAGCCCTGGGTACACCCATGCCCTGAGTTACAGGGTCTGATAGGGTGGCCCAGTATCAATTGGAAATGCACCTAGGGTACATGGAATCCATTTTAAAGAGAGAGCAGTAGGCCTGGGGTCCTGATTGGCAGGATCCCAGGTTGACTATGTCCAAAACCAGCTAAAACACAGGGCAAAAAGTTGGGGGCAACCATAGTCAGGATGTACCTTCCTACACTCCTTACCTCAGTCGCGCTCGTACTTAGCCCCCACGCCAGCCCCAACATTGCCCCTCTCGCCTTACCTGAGCCGCCGCGCCACTCGTCACTCCTCGCTAGGCCACTAACTCTGCAATGTAATCTAAGATTTTGCCACTTTCACTTATAGGTGTGTTAGATCAAAATGATGGGGCTCATATATAATTTGGTGGGTCTTCTGCCAGGCTGTCAGATTTACAGAGGCCATGACTTCTGCTGCCCTCTGAGAAGACCTCCCACCATACTTCGAGATGAGGACGGGTCCTGACTGCCTTCAGCGGAGTCACCACTTTGGTGGCTCCATTGAAGGTAGGCCAGTGCGGCCGCATGATGCGCCAGCATCTCCCATGCTCTTCGATTAGGCCGTGGGCGGCAGATGCATTGGCTGCCACGGGCGGCCTAATGCCTGGCTATGCCACTGTGTTCTTTCTGCCTTAAGTGAAGCTGCCTCTGCGACGGCACCACTGAAGCAAAGTGAGCACCTTGCTTAATGCTGTGGCTTAATGCTTTTGCTCTCTTTCAAGAATAAATCGCCAAAGCGAGAGCGTATTTTTGGGGTTACTAAAAAAGTATTTGTTGCAATGTAATAATCGGGCCACTCTCTCTGGTTATATTGCATTTTAGCATGATGTTTCTATCTGTTTCAAACTAACCGTGTGTCCAAAAGCTGCTTTTAAAACATATATTTAGATTCTAGAACGAGGACATGAAATGTATTTGCCTCTGACCTTTAGCAAAAAAGATCACATGGACTCCTTCCAATGAAATCGGAAATCTAACACTTACAGGCTTTAGCCATCCCAGGTTGACATTTTTAATCCACAAAATTGGAAACGAAAGCTTTCATATTTATTTTCAAAAGACCATTTTCAAAAGTTAACATATAAGACGGAATATGTAATTCAGAGTTCGTTTTTAAACGGTTGTCTTTCCCTTCTGCACTAATTGATTTGCTTTTTGTTTTAAACCCTGTTGCATTGAAATAACGGGCTTAAAGGTATAAAAAGCAACAGGCGTAAAGATAATGTAAAAGAAAGCAATACGCATGCAGAGTTTAGGCGGGTGTTCCAGGTCTGAAGGGGAAGCTCGAAGTGTCAGGTATGTCGTCAATTAGCTAGCGCGCTTTGTGTTCTGGCAGTGCTGGGGGAGTTGAACGTTTTAATGAAACCGTGTGCTTTGTTTTCTGCCTGACTGACTGGTTGATTACCCCTGCCCCATTCATGCTCGAGGTCTGTGCCTTGCATTTAAAGAGAAAGTGGATGCAGCAGGTCGGGGAAAATGTTCTTAAAAAAAAAAATATGCGGTGTTCTTTAAAGACAAATGCGACTGCACTGCACTCGTCACTCCTCGCCGCACGTCGGCCCTCGTCCCCGCTCCTCCCCGCGCGTCATCACGTAGGTGTAGGTCGCGGTCAGCGCTACCTCGCGGCTGGCGCTTGTTTTCGGGGACTACTTTTTTTTTTAAACTTTATTTTTTTAATTTACGTTTATTTTTTATTTTTTGCAGCCTATGTCCGTCTACACACCCTGTGGTTTACAACAATGTATTGGGTGTGTGGATTGGCGCTGTGGTTCCTGAGTTTACCTTGCCAAAAGGTGCAAGTTCTCTCTTTATAATAGTAGTATAGATGGAGCGGTCTTTCCAGTCCTGAAGGTCCTTCGCCTGCTCGGTCTAATGGCTTCTTGCATTCTTTTGGTCAACCATGCACGCTGGCACATGAGGGCACTCCGGTGGTGCCTCCGCAGACAGTGGTATCAGCTCCACGGAGATCTCAAGTCAGTGAGAATCTCCAGAGAAGCTGCAGCGGATCTGACCTGGGGCGTGGAAGGCAACCTGTCTCAGGGGAAGCCTTTTCAACTGCCTCCTCCGGTGGCCACAGTAAAAACGGATGCATCCACTCTAGGGTGGGGTGCTCATCTGAGGGACCTGGAGGTCAAGGGTCTTTGGTCTCCAGAGGAAAGGTTGCCTCATATCAACCTTCTGGAATTGCGGGCGATACGTTTGGCGCTCAAGGCATTCCTCCCTTCCCTTCGCGGTCGGTCAGTCCAAGTCCTGACGGACAACACGACCGCGATGTGGTACATCAACAAGCAGGGAGGAGTGGGGTCGCAGTATCTCAGCAGGGAGGCTCTGCGGCTCTGGTCCTGGGTTCAGGACCATCAGATTTGTCTGATGGCAAATCATCTGGCTGGAGTTATGAACGTTTGTGCGGACACTCTGTCGGCATTTCTCGGCCGACCACGAGTGGGGGCTCCATCCAGAGGTAGTTAACGACATCTTTCAGATGCGGGGAACTCCTCGGGTTGACCTATTTGCCACTCACTAGAATGCTCACTGCCCGTCTTTTTTCAGTATCCGATGCAAGGAGCCTTGGGGGACGCGTTTCAGTTGAGTTGGAGAAGACAACTCCTTTAAGCGTTTCCTCCCATACCTTTGAGTCCTCGGGTTTGGAGGAAGATTCGCCAAGACCGGGCCCAAGTCATATTGGTCGCCCCGGATTGGCCAAGAAGGGTGTGGTACACAGATCTTCTCCACCTCTCCTCTCACCTGCCGCTCCTTCTCCCTCTCAGGGCAGGCCTCCTCTCTCAGATGGAGGGGCAGGTTCTACACCCCCACCTCCAGACATTACACCTTCATGCCTGGAGATTGAACCTGAATTCCTTTTCTCTCCCACACGATGTGGTGGATGTCATATTATCGGCTAGGCTAGGCGTGACTCCACTAAATCCATTTATTCTTACAGATGGTCTAAATTTGTCACCTGGTTTGGAGAGAAATCTGTAGCCCCTTTGAAAGCCCATTTATCTGATATTCTCCAGTTTGCTCTCTTTTTGGCACTATAAGGGCTTTCTGTTTCCACAGTCAAGGATTATCTCTCTGCCTTGTCGGCATTTCTATGTTTGCCGGACTAGCTGTCTCTTTTCAAATCTCCTGTAGTTTTAAGATTTTTGAAGGGTCTCACTAATAAATTCCCTCCTACTCCCTTTATTGTGCCTCAATGGGACTTAAATCTTGTCTTAACATACTTAATGAGTGCTCCCTTTGAGCCCTTACACAAGTGTCCTATGAGGCTTTTGACTTTTAAGACAGTCTTCCTGGTTGCAATTACCTCGGCAAGGAGGGTAAGTGAGCTTCAAGCTCTTAGTTCCAAGCCCCCATTCTTGACCATTCATGCTGAACGAATGGTTCTTAGGACCAGGGCTGCTTTTCTCCCTAAGGTGGTGACTCCCTTCCACCTAGGACAATCCATTACCCTCCCTACCTTTTATCCTCCACCACACCCTTCCAAGGAGGAGGAGAGATTACACCGTCTGGACCCTAGGAGGGCGGTGAGCTGGCTGCAAAAAAGGAAGAGCGGTATATAAAAAACTCTTTCAAGATGGATAATCCTCAGTATAAAGATCTGCTACTCTTTGGCTGGTAAGGAGCCTCCAGAGGGTATAAGGGCTCATTCTACAAGAGCTAAGTCGTCAACCTCTGCTTTGTCTAGAGGTTTTTCTGTAGAGGATATTTGTAGGGCCGCAACTTGGTCCTCCCGCCACACTTTCGCAAAGCATTACTGCTTGGATACCAAGGTGAGGAGGGACGGCCACTTTGCGCGTTCTGTCCTCCAGGATTTTCTGGTATAGGAGTGTGGACACCCTCCACCGGGAGTGGGGACTGCTTTGGGACTCTATTCACAAGGTGAGGAATCCACTGTCAGATGTATCTGTCAGAAGAACAAGTTACTTATCTTCGGTAACACTTTTTCTGGTAGATACAGTATCTGCCTGTGGATTCCTCACTGACACACCCACCCGCCTCCCCATTGTCCACTCTTCTATACCAAAGTAACTGTATTGTATTTATTTTATGGTCAAAGAAAATGTGTTTCAGATGTTTTCTTACATTTGCTTCACACTGTGTGTGTTATCTTGACTATCGTGTACTGTGTCTACTATGTATAAATATATATATATATATATATATACTTTCATTGGTCCGTCCGTGTGCCTCCAAGGCACGGGAAAAAAAGGCGCAACTGATGTCATCACGCCGGCGTGGGCCTATTATGGGCGTCGGTGACGTCAGCGGAGTCGCGTGCGATGCCGTGTCTCTATGACGTCCAAGTCCACGTCGGCGCAAAGCTACAAAAAGAATTTCCGAATGTTGCTGACGCAAGGGGATATTCACAAGGTGAGGAATCCACAGGCAGATACTGTATCTACCAGAAAAAGCGTAACCGAAGGTAAGTAAATTGTTCTTTAGGGGTACCCTGAACCTTCCTTCTTTGGATCCCGATTTGAAAACAAGCAAGAAGATCAAGAAGCTAGAAGACCTGCCACGCAGCTGCTCACCAGAGGACGACACCAACTGACTTGGCCCCAGTCCTACTGGCCTGTTGATCCTTGAACCTCCTCCTGCGAAACTCCGACGCCTTCAGTGGTCAGCAACCTCACAAACCTCTGAGGACCTGAGTGCATTGAGACTTTACCAAGACTGGGACTCCCACGAGCAGTGGTTCTGCTCAAAAAGCAACACCCCTGGTGCCAGCCAGGAACCGCGAATCCAGCGCACACTGCCCCCGCCGAGCTCGGCCCGTGCTTGAGTGGACAAAGACCGTGAGGACGTCCTCCCAGCGATTGTGACCTGAAATCCAGTGCCAAAGCACCCTCTTCGACGAGCCAGACGACGCCTGCAGCCTCACAACCAGGGACCCCACCAACCGCGACCAGCAGAGTGTAATATTTCTCGACCTCAAAAGACACCCCTGCACCCGGCACCCCACCAGCCCCTGTGCCCAACTCCGGGGTGCCTACCTATCCTCCAAGATCCCAACTTACCCCTCAAAGTGTTGGGCGCTCCTGAAGAATCACCGTCCCCGAGCCTGCAGCCTTTGTTCATCTTCCAAGTTCGCCATTGAATAACATTGAACGCCCGACGGCTCAAAAGCACCCCTGCGCCCAGCCACCCGAGTGCCCCTGGCAGTGCACCCTTTGTCCTAATCTACTTCCCCATTTACCCAGCTCCCATAGTCGCGTGGCCTGCTTGCCAGCAGCCACCAACCGAAGGCCCCCTGCTTCTCATAGGATAACATTGGGCCTAACTACCTGTTATGTTATGTTATGTTATGTTATAAAACTTATAGAGCGCTCAGCTGCCGCAGCAAAGTGGCGTCCCGGCGCTATATTGGACAAAATAACACAACCAGAAGAAGGAATCAGACAGAGCAAAGATTAGAGTAGTGGGAACAGAAAGATTTTGATAGCTCTTCGGAAAGACAGTAGGTCCGGTATGGCACGAATGTCAACAGGTAATGTGTTCCAGAGACTTGCTGCCAGGACGCCAAAGGAGCGACCACCCACTCTGGCCTTCCTGAAGCGAGGAACACAGGCCAGAAATTGACCCGTCGAACGCAGTACTCTAGCAGGGGTGTAGTATGTAATTGCCTGTGCAATAATGGGGGGTGATGAGGCCTTTAGGATCTTAAAGACCAGGCACAGAGCTTTGAACTTAATCCTCTGTCCGACGGGCAGCCAATGAAGATCATATATGGTGCGTCTGACAGAATTTGGGCAGGCCTACCAGCATTCTGGCCGCCGCATTTTGCACACGCTGGAGGCGTGTTAGTTCAGCTTGGTTAACGCCCAAAAGAAGCGAGCTGGCGTAATCTACCTCTGCACCCGGCTGCCCCTGTGCCGCTGAGTTTGTACCAACTGTACCTACCTGACCCTGGGAGACCCCGGAGTCTATGCCCCAAACCTTAACTCTGCCTGTCAAGTACTTACCCAAAAGCTGATAACTCACTTTTGTTCCATAGGGTAACATTGACTGGTTTCACTTGGAAATTTTTCTAATTGTGGAGTTTTGCAACTTTAAAATATTCATCCAAAATCAGCCGAGCAACGAATTCCGATTTACTCACCTGTTATCAGGAGAGAACCCAGTGCTGCATGTTTTAGCCCAGCACTGACCCCGAAAAGCAATATTAACCGTACTTACCAGTAACTTGAATTTCCTTCCATAGGAATCCATTGTCTGGTTTTTACCGGAAAAGTTTCTAAGTGTCGATTTTTAAAAACAACAAATATTCCTTAAAAATTTCCTGTATGGGAGGAGCTACGCAACGATTCAAGATGGCCGCGTAAGCTTCCGGCTCCGTCGGCGGCCCGAATATCCTGCTATTCATCCTGTACCGCCACCGGGCGCCTGGGTGTATGAAGTCTGCCTGACACCGTTGGTGCAATCCCGGTCTTCCTAACTGCTTGGGTGACAGAGTTCTGTCGTGTTTTGTTCTGGGCCTATTCCAGGGCTGCCGCCGGAACCTCGTTTTCCTGCCCACCCAGATTGCAGTCGATCAACAGCGGCTGTGAGTCCGGGGTCTAGTCCGGTCCTCCGACTTCGGATTATGAGACTTTGCATCGCAATCCAGTCTTTAATAGGCGACGAAGATATGTTATCGTGACGGACGGCGATCATCCTGAGACGCGGTCCGGGGACGCCGCCCGGAGATCTTGTTGGGGAGACGAGGTCGGAGGGCTGTCCCCCGCGGCCGAAGAGGACGTAGTGTTTGCCGGTGGTGAGAGCGCCCCCAGTTTACATCTGCTCTGTGTGTGCCTGGAGCCTCGGAAGTGAGTCCGGGGCTAGAGTCCTGCTTCGTCCCTGTGGCCCGGTGGATGGAGGGGACGGATGACGCACCATTGTTGGGGTCCATCATGGCCGCCATAGGGGCGCTCCATACCCAGCTTACCGTCACGTATGACCGACTCGTGGAAAATCTGGAAAATATTCGCCTGGGACAGGACGACGACCCTGTGACATGTGACCAACATCCTTTGATACCGGTGGAGGACTTGACCCATCGTTCTGAGGTTCCCGAACGGCGACCTGCCTTGGCTCATTTGGATTCTTTTGGCCCGATTTATTCTGCACCCGCAACTACCAATGGTTTTCCCTACGTGCTCCCTGCCCGGCGGACCTTCGCTGCCTATGATCCTGATCACAGTGGAAAGTCCTTCCGAAACTATTTGAGAAGTTGGCCTTTCCCTTCCATCTTGCCCAGCTGGTTCTGTGGACGCCGCCATTTTGTGCCTGGTCCTTGTTCGGATTTAGCTGCCCCGCACCTCCGCAGACATTTTGACTGTCTCCTGCCTATCGTGCTTTGGAGGACATGGGGCTCTACGCGGAGTCGCACTGCCAGGGCTAACTTCATCTGGTATCCTGCTTTGACACGTCACCATTGCTTCGACCGGACTGCTGTATTCTTTCCCTCGCAATTGTCACTTGGGCGACATATGTCTTAATGCGGATTTGAACTCGCCTGGGCTCTCACTGTGAGGTGGTTAGTCTTGGTTGATGTCCTCCCCAGCTGGACGCTTGATTCTTGCTTCTAATGGTTGGTTGATATGCTTTAGGGAGGTCACCAATGGTGGAGGGTAAGAGTGTCCGGGAGTGTGTTTGTCTCTCTCCTCCTCCACTTTATATTTTTCACTTCTGTGGGGCAGTTCTTGGGCGACAGGCACGCTGCTATTGGGGTTGGCCGTAGCCATTACAGGTGTGCAGGGTGGTAGGGGGGGGGGGGGGAGGGGGGTTTGTTGTTTAAGTTTGTTTTGTTCTATGGTCCTTTTCTTTTTTAGGTTTTGCCTGGCGAAAAGATGCGCTCTGCGCATCTTTTTCGCGCAGGTGAAAACCTAATGAGTATTGTAGTGTACTTTTGAACGGCCCCCGTCATTTATTGGCTAGCTCCATAAATGGAGCCTAGCCATTGGACGATGGGCCTGTCCGTCAATGCCGGACCAGATTCGGGGGCGTTCCCGAGATTTTTTGGCTTTTGGCGACGTCACGCGACGTCAGCCAAAAGCCAGGAAAGCCCCCGAATCTGGTCCGGCATTGCCAGCACCTGCCTTCCTGCTCCTGATTGGTGAAGCTGCGTGGACGTCACTGCTGGTCCGCGAGGGAGCCCACTCCTCGGGAAACTTCGACGCCCGCCTGCCTGAGCTAGAGACGGGCCGCCGCGCTGCCCGCGGCGACCCGGAAGTGACTAGCCGGCCGGCCAATCCTAGCGCGGCCGGCCGGAAGTGCCCGCCCCCCGGGGGAAGAAGGAAGACGGCAAGAAGTATGGCGGCCCACGCGGGGCTCCCGTGGCCTGGAGGGAGCCCCGGGAGATGCGGAGGACGTTGCCGGTCTCCCATGCCGAAGAGGGAGACCGGAGAAGTGCCCAAGAGATTGCCGCCGTCGACGTTGCCGGTCTCCCATGCCGAAGAGGGAGACCGGAGAAGTGCCGCCGTCGCAAGGTGCAGGTGAGTCGATTTTGTTTTTTTATTTGGGGCTAGGAGAGGCTCCCTCCCGTACCCGTGGCAGCAGTGGGTGTGGGGGGCACGCAGGAGTGTTGAGGTATGCCCCTGTGGGTGTGGTGAGGTGCCGCTCTCCTGGGTGGGGAGGGAGGTCTGACTCTTATGTCCCTGGGGGCTCGGCTCTAGCCGGGCATAGACGGGAGACGCTGACGGTTTTCAGACCCTCTGCCCCATCGGGCACACTGCGTGGTGGTGGTTGGGGGACTGCAGAGCGCTCACTACCGGCAGCCGCAGAGGTGTGGAGAGTCCCGTGTTGTGTGTGTCCCTCTGTTTCTCGTGCTCCCACTGACAGTCCCGCGCTGTTTCCGTGCCCGCCGCTTTCCGTGCCTTCCCTCCTCGTCCCGCTCTGCTGCGGGGCCGTGCGAGGCTGCTGCCGCTCTCCTGGGTGGGGAGGGAGGTCTGACTCTCTTATGTCCCTGGGGGCTCGGCTCTAGCCGGGCATAGACAGGAGATGCTGACGGTTTTCAGACCCTCTGCCCCATCGGGCACACTGCGTGTTGGTGGTTGGGGGACTGCAGAGCGCTCACTACCGGCAGCCGCAGAGGTGTGGAGAGTCCCGTGTTGTGTGTGTCCCCCTGTTTCTCGTGATCCCACTGACAGTCCCGCGCTGTTTCCGTGCCCGCCGCTTTCCGTGCCTTCCCTCCTCGTCCCGCTCTGCTGCTAATGAATTAAAAGTGAGTATTTCCAAAGAGAAAATGTATTTAGCGTGAGAGAATATCAAACAATTTAAAACGTCAAAGAGAGTCGTTTTCATCAGTTTCCACATTCTTAGTACTAGGTCTGGTGGTGATTTGATCCTGTGATTTCCTGGAGTGAGCATGCGTGACTTGCCTTGGAGCAGTAGATGTATTTTAATTGCGCGTTATGTAATATGTACGTGGGGTTGGAGTGGCTGCGAGTGACTTGTATTTATATAGCGCTTACTACTCCCGACGAGGCGCTGATGTAAAATACACGTCCACATCTACCCTAGCAGGAGGCGAGATGATTACAGCGACTGCTTCCCAGAGTTGTCAATCACGCCATAATGTTTATAGAAGTGAAAAGTCAATGTGCAGTTGTTTAATTTGACACGACTCGGGTTCAGAAAGTGCAGTTGCTGGAGGGGACAGATAAGTAGCTGTGCTCCATGTCAGCCTGTCTCGCTCCACCTGCTTCACTAAACGCTTTCCTGATGAGAGAGAGATTTGTTTAAATACCAGGATAATTGCCGGCCGCAGCACCCTTGCCGTGTAATGCCTTGTACTACATCTGTGTTAGCAGTCGCCTCAGGCTGTTGTTTTTTTTTTTGCAGGGGACGGGATTTGTACGTTCATGCCCATTACGCCGTATTGCTTTTCAAAGGCAACTGTTGCAGAGCCAAGTGGGCTGTTGAAAATTGTGTTTTCTCCACCTCTGGAACAGTAAAAAAAAAAATCTTTAGATCTAGTCTTAAACGTTTCTCGCGGCATTCCCCTTTCCGCTTCCTTGTTTTTCATACCCCCAGCATTCCACTGTTGGAAGCCAGATTTTACATTTAGCTTCTTGGTTTTCTTTATCTTTGTGTTATAAGATCGACTCTTGAAATGTTATCAATCTTGCAAACACATTTTCAGTAGAGCATGTTATGCTCACATTTTTGCATTTACGTTCAGAAAGTATACTGTTTGATTTTTACATGCATAACTGCAAAAACAAAATTCCATTGGTGTATTTATTACATTCGGTGAAGAATGTTATGATTGCTTTCACTATCCTTATAGTATTTAGTTATTGGAAAAATGAAAGATGTAACTTACCTTTTTATAAGTTACTTTTTGAGGCAGGCACCAACCACAGTAGATTGAGAACTTTCCTTCGGCCATTACGAATGTTGGCATTGATTTTATATAGTGTGGACATGGCCTGGAGGCATCAGAGCACTTTACAAGAAAACAGTCCCCAAACAGTCGTATGAGCACATTACAGATACAACCTAGGAAGGATTACAAGCAGGTGATCTACAGTACGTGGGTTATAGGCGGTATGCGACTACAGTTCCAAACAATCCATACAGGAGTAAATGTGGGATCCAATAATGGAAAAAATTGAAGGAATATATTTTTTAGAGCTACCGGACAGGCTTCAGACACAGAGAATTGCCTGGGATCCAAGCACTGCTTCCCTGGTCTTATAGGGACTGGTTACAGTTATGAAGTACAGGCGTTGGTTTCAAGGATCCCTGTGCTGTTTTCCCAGGCCAGCTGTTTGCTGCACTCTCGCAGCCTTCCCTCTCGCGGCCTGCCCTCTCGCGGCCTGCCCTCTCGCGGCCTGCCCACTCCCAGCCTGTTCTCTCCCAGCCTGTCCCCTCCCTGCCTTTTCTCAGTCTGTCCTCTCGCAGCCTGTCCTCTCGCAGCCTGTCCTCTCGCAGCCTGCCCACTCCCAGCCTGTTCTCTCCCTGCCCTTTCCCAGCCTGCCCTTTCCCAGCCTGCCCTTTCCCAGCCTGTCCTCTCCCAGCCTGTCCTCTCCCAGCCTGTCCTCTCCCCAGCCTGCCCTCTCCCAGCCTGCCCTCTCCCAACCTGCCCTCTCCCAGCCTGTCCCCTCCCTGCCCTCTCCCAGCCTGCCCTCTCCCAGCTTGTCCCCTCCCTCTCCCAGCCTGCCCTCTCCCAGCCTGTCTCCTCCCTGCCCTCTCCCAGCCTGTCCTCTCCCTGCCTGTTGTCTTGTCCCGGCGGCAGCAGGCAGGAGCGTGCACTGCGTCCCCGAAGTAACAGCCCTAAAGCAAACAAGAAGTACGCCCCCCCTCCCACCAATCCCTGTTAGGTAGTGGAAACTGTCCAAACTGGGGTGCAGACAGCCCCTCTCACTTTTCGGCCTGGTACCACTGCACCAACCGCACTACTTCCCTACTGACCGTTCTCCACTTCAGCCCCGTCTAAATTACAATTCATGCTTGTGACCCTTTTGCCTGCTTGTGCTTGTTTTCATGACCCTGGTGCCTGCTTGTGCCTCCGTGTGCCCATGTTGCCTGCTTGTGCCTCCGTGTGCCCCTGTTGCCTGCTTGTGCCTCCGTGTGCCCCTGTTGCCTGCTTGTGCCTCGGTGTGCCCCTGTTGCCTGTTTGTGCCTCGGTGTGCCCCTGTTGCCTGCTGGTGCCTCTGTGTGCCCCTGTTGCCTGCTGGTGCCTCCGTGTGCCCCTGTTGCCTGCTGGTGCCTCCTTGTGCCCCTGTCGCCTGCTTGTGCCTCCTTGTGCCCCTGTCGCCTGCTTGTGCCTCAGTTTTCGTGCCCCTGTTGCCTGCTTGTGCCTCCGTTTTCGTGCTCCTGTTGCGTGTGCCCCTGTTGCCTGCTTGTGCCTCTGTGTGCCCCTGTTGTCTGCTTGTGCCTCTGTATGCCCCTGTTGTCTGCTTGTGCCTCTGTGTGCCCCTGTTGTCTGCTTGTGCCTCTGTGTGCCCCTGTTGCCTGCTTGTGCCTCTGTGTGCCCCTGTTGCCTGCTTGTGCCTCTGTGTGCCCCTGTTGCCTGCTTGTGCCTCAGTGTGCCCCTGTTGCCTGCTTGTGCCTCTGTGTGCCCCTGTTGCCTGCTTGTGCTGTGTTGGTGTGTGTGGAGGGCTCTGTGTGGCTGTGTGTGTAGGAAGCTTTGTGTGGCTGTGTGTGTGGGGGGCTCTGTGTGGCTGTGTGTGTGGGGGGCTCTGTGTGGCTGTGTGTGTGGGGGGCTGTGTGTGCGGGGCTCTGTGTGGGGGTGTGTGTGGGGGTGTGTGTGGGGGGCTCTGTGTGTGTTTGTGTGTGTCATTTGCGATAGATAAAGCTAGTGGCATTGTAAATGACAATGCCATTTATTTATGTTAAAAAAGCATAAATAAAAATAATGTCAAGAGCAATGCCAATAGCTCTAACTTTAACAAAGGCAAAACCATTGCATTGTAAATGCTTGTTCTGTCTGTTCTTGGGAGGGTACTCTGTCTCTCCAGTAGGGTTGGCGGCTTCTTTTAACTCTTCTCCTTTTTAGGTCTCGGCTAAACGCGCGGAAGCGCGTTGTCGCCGAGAACTTATTGTTAGCGAGCGTGCTTCCCAGGAGACACTCCTGGCCGCGCGCATCCCCTTGGAGGGCGATTTGAAACGCGCATGCAATCGCGCTCGCTGTGGGCAGCTGCTGTCGTGCATTCACACAGGCACACACCAGCGCCCATGCACGCACTTGCTCATACTGTGCCATGCTTCAAGGAAGTAAAAATAATGTGGACAGAACGAATAAAAAGAAGTTAAACATGAATGCTAAAGCTGTGATGGGCACTAAAAATCGAAAAGCTTAAATCAGATGTGTGAAATAATACCATACCGAAAAAACCCTGACAAAATAACATGTGCATGAAAGCCAAAAAATGAAAAGCAAGTGTTTACCTGTGGATGCAGTCCGTGCGAAGCATTAATACAAATGTTTACATGCTGGCTTATGTGTTTAATCAAACGGAGAAGAGAGGATAAAAGCACAGTGCTAGTGCAATGAGTGAAACAAAACTGTGCTTATATGTCCTCCTAGATCCAACACAGTCTTACATCGTAGGTGCCAAGAAATATATGAGAGTACCTACATACTGCATCCGGCCGTGAAGGGCATTTACACTACGGAAGGGAGAATGCAGAGTAGTGAGTGCAGAGTAGTGAGTAGTGAGTGCAGAGTAGTGAGTAGTGAGTGCAGAGTAGTGAGTGCAGAGTAGTGAGTAGTGAGTGCAGAGTAGTGAGTGCAGAGTAGTGAGTGCAGAGTAGTGAGTGCAGAGTAGTGAGTGCAGAGTAGTGAGTGCAGAGTAGTGAGTGCAGAGTAGTGAGTGCAGAGTAGTGAGTGCAGAGTAGTGAGTGCAGAGCAGTGAGTGCAGAGCAGTGAGTGCAGAGCAGTGAGTGCAGAGCAGTGAGTGCAGAGCAGTGAGTGCAGAGCAGTGAGTGCAGAGCAGTGAGTGCAGAGCAGTGAGTGCAGAGCAGTGAGTGCAGAGCAGTGAGTGCAGAGCAGTGAGTGCAGAGCAGTGAGTGCAGAGCAGTGAGTGCAGAGCAGTGAGTGCAGAGCAGTGAGTGCAGAGCAGTGAGTGCAGAGCAGTGAGTGCAGAGCAGTGAGTGCAGAGCAGTGAGTGCAGGTGCAGAGTGCTGTGTATTGGCAATGTAAATGACAATGCCATTTATTTATGATTTAAAGAAAAAAAAAGAAATGTCATGAGCAATGCCAATAGCTCTACCTTTAATAATGCCGAGACCATTGCATTGCAAATGCTTGTTCTATCAGGCATCTCCACTTGCCTATGCCTTTCTGTCATTAGAGGGTGGGTTTATGGGATTTTGCTCTGCTACATTGCTTGCTGCTGTGTTGCCTGTTGCTCTGTGGCTGCCTCGGCGACCATATTGTTCGCATAGATGTGTGAGTCTCACCTGATTTGGATTGCTTTGCGGGGTACGTCCCCCCTAATCTCTTTTTTCTTCACCTGAATGGTGTGACGCCTTTGAGATAGCCGTCGCTACTTCTTCATCATAATAAAAAAACGAAAACCTAATGTATCCTCTTGCCCTGGGGTGCCCATGACCACGTGTGGTAGTCGTATTGCTTATCCTTTTTAATTGATTGTTGTTCGTCTCCTGGCTTCTTTGATTCGTTTGCGGATGGCCCCTGTGGTTGTGGGCCTGCGCATGTAATAACTTGCATATCTCAATAAAGGTTTTCAAAAAAAAAAAGAAAAAAAATTCCTGTATGACTTTAACACATTCTTTCAACTGTTTACAGGCGATACACCAGTGCTGGATCCAAGATCCAACCGTGAGTAAGAGAAAGTAACAATATCTGAAAGACACGTTAGTGATAGCTTCCTTACCTTAGAATATCCCCAGGCGTCAGACTGGATCCGGAAAATTTTTGCGTAGCAATACCCCTGCGCGTCGGTAGGCGTCGTCTGCGGCTCCGCGTCCGTCGTCGGCGTCGTTAGCGCCGGAATGACGCCGTCTGAGTACTTAGACGCCGCCCATGCGCGCTGACGTCAGTTCTTCTTTTTTCCGCGCCAGCTAGCGCAGATCCGGAGAAGCTCTACCCCTAGTCATTTTTTTACTAAACTTTTGATCTTTTTGATCATTCTTTTTCTTCGAGTCTTCGACTCTATCCCTGCCGGTAGGGATGCCCGGGTTCAAACCCTGCTCGAAGTGCGACCGACTGATGTCGGTCACGGACCCCCATCGCCGGTGCCTGAAGTGCCTAGGCCTCGATCACAACGACCGCACCTGCTCCGACTGCCGGGCCCTGACGTCGAAGGCTAGGCGGGAGCGGTCCTGTAAGCGGCTCGAGCTCCAGGAGTCGGGCCCGCGCCACTCCAGGTCCCGGTCCCACGGGAGGTCGAGGGACAGGTCGCGAGGTCGGAGTCATCGCAGCTTTGGGAGTGGACATCGGTCGTCAGGCTCCAAGTCCTCAGGTAAGAGGCATGAGAGGTCGGAGCGACGTCATCGATCCTCCGACCCACCCCGACGCTCGCACGATGCGGCCTGGGGCTCGGGCGACACCGCCCACACGGCTCCGCGAGAGTCTCAAGCGTCGACGCCTGCCCCACACCTTCGGGTCCCTGGGCACGGCGCGACGCCGGAGGAGATCGAGCGGTACCTCATGGCCATGAGGTCCCTCCCTCCTCAGTCGGGTTCCGTGGCACCTTCGGGCCCAATGGTCCCGTCTGGAGGCCCTAGCGGGTCGGGTGCTCTGGCCCCAACGCCGCCGGGATCCGCTTCCTGGTCCGGGTCGTCGCCGGACGACCTCACGACCTCGCCGGCCCCACGGGTGTCGCCCCCGGCGCCCGCTGTGGACGCCGACCCCAATGTTCCTTACGGTCCGCTTCCGACAGCCTATGGAGGTTTTTATTTCCACGAGGTGGCACGTCTACTAATCCTGTTTAACAGGTAACGGGTGACGAGGAGGATTGGGAGGGGTCTGAGGACCCTCTGGCACTGGAGTGCCAGTTTCAACAGGACTGGACTTATGAGCTTGGGGAGGCCAGTGGTCTTGACACGTCGCCAGACACTGGATTTACCTCGCCTCTGACTGTGGCTTCGGAGGAGGGGTCTACATATAGTGTAGTGTTGACAAAGGCAGCCAAGGCCTTACACCTTGGGCTCCCCGTCGCGGCCTTGAGGACTAACCTCCTCACTGAGGTCCTCAAACCGCAGTCCAGCTCCAGCGAGCCTCTGCTGCCGTTCAATGAGGCCTTGTGTGACATTCTTGTGGGCACTTTGTCCAAGCCCGCCACAGGCCCGCCTGTGGATAGGAACGTGGCCAGACGCTACCGCCCGGCCCCGGGCGACCCATGCTTTTTGTCCACCCATCCCACCCCCGAGAGCCTGGTCATCCAGGCCTCCAATTCCCAGACCGCATTCCCGTCGGCCCCGCCCGACCGGGAATCCAAGATATACGAACAGTTCGGGAAGAAGGTTTTCTAGTCTGTAAGCTTAGGGCTGCGGTCTGTAAATACCGCCTGTCTCTTGGGCCGCTACACCCTCACTTTGTGGGACACGGTTGCGGAGGTGCTGCCACAATGCCCGGAGGAGGTCGGGCTAAACTCGCCCAAACCCTTGCGGAGGGCAGAGATGCAGCGCGTTATTCCATCCGGTGTGGGCTGGATACAACGGACTCACTGGGCAGGGCAATGGCAACGATGGTGGCGGTTCGATGCCACGCCTTGTTGAGGTCCGCCAATTTCTCGGCCGATGTCCAGGCCACACTTCTGGACATGCTGTTCGATGGCCGTCGCCTCTTCGGCGACAAGGCAGACCATGCGCTGGAACGTTTTAAGGACTCCAGGGCTACGGCCAAGTCCTTGGGCCTCGCGGCCGCTCGCCAGCAAACGGGTACCTTTTGGCTCCTTTCGTGGCCACGGAAGGGGCGCCCCCACACGTGCTGCCAGCCACGCGCCGCAAAATGTTCAATTGCGCGGAGGCGGACGTGAAAACCGCCGTGGCGGCGGTCGGGGTCAACGGCGGGGTCAGGCCACATCTCCCCCCGCAGCATCTGCCTCAAAATCCTCCTAGTCCGTGCTTTCAGGCCCACGTGACGCCAGTGGGTGGCAGGGTTCGCCATCACCACGCCCGCTGGCGCACGATCACATCGGACAGGTGGGTGCTGCAAATCGTCCGAAGGGGCTACTCCCTCCCCTTCGAGACCACTCCTCCAGCCATGCCACCGCAGAACCACCGTGTGTCGGGGGACCACTTGTAACTTCTGCAGGAGGAAGTTACGGCCCTCTTGGCCAAGGGGGCCATCGAGCGCTTTCCTGGGCCAGAAGTAGGACGTGGTTGCTATTCCCACTACTTTCTGGTACCCAAGAAGGACAAAGGGGGCCTACGTCCTATCTTGGATCTAAGGAACGTCAACGGCTTCCTCCGGAAGGAGAAGTTCAAGATGTTGACTTTGGCTCAGGTCTTGGCTGCTCTAGACCCGCAAGACTGGATGGTAGCGTTGGACCTGCAGGACGCTTATTTTCACATCCCTGTCCTGCCGGCCCACCGGCGTTACCTGCGGTTCACGGTAGGCCAGGAGCACTTTCAGTTTATCGTGCTCCCCTTCGGCCTTACCAGTGCCCCACGGGTGTTCACAAAGGTGTTGGCGGTGGTCGCAGCCCATCTGCGCAGGTTAGGGGTTTTAGTCTTCCCCTACCTAGACGACTGGTTGTTGAAGGCGGGCTCGCCCCAGACAGTCATCCGCCACCTCCAGATGACGGCAGACCTCTTGCACGGCCTGGGGTTCTCCATCAATGTGCCGAAATCACACCTGTGTCCCTCTCAAAAGCTCCTCTTCATCGGAGCGGTTCTGGACTCGGCGCAGTTTCGGGTTTATCCTCCGGAACGGCGGGTCCGGGATATTCAGGCTTTGATTCCCATCTTTCAGCCGCTATCCCGGGTTTCGGTCAGGTTGACGCTGCGGCTGCTGGGGCTGATGGCTTCCTGCATCCTTCTGGTGCATCACGCTCGGTGGCGGATGCGGGCTCTGCAGTGGGGCCTGAAGTTTCAGTGGGCCCAGCATCAGGGCAACTTGTCCGACCACGTCTTGATCTCGGAGGGCACTGCGAGACAACTGCAGTGGTGGCTTACGGACCGCGATTGGGTCAGAGGCAGATCCCTCTCTCTTCCCCAACCGGAGCACGTTGTCGTGACGGACGCGTCCCTCCAGGGCTGGGGAGGCCACTTGGGAGAGGCGGAGATCAGAGGCATCTGGTCTCCGGCGGAGTCCCGGCTCCATATCAACCTGTTGGAGCTACGGGCGATTCGTCTAGCACTGAAGGCATTCCTCCCCTTTGTCAACGGGAGTGTAGTGCAGGTGTTCACGGACAACACCACCGCCATGTGGTACTGCAACAAACAAGGCGGGGTGGGGTCGTGGACCCTTTGTCAGGAGGCTCTGCGCCTCTGGCAGTGGCTGGAACGTCAGGGCGTGACTCTGACGGTTCAACACCTGGCAGGTTCTCTGAACGCCAGGGCGGACGAACTCAGCCGTCGGTGCTCGATGGATCACGAATGGCGTCTGAACTCGGACGTGGCGCAAGCCCTCTTTCGGAAATGGGGAGAGCCTTGGTTAGATCTATTCGCCACAGAAGAGAACGCGCAATGTCATCAGTTCTGCGCGTTGGAGTTTCCAAGACGGCACTCGCACGGCGACGCCTTTCGGCGCGAGTGGAGTTGCGGTCTGTTATACGCCTTTCCGCCTATACCACTTCTGCCCAGAGTGCTGAAGAAGAACAGGCGCGACCGGGCCCAAGTTATCTTTGTGGCTCCGGACTGGGCTCGAAGGTACTGGTATCCCGAGCTACTCAGCATGTCAGTCGGTCCCCCGATCCGCCTGCCCCTTCAGGAGGACCTTCTGTCGCAGCAGCAGGGGACGGTCCTCCACCCGAACCTGTCCAGTCTCCACCTCCATGCTTGGAGATTGAGCGGCGGCAGTTGAGGCCATTTGACTTGCCTCCTGAAGTCTGTGATGTAATTCTGGCAGCCAGGCGTCCCTCCACAAAGTCTGTATACGCCTGTCGGTGGAACAGATTTGTGGCATGGTGCACAGCAAAGGCTGTGGATCCTCTCTCTGCCCCTCTTTCCGAGGTTCTTCTGTTTCTCCTCTCTCTTGCCCAGCAGGGCTCTGCTCTGGGCACTATCAAGGGCTACCTTTCGGCCCTTTCGGCCTTTCTCAGGCTTCCTGATCAGCCTTCTTTGTTCAAGTCCCCTATTGTAACGAGATTCTTGAAGGGCATCACACACATGTATCCTCCTGTTCCGTTTGTGATGCCTCAGTGGGACTTGAACCTGGTTCTGACCTTTTTAACGTGTGCTCCCTTTGAGCCCCTTCATTCTTGCCCTCTCTGTCTTCTGACTTTAAAGACGGCTTTCCTGGTTGCCATCACCTCTGCCAGGAGAGTGAGTGAGCTCCAGGCTCTTTCTGTCCAACCTCCCTTCTTGTCCATCCATCCTGACAAGGTGGTTCTGAGGACTAGACCTTCTTTCCTGCCCAAAGTAGTTTCTGCTTTTCACATCGGGCCATCACCCTCCCTTCCTTCTTCCCGCCTCCGCATCCTTCAAAAGAGGAAGAGCGGCTCCATCGTCTGGACCCGAAACGTGCGCTTTCATTTTACATGGATCGCACACGCCAGTTCCGGGTGGATGACCAACTGTTTGATGTACACACTCAGTCGGCAAATGAATTCACACTCTCAAGAACTGAACTCTAGACCAATTGTTTTTGTATAAAAATATACCGTTGTATTTCTAGAACCAAGCAAGGCTGATACAGGTAAGCATAGAAGTACTTTGCAGTAGTAAATTACTTGTGTGAACACAGTTCAAAATGACAGTATAAATTGTACTGATTTTGGTTGCAGTTTAAGTAAGCAGTTTGCAACACCTAGCACGTAAAGTAGATTCGAATGAATGGGCTATTTAAGTAAAATGCAAATAATTACTTTTCGGATTACTTTTACTGACACTGTGCTGGATCCTAGATTCAGCACTGGGACATTTCCTGAAAGAGGTGGGCACACCTCTCTTCCTCACTTGTTTTTCACGCCGGTTCTCCCACCCAAAGTGGGGGTAAATAGTGGAGACCAGTTGCTGAAAGTAACAAATGGTCTGGAGAGGCTCACAAAGGCAACATGCTTTTGAAGCGTCTCCTTCGTGAACCCTGCCCATCCTGGGGGAGGAGGCTTGGCACCTCGTCCCAGGATGTGAATTGTTTCAGGCAAGCTCTCGACCCAGGGGTCAAGAAATGTCTAGTGGTGGCAGCCACTCAATCGGGTCGGGTCGCTGCAGGTTGGTAGAGTTTCAAGGGGCATCTCTAAGATTCCCTCTGTGGTGCTTTTTACATTAAATCCCACACTGGCATCAGTGCGGGTTTAATGAGCTGAAAAGTTTGATACCAAACTTCCCAGTCTTCAGTGCAGCCCTTATTGTGCTGTTGATTTTGTAATTACAAACTCCCAGCATCATATACTCTTAACGGCAGCACCTCACTTAGTTGCCAAGAATGGACCTGGGTACTGTAGGGGTACAGGGCTCATGCACCTGTACCCTCACCCCTGGCATAGGGCACCCAGCTAGAGGGGTGACTGACGTATGCCAGGGCAGTGGTGTGTTAGCATGGGGCGCAAGGATGTGTGCCATGTCGACTCTTCACTTTGTTCTGCACCAAGACACGCAGCCTGCAAAGGCAGTGCGCGAGTGTCCGGGTACATGGCCTCTAAGGCACAATAAGTTCTTTAGCCCTTAGAGGCCTTCTCTGGTCTCAGTGCCCTGGGTACCATTTACCAGGGGCTGACATGTGGCCAGAGATGCCAATTGGGTTTAGGCTTCAATGCAGTTTTAGGGAAGGAACATAGGCCCTGGGTACCTGATTAGCAGGAGCCTAGGGCACACTAAGTCAAAGAACATCAGCAATTCAGCAAAACGTGGGGGCATACCATGCAAGAAAGAGGGCCTTTTCTTACTCCAAGCCTTCCAAGAGAAAAGGTAAGAAGACTGGGGAAACAAGTTCTGTACAGCAAAAAGCTTGGGACCCCTCTCGTCAGGGGAGTTGAGCTTATGGAACTTGAACTTTATCGGGATGAGCTCCTGGTCCCGGTTGGGTGGGGGGGAATCTCTCGGGAACAGCTGTGCCAAAGACAGAGGACCGGTCTTATACCAGAAAGCTTGCAACAACAAGCTGCTTCACAGGAAAATAGATGTCAGTGGCTCCCACAGGACCTATTGGGAGGAGTGACTCCTTTACACTGAGACCAGAGACCCCAAACCAGGTGCCAATAGGAGAGTGGTAGTGCCTCAGCAGTTTAGAGAATTACTCATATTGGCCCATGACGTCGCCCCAGGTCGGCATGTTGGCCAGACAAGTACTTGGAGTAGGCTAGTCACATGTCTACTGGCCATACATGTCCCTGAAGGCAAATCAGTTTTGCAGCTCCTGTGTCGCCTGTCAAGCTAGTGGCAAGACAGGTGGCCACCCAAGGGCCCCTTAATCCCACTACCAGTGATTGGGGTTCCCTTTGCAATGGTAGGGGTGAACATAGTTGGTCCACTTGAATAACCTCCAGCATCAGGAAACAAATTCATACTGGTAGCTGTGGATCATGCTACCACGTATCCTGAGGCAATTCTCCTTCGGACTACTTCAGCCTCTGCAGTAGTAGCACTAGTTTCTTTACCAGGGTAGGGTTTCCTAAGGAGGTGGTTTCAGAGAACGGTGTAAATTTAATGTCTAGTTACCTGAAACACATGAGAATGAGTGTGGAGTTACCCATTAGTTCACTAACCTTATCACCCAGAAACCAATGGCCTTGTTGAGCGGTTCAACAAGACATTAAGGGCTTAATCATTGGAATAAAACGGGGTGGTGATGGACGGAGCATCTGAACCAATCAAACACTTACACCCAGTCAACAGATCTGGGTTTAATCCATCACCGTTCTTTAGCCCACTCTGCCACCCCAGTTCAGACATGGCCATAAGCAAATCAGTCTGACCCTGTACCTCATGGGAACAGTCCAGCCCGAACTGCCAAGCCATGCCTTCCCTGGTCCGGAAACAAGCTTCCTAGGACCGGTTTCTGGCATTGCAGCCGTCTTCAGCCAGGCTTGCTTGAATCCAGTGGGTTAATCATTGGAATGCCTGAAAAACTCAAAAGGAGATGGGATTGGGATGTCCCTTTGCCATGCTTGCTTTTCGCCTACAGAGAGCTTCCTAAGAAGAGAGTTTGATTTTGCCCCTTTGAATTTCTATTTTTTAAACTTTACAGTTAGTTGTCCAAATTCTTTCGACACCCTGAAAGAGGCAATGTGCCCAGCACCAATTCGCAAAGCTCCACATTACTCTGAGCAGTTCATTGTGTGGACTGATGCCTCTGAGCTTCGGATAGGAGCAGTCCACACAAACCAATCAAACGACAGCATCTTCTAGAACCTTTCCTATAGAGGTTAGTTCCCTCAGATTTTCTACTGCATGTCGAGTGCAGGGAGTCCCCTGACCTCTGCTCAGTTATTTCTTCTGCTTTCAAGAAACTTTTATCAGGTCAGATATTTATTCCTTTCCATATACCCTTGGGAC